>NC_138773.1:137171428-137643928 GCF_965119305.1 Pelophylax lessonae
GTATGCAATCTGGCAGGCCCTTGCACTACATAGAAAAGGTAAATCTGAAGAAAAAAGTCTTCGGAAAATCTTATAGTGTGTATAGCCCTGTACACACGCACAGATCGTCGTCATACAAATGTTCGTCTTTTCTCCCCGGGATGTCGGTGTCTGTTGAAAAGTGCAAAGACAGCACAAGGACAGCACAAGAATTTTGTCCGCAGACTTCAGCTGACTGCAGAAGTGATGTCATGTAATGGTTAACTTTCCCTGTGTTTTTTATTTTCTGAGCATGCCCAGTCTTGCAAATCTGCGGTCTGTCGGCTGATTTCTGTACTGACAGGCGAACAATCGTCCGTTCTGGTGTCCGCAGACAAAAATTTTAATGTTTGCAAGAAAGACTCTTGTCCGCGGATTGTGTGCAGACAGCTGTCGGAGGCACCATACTAACACGCGTACAATCGGCAGATCTTTCGTCCGCCGACGTTTGTGCGTGTGTACGGGGCTTATGGCCATACATGTTCAATTTTTGTTGTACAATTTTCTGATAGATTAACCACACACCACATAATGTGATGTCAAAGCTAAACAACACTTTCACTTGTATCCAATTAGGCAGGCCTTTGTACTACATACTTGAAGGTAAATTTCAAGAAAATTGGACAGAAAATTGTATGGCCATACACACTATAATATTTTCTGAAGACTTTTTCCTTCAGATTTACCTTTTCTATGTAGTGCAAGGGCCTGCCAGATTGCATACAAATTGAAAGTGTTTAGGTTTGACCTCATATTATCTGGTTTTGGTAAATCTAAAGGAAAAAATCTTCAGAAAATCTTAGTGTGTATGGCCCATTAGTCTAAATGAAAAAGCCACTTTGTGCTCATTCTGAGATTATTGAAAGCATTTCCTATGTGTGTTGACTTGATGTAGTAATTATATATATATATATATATATATATATATATATATATATATATATATATATATATATATATATATATATATATCTTTTTTTTTTTTTTTGGGTTGTTGAATTCTGAGTTCTGGGGTTGCACTGCATATGTTCAATCAATTTGCAAATTCTCAGATTTGCAAGCTCAAACACTGCTATTTTTCAGAGTGTAATGTGGCTCTATATAGGAAGCAAAACTAATATGGCTCCCCACTCAACAAATATATTAATTTCACACATATACAATGTTTTATTTTTGGGGTGTTGCTTGTCATATATAACAACAGACAGTTGTAGGTAGTTCAGGGATTTGAACACCCAAATACATTGTTGCAAGGCAGCTGTGCTAACCACTTGGATATTTTGGTCAGTTTATTTAATCAAGCTCAAGCTCAATACATATTTGCAACATTTTTGCAAAACACAATTTACACAAACATAATCACTTTGTTACATTTATTTCATAATATATGTCACTGATAGTTTCTTAGCCTATCAATTTATATTTAAAATACTCATTTTTCACAGAAATAAATGTTTTAAACACCTATATATAATTTCCAGCATGCAGGATTATTTTTAAAAATTTGTTGATTTTATACAGTTTCACTAAACTAGGTTAATTATTTGGGAATTGTGGTCTCTGAGGTTTTTTTTTTTGTTGTTTCTTGTTATCTTTATACCAAGCATACATGCACTGGCACCTTAAGAGCCCATTCACATTGAGGCGACACGACTTCGGGGGGCGACCTGTGAAGTCGTGTGCACCACTGTGCACCGCGGCTTGCAGAGACTTCACATACTGGAAGTCTAGGCAAGTCGCTCCGAGGTCGCCCCAAAGTGGTACAGGACCCTTTTTCTAAGTCGGAGTGACTTGTGTCGCTCCTATTAGAACGGGTCCTGTACTACTCAATGGACCGCGACTTGTCAGGCTGACAAGTCGCCTGACAAGTCGCGCTAATGTGAATGGGCTCTAAAAATTAATATAGTTTGATTCAATTAGTCCATCAAAAAATTTTAATAAATAAAAATTATTTGAGCTTGAATTGGGTCTAAATAGAATATAAATATATATATATATATATATTTTTTTTTTTTTTTAAAGTACAAATCACACATGCTTTGAAAAAAATTAGCTTTAGGTAGTTAAGTGGTTAGCACCGCTGCCTTGCAACAGTGTATTTGGGTGTTCGAATCCCTGAACTACCTACAACTGTATGTTGTTATATATGACAAGCAACACTAATACGGCTTCTCCCCAAAAATGAAACATTGTATATGTGTGAAATTAATATATTTTTGGGGTTGGTTAGATATAGGAAGTAACAATAATATATAGTTTTTTGCATATATATATATATATATATATATATATATATATATCTATATATATATATATATACACATATGCAAAAAAACATATATTATTGTTAAATTCTATATCTAACCAACCCAAAAATATATTAATTTCACACATATACAATGTTTAATTTTCGGGGAGGAGCCGTGTTAGTGTTCCTTTTCATATATATATATATATATATATATATATATATATATATATACACATAGGCAAATCAATAAATAAAACATATCGCAGAGATAGAGTAGGTAAAAAAGGGGGAGGGGTATGTCTGTATATTAAGAACAGCATACAGGTAAATATGAGGGATGATATTAATAATGGAGCTATGGATGAGGCAGAATCCCTATGGGTAGAGCTTCAAAGGGATGGCACGGCGGGGAAGTTAATATTGGGCGTATGCTATAGACCCCCCAACCAGAGGGAGGAGGGTGAGGCGGCCCTCCTTTTACAGATAGGATTGGCAGCAAGGATGGGAAATGTCATTATAATGGGGGACTTTAATTATCCAGATATAGACTGGGCAGAAGGAACCGCGCACTCAGCCAAGGCTAGGCAGTTCCTAAATGTTTTGCAGGACAATTTTATGGGTCAGATGGTGAATGCACCGACAAGAAACAATGCGGTACTTGACCTACTGATTACCAACGATACAGACCTGATCACGGATATAGAAATACAGGACAACTTAGGAAACAGTGACCATAGGTCAATAAGTTTCAGTATTAATTACAGTAATAGGAATCTGAGGGGTAATATAAGGACACTGAATTTCAAAAGAGCCAATTTCCCAAAGCTGCGCTCGCTGCTAGAAAATATCAATTGGGATAGAACCCTGGAAACAAAGAACACGGAGGAAAAATGGGAGTGCTTCAAGAGCATACTAAACAGGGGGATTGGCCAGTGCATTCCAAAGGGAAATAAATTTAAAAGAGCAAAAATAAACCCTGGATGGCTAAACTCCAACATAAAAATGTATATTAGTGCTAAAGAAAAGGCCTTCAAAAAATACAAGACTGAGGGGTCATTGGCAGCATTTAAGCATTACAAAGAGTGTAATAAGAAATGTAAAGACGAAATCAGGGCGGCTAAAATAGAACACGAGAGACATATAGCGGAGGAGAGTAAAAAGAACCCTAAGAAGTTCTTTAAGTATATAAACAGTAAGAAAGCGAGGCCAGAACACATTGGCCCCGTAAAAGATGATAAGGGAAATATGGCCACTGAGGACAGAGAAAAGGCGGAAGTGTTAAATAATTTCTTCTCTTCAGTCTTCACAAAAGAATCGGGGGGCTACACGAACCCAGCTTGTAAGGCCAATAATACACCTCAGAAAGTGCCGCCATGGTTAACTGAAGATAGACTTAGAGCTAAACTAGAGAAACTTAACATAAATAAATCCCCGGGACCGGATGGCTTGCACCCGAGGGTTCTTAATGAGCTCAGCCAGGTGATTGCCAGACCATTATTCTTGATCTTTAAGGATAGTTTACAGACGGGTATGGTGCCAGCTGATTGGAAAAAAGCCAACGTGGTACCAATATTTAAGAAAGGGCCGAGATATATCCCGGGTAACTATAGGCCGGTCAGCCTAACATCAGTAGTCTGCAAAATTTTGGAGGGGATGTTAAGGGACCACATACAAGACTTTAGTAATGAAACTGGTATTATAAGTAGTAATCAGCATGGATTCATGAAAAATCGTTCTTGCCAAACCAATCTATTAACCTTCTACGATGAAGTGAGCAGCCACCTAGATAAAGGTAAGCCTGTGGATGTGGTGTATCTGGACTTTGCAAAGGCCTTTGACACCGTTCCCCACAAACGATTACTGTACAAACTAAGGAAGGTAGGTATGGACCATAAGGTGAGTACCTGGATAGAGAAATGGCTCCAGGGGAGAGTACAGAGGGTGGTGATTAATGGGGAGTACTCGGATTGGGCGGGTGTGGAAAGTGGGGTCCCCCAGGGTTCTGTCCTGGGACCAATCCTGTTTAATTTATTCATAAATGATCTAGAGGAGGGGATATCTAGTACAATCTCAGTATTTGCAGATGATACTAAATTAGGCATGCCAATATCTTCTATGCAGGATGTGGAAACCTTGCAAGCAGACCTGAACAAAATAACGGGGTGGGCAACTACATGGCAGATGAGGTTTAATGTTGAAAAATGTAAAGTAATGCACCTGGGTGCCAGAAACCAGAAAGCAAGCTACTCACTAGGGGGGGAACCTCTGGGTGAGTCTAGGATGGAAGAGGACTTGGGGGTACTGGTAGACAACAAGCTTGGCAGTGGCATGCAATGCCAAGCCGCCGCAAGCAAAGCCAACAGAATACTGGGATGTATAAAAAAGGGGATTCACTCCAGAAATAAAGAGATTATTCTCCCACTCTACAAGACTCTGGTCCGGCCACATCTGGAGTATGCTGTCCAGTTCTGGGCATCGGTCCTCAGGAAGGATGTGCTGGAACTGGAGAAAGTCCAGAGAAGGGCAACAAAAATAATTAGGGGAATGGAGGACATCAGCTATGAGGAAAGACTACAAGCACTGAACCTTTTCTCTCTGGAGAAAAGACGATTGAGGGGGGATATGATATCAATGTACAAATACTGTACTGGTGACCCGAGCATAAGGAACAAACTATTCAGAGAAAGGAGGTACAATAAGACATGTGGCCACTCACTAAAACTAGAGGAAAGGCGGTTTAACCTTAAAGTGCGTAAGGGGTTCTTCACTGTAAGAGCAGTAAGGATGTGGAATTCTCTTCCACAAGCAGTCGTATCAGCAGGGAGCATCGATAGTTTCAAAAAACTAGTAGATGGACACCTTAAAGACCACAACATACAGGGGTATACAATGTACGATTAAAAGCAAACACACACACGCATTCATAGGTTGAACTGGATGCATAGGTTGAACTGGATGGACTGATGTCTTTTTTCAACCTTACTAACTATGTAACTATGTAATATATATATATACATATAATTATTTTTGGGTATCTATCTATCTATCTATCTATCTATCTATCTATCTATCTATCTATCTATCTATCTATCTATCTATCTATCTATCTATCTATCTATCTATCTATCTATCTATATATATACATATATATGTGTGTGTGTTTATATATATATATATATATATATATATATATATATACACACACACACACACACATATATATATATATATTTATATTTATGTATAGATATATATATTTTTTGTGATTCATATATATATATATATATATAGACATACAAAGATATGTGCAAAAAAAAATAAAAAAAAAAAAATTAAAAAAAAAAATAAATTTATTAGCGCCGGAATAGCGCCGTTTTACTGCGAATTTGCGGCGGTATTTGCTGCAAATTCAATAAAACTCCCACTAACGTTTTCAAAAACGTTATTTTCAGCCTTGTTTTTGGTTTGGAGCATGCTCACATGGGCTATCTGCCAGAAATTGACTCTGGAGCTATATTTGCATTTTACACTTTTATTAATATCTTTTTTTCTACTTAACATTTTCACACAGTTTAAAAGCAGTTTAGCTCAAAATCATATAACACATATTTCCCACACATTTTTTATTTTTTTCCTGCCATATTTTGTCATTTTGAAAAAATTAGTCCACCTTTTAGCTGGACTGTTTTTAAGTCCAGTCCTGACATTAGATGATCTTAATGAATCTCACAGTTTGCGTTATTTTCCGCCCGCCGTTCTTTGAATACCAATTTCAGACTTAAAAATTCGCCGGTTCGCAAAATCCCGCCGAAACGCCAATTCTCCGTACTATGAATCAGGCCCTCAGTCTCCTTCAAAGACGCTCTTGACAGGCGGATCGACACAGATCTTAAAAAGATTTATCTCTCCGCAGGTATGGCGTGTAAGCTGGCCCTGGCTTTGGCAGCCACATCCAAGGCAATGGAAGCCTGGGTGGACAGTGTGGAGGCTACACTTCAGAGTGTCTCCGAAGAGGTGGCCAGGAGCTCGGCCATTCAAGAGTTGAGGCTGGCAACGGCTTTCTTGGGTGAAGCATCCATTGATATCATCCGCTTGGCGGTGTGGATCATGCTGTCCTCAGTCACGGCCAAGCGCGCCTTGTGGCTGCGTCCCTGGTTGGCTGACCCTGCCTCTTAACAGGCTTGGTGTAGAATCCCCTTTGAGGGTTCCTCTCTCTTTGGTAATAAACTGGACAGTGCTATTACCCGTGCCACTGGTGGTAAATCAGGGTTCCTTCCCCAGGATCGCCGGTTGATAGACCAGAGAAGACCTCAAAACAGGCAAAATCCTGATCGTGCCAGAGAGGCTCGTTTTTTACAGGCCTGGCCGCGAGTTCAGGAAGAATTGGAAGCACCCTCAGTCTAAAAGTTCTCCAAAGGAAAATGTTCTGGAAGCCGAGAGACAACTAAGTCTTTTTGAAATCGAGCCTGTCTTACTTCAATTTGCGCACGTCTGGGCAGCCTCGGTCGAAGATCAATGGGCTGTCAGAACCGTATCACACGGGCATGTGTGGATCTTCGACAAAAGTCACATTCTTCGCTTCATTCCTACGGCCTTACCCCGTTCAGAAGAAAAGAAGTTGATTCTTCTATCGTTTGTAGAACCCCTGGTTGCCCAGGGTGTGGCAGTGCCTGTCCCAACCGAGGAAAGGTTCCAAGGCATATATTCTCCGCTCTTCATGGTCTTGAAGAAAAGCGGCTCTTGGAGGCCGGTTATAGACCTAACACACCTAAACACCTTCATCAAGTAAGAGAGGTTCAGGATGGAGACACTTTTCACAATTCGTCAAGTGGTGCAGCCAGAGGATTGGATGATATCCATAGACTTGAAAGATGCCTACTTTCCAGTCGCAACAGAAATGCAGACATTTCTTCGATTCGCAGTGGGTCAGGTGCATCTTCAGTTTACCTGTCTCCCTTTCAGGCTTACCACATCACCTCAAATCTTTTCAAAGATCTTACTGGCTGTAGTAGCCCTGATCAGAGCAAAAGGGATTCATCTTTACCATTACTTAGACGACTTGCTCCTTCTGTCAAAACACCAAGATCAAATTCTGCTTCACAGATCTCAAGTAATTTCCACCCTTCAAGAGTTTGGGTGGCTCCTGAATTTGGAAAAAAGCCATCTGGACCCCACAAAGTCATTGGTCTTCCTAGGGGCCCTCTTCAATACTTCCAGAGGCACTATCTCCCTTCCGTTAGAGAAGATTCCGATAATTCGCAGCAGGATTCGCCTGGCATTATCAGCCTCTCATCTCTGGGTATCTCAGTGCATGAAGATAATTGGGACATCGGTCTCCACGGCTCCTGTGGTGAAGTGGGCACAGTGGAGGATGAGGCCCTTTCAGATGGGGTTTCTCCAACAGTGGAGTTTCGATAATCCGGAAGTCCTCATTCAGATAACAACGTCCATGAGGGAAAGCTTAACCTGGTGGCTTCAGCGGGAAAATCTCTTAAATTGCCATTCATTCATTCCAACGTCCTGGTTGGTCATGACTTCGGATGCCAGCAGGACGGGATGGGGAGCGCACTGCCTGTCGGAGGTGGCCCAGGGCAGTTGGGATTTCCCTGCCCGCAGGGTGGTCTCGAATGTGCTGGAGCTTCGGGCAGCGTTCTGTGCTCTCCAGGCCTTTCAGCATCTGGCGACCGATGCCTCGGTCCTCCTAAGACTGGACAATACGACAGCCGTCGCCTACATCAAGAGACAAGGGGGCACCCGCAGTTCTTCTCTTCTGAAAGAAGTGAAACCGATTATGGATTGGGCTCCAAGACATCTGTCCAACTTGTCGGCCGCCTATCTTCCAGGTGCCCAGAATGTCCAGGCAGACTTCCTTTCGAGGTCTGTTCTGGACAACAACGAGTGGTCACTCCATCCAGAGACCTTCAGATGGATCATGTCTCTAGGTTGCCGTCCAGAGGTAGATCTATTCGCATCTCCAAGCAATGCCAAACTGGAGAGATTCTACACGAGGTGGCTTTATCCCCAGGCCTACGGGGTAGATGCCCTGACGGATCATTGGAATTTTCAAAGAGCTTATGCGTTTCCTCCAGTGCCAGTCATATTCAAGTTTCTTCAAAGACTCAGGATGGAGAGAGGGCAGATCATAGCGATTCTTCCCTTCTGGCCAAAGAGACCGTGGTTTCCTCTGTTGCTCCAGCTGAGCTGTCGGGACCCGATAGCTCTACCAGCCAGGCCGGACCTTCTGTCCCAAGGGCCTATTCTTCACCCCTGCCCAGCACAGCTTCATCTCATGGCATGGCCTTTGAGAGGGAGATTGAAAGCGCTTGGTTGTCCAAACGAGGCGATCTCTACAATGATGAGTGCCAGAAGACCCGGCACCAACAAAGTCTACGAAAAAATCTGGTCCAAGTTCAAGGATTATGTGGATAGCAGATCTGGCTCTGTTACTGACCCAGGAATCCAGGATATTTTGGGCTTCCTCCAGTCCGGGCTGGACCTGTCATTGGCAGTAAGTTCCCTTCGAGTCCAAATTTCAGCCATTTCGGCTTTCACTGGGACTGCATGGGCGAAACACTCTCTGGTTCGCTACTGTATATCTCACACAAAAATATCTGCATGGATGAGTTGCTTGTCCACTTCACTGGCAGGCTGGGCATTAAGTAGTTTATCCCCAGCAACCTCAATTTTACCTGAAGTTTAACAGAGAAAACCTAGGAATGTACAGTAATTGCCATGCCATGAGCTATAGTATACATTAATGCATGGTATGGTGCACATAATAGAATAGTAACAACAAGCATACCTAAACAGTGAAGACAGATTCAGAGGTAAAGTAAGTTAGGCACGGAGTGTTGTCTAACACCCCCAGGCACCTTATTTGGGAACAATCTATGCCGTGAGGGGAAAGCAGCGACACTGACCGTAGTTTCACTTGTTCAATCAGTATTATTGAGCTTAATTACAGATACAGAGTAACCTGTACGGGAGGATTTGCTTCAGTTCAGCTACCACAATATGGATATATTATAGCATTTCAACATCTAAAAAATAGGGTGCAAGGAGGTTTACTCTAATCAGGAAGCACTAATAGTGATGGAGTGCAGTCCTGTTAGCAAACTCCTCAGAATGAAAGTAGGAGTGCAGAACAAGGCTGTTCAATGATGGTTGTACATGGAACTGAAAAGAGGTATCAGAGTCAAAAAAAAAAGAAAAAAAAAAAGGGGGGGAGGAGGGTGGAGTAGGACCGAGGGGGATTCCTGAGAGGGGTCATGATTTATACGATCTGTTTGGTTAGATGGTTATGGTAGGAGAAGTGATTCGTCAAAGTCAGGTGGCAGGACGTGGGTAATCCATGGTCTCCACAGTTTTTCATAAGCGTGGACTTTCTCCAGGATGATTCCTTCAGCTTTTGCATGTACCATTGCTTGGGTGATTCTGTGTTTCATCGTTAGGATATTTAGTGTGGGAGACTACCAGGCTTTAGCTATAGTCTGTTTGGCTGCCGTGGTGACATTTGGAAGGAGTTTGAACTGTCGGCTGGTTACTGTCTGGGGTTTGTTGTTGAGGAGGGAAATTGCAGGGTCTGGTGTCAGTGGTTTACTGAAGAGTGTTGAGAGAAATGTGAACACTTCAGACCAGAAAGCTTGAGCTACCGGGCATTCCCACCATAAGTGGGCATGTGTGCCTTGAGTATTACAGCCTCTAAAACGGAGTGGGGAGCAGTGGGGGAGGAATTTAGAGATTCTGGCAGGGACCAGGTGCCATCTGGTAAGTACTATGTAGTTTGTTTCAACATCAGTTAGGAGAGGATGATTTTGTTGCTTGCCATATATTAGTCCAGTCATGTGGTTTGAGGGTCAGGTGGAGGTCCGTTTCCCACTTCTATGTGTAGGTTGGTGAGGTGGATGATGGGTGGGTTAGAAGATGGGCATAGAGGTCTGAAATTAAGACTCGTCTGTGGGGGTCTTTATTGCAGGCTCGTTAAAAGGTGGTGAAGTGGGGATGAGAAGTGTCGGGTGGTTTACTGGCAGAGAAGAAGTGTTTGATTCGTAGGTATCTAAAAATTTCAGATGGAGGGAGGCCGTGCGATTCCCTTAGTTTTGGAAAGCGTGATATCGAGTTATTGGTGAAAAATCGGTGAGCCCTTTGTAGGCCTGCTTTGGACCAGGCTGTGAATGAAGATGTGGATAACCAGGCTTGGTAAAAAGAGTGATTGTGGCTAAATGACAATAGGGGATTGTGGGGGGATTGTAGGTGGAAGCGAGATTTTAGTCTATCCCATATAGACAGGCTATGCTTGGTGACAGGATTGGTTATTGTGCGTCTCTGAGAGGGGGTTAGCCAGAGTAGATTTGCCGTGGAGAGGGGGGTCACAGTCTACTGATTCGAGAGCTACCCATAAAGGAGTTTTCTTGGTGGTGTAATACTATTTAGTTAATTGTGCAAGTTGTGCTGCATAATAGTATTTTGCGAAGTTAGGTACACTGAGGCCTCCTCTTATACAGGGCATGTAAAGGGTTGTTTTAGGGTACGCGTGGTTTCGTTTTTCCCCATGTAAAGTTTGAGGCTTTACATTGTAGAATGCATAAATAGTAGGATGGGACTGAAATAGGTAACACTTGGAAAAGGTTAAGGATTTTGGGAAGGATGGACAAAGCATGCGAGTAGGTTAAGTACGTTTGGGGATGAGATTAAGGCAGAGGAAAGGAAGAGTAGGACGTCATCGGCAAATAGGCATAATTTATGGTGATGCTCCAGGCCTCGGATGTTTGGGTCTGAGCAGATTAGGAGGGCCAGGGGTTCAATTTCAAGGGAGAAAAGGAGGGGGGAAAGGGGGCAGCCTTGTCTGGTGCCTAGCTCAATGGGGAAAGGGTCTGAGCGGAAGCCAGAGTAGGATATATAGGCTTTGGGATTCCGGTATAGAGCCGAGATCCATTTTAGGAAGTGTGAGCCAAATCTCCAGCAGCGAAGAATGGAATTAAGATATGGCCGGGACAATGTGTCAAACACTTTGCTGATATCAAGCGATATAAGGCAGGTAGGGATTTACTATGGATTTACTATGTAACTATGTAACGGGTGCGAGCAGTGTTGGCTAGGAACATGGCTCGACATATATTATCTCCTGTTTGGCAAGAGGGAATGAACCCTGTTTGGTCCTTGTGGATAGGAGTGGCTATGAACTGGTTAAAAGTACGTTTGCTAAAATTTTGATATCAATGTTGAGAATAGATATCTGTCTATAATTAGACCGGGTGGAGTCGTCCGTGTTGGGTTTGGGGATCATGGATATGGCTGCTGTAAGAGATTCCGTGTGAAAAAACTGATCTGAGAGTAGAGAGTTATATGCTTCTTGCAAGAGAGGAATTAGGAGGGCTGCAAATTTCTTATAGTACGCCGCTGAGAGTCCATTTGGACCTGGTCGTTTATGTGGTTTTAGGGTTTTAATAGCTGTAAGAGTTTTATCTGTCGAGATAGGTCTCTCCAAGTCTTCCCAGTCTGTTGAGGAAAGGGATGGGAGGTGGATGGAAAAGAGGAGGTCGTCCAGTCGGGGTTGGTGGAGGTCATTTGTGTTTTTATATAGTGTGGAGAGGCGTCTGCGGAATTCTTGTAGGATTTTGATGGGGTTACTGGAGTAAGAGTCTTTGATTAGCTTTAGGCACATAGGTTTAGGGGTATAGTCTGCTTTGCGGAGTGTAAGAGCTAGAAACTTATCCGGTTTGTTTGCTTTCATGTATACCGTTGATGTTGTGATGTCCGAAGATGTTTCCCAGCCAACTCAGGGAAGAAAAGGTCTAGTTCTAAGCGTGCTTTTTCGTAAGCGGATTTATTTGACTTAGTGGGTGAGGTTTGGAAATTAGCTGAGGTTTTGTAGAAGGCTTCTTCTAATCGCTTATGCTGGATACGTTTCTCTTTGTGAATATGGGATGTCTGGCTTATGCATTCACCCCTTAAAATTGGTTTATGTGCATCGCACAAGGTTAGATGGGATATTTCTGAAAAATGATTGACAGATACGTTTTAATGCCGTTTTCTATGTCTTGGCGGTGGGCTGGGTTAGCCAGTAGGCTGTCATTGATAGTCCAGGATCTGTGGTTTGGTCTGGAAAATAAGGAGGTAAAGGATGTGATAACAGCATTATGGTCAGACCAAGGGCAAGGTGCAATCGTTGATGATAAGATGAGTGGGGAGGTACTGATATTTATGAGAATTTGGTCTATACGAGAGAATTGCTTGTGGGGATGGGATTAGTGAGTGTTTTGACGTCTAGCTGGATTTTGTTCTATCCATGAGTTTAATAGGGGCACTGGTTCAGGAGGTGTTGGGAAGAAAGACCTTGTGCGTTAGGTGGAGTTGGATTTGTCTCAGAAAGGGTAGAGTGTCTGATTAGAATCATATGCATATGCATATATGATGGAGTGATTATGAAGCATTGGAGCTTGACAACCGCTGGTGACATTGGTATAACATCTTGCTGGGAGAGGCTGTCTCATTAAATCGAGTAGCCAAGGAGTTCTGGTAAGCTGCTTGTGATACTTGTGCACAGAGGTGTCCCCCATCCTTCACTTTTCCCTGGGTGTCACTGAAAAGGATTGTTCTCCTCAACACCTTGCATGTGGATTCATTTTCATTTGCATTTCTGTTTTGGGACTTTATTCAGTATTTTGGACACTATTTTGCTTATATTGTATATGTTTTTTTTGTGGTTTTCCACTTGCCACATTATTATTCAAATTACTTTAGCGCTGAACTTTTTGTAAAGATTTTGGTTATTGATCACTGTTAGTTGATTTTGGTGCTAGCTGCTCACATAATTCATATCGAATACACTGTCATTTATTTAACTTAGCGCAGGAATTTTTTTCTCCCCTTTTAGATAGAAAAGAGGTTGGGTTTTTGTTGGGGGCATAGTAGGTAACAATGGTTACTTCGCTGTCGAGAAGAGTGCCTGAAAGTATGAGGTAATGACCCACTGGGTCTCTTAAACTATGTCAGGGGAGTAAATGGAGTGGTACGGTGGAATGCAATGAGGACCCCTCTTTGTTTGGTGGGAGCAGAGGCTGTACTTGGGGGTTTGGTGGCCAAAGAATTTGGTTGATGAGTTAATTGAGAAGAGTGTCTCTTGTAGGCGTACTACTTGAGCTGAGAGGGCTGAGAATGAACAAAAGGCTTTTTTACGTTTAGCTGGAGAATTAAGACCCTGGACATTGAGAGTCAGGATATTGAGTGAGGTCATTATTAGAGTTAAGGAGGTTCGGTCCTTAATCAGTAGGGAATTAGGGTTAGGTTAGATTAGTTAGTGTTATGCTGGGGGGTAGGAGAAGGAGAGGGTGGGGAGGGGGAAAAAAAAAGGGGGGGGATAGCTATATAGGGGTGAGGTAGCGATATAAGTGGGGGAATTAGAGAGTAGGAATTTTACACTAAGTTAAGTTCTGAAAGAACAAGGTAGGTCCAAGGAGTACTTCGTTTTGGTTATAAAATGAACAGGGGGGAGGGACTTAGAAGAAAGTACTCAATGGTTTGGCGAGGGTACAGTGGACAGTCTCCGGGACTACAACAGCCTAAAAAAGCAATATATACGTGTAACCGAATTAACCAGAGTAATGCTGTTCTACGGTGTGAACTAGTTATGACTAGTGATGAGCTGAACAACCCCAGGTTCGGTTCGCACCAGAACACTGCGAACAGAGGAAAAGTTTGTTCGAACAAACAAACCCTATTGAAGTCTATGGGACTCGAACCTCAAAAATCAAACAGCCTCATTTTGAAGGCTTAAATCCAAGTTATTGCCCCAAAAAAGTGTATGGGGTCCGGGCCCTGACCTAGAGAACATGTAGCAATGAAAAAAATGTTTTTAAAAACAATCATTTTTAAAGGAGCACTGATTTACTGATTTTAATGAGGTTTAAAGTGAAACTATAAAAATGAAAAATTCCTTCAAATATCGTGCCTGGGGGGTCCCCTGAATGTGCCTGTAAATTAGTGCATCTCTATGATGTATGTAGCCTGCTGCAGCTATACTGACATTTCTAAAGCAAAAAATGTCATATACAAATATACATACAAGTTTCAAATCGTATGTACTTGTCATACAAGTGCAGAAAAATTGGGCCTTGCTTGTTGATGGTGCCTGAACACCGTAATCCCTCGAATTTACTCTTGCTGGCTGCAGGAACAGGCCCTGTTGCTAAAAAATCCATAGAAATATGAAATCGTCTGTATTTGTCATACAGGTGCCAAAAATTGGGCCTTTGGTGTTGCTGGTGCCTGAACACCGTAACCAACCCCTCACAGTTACTCTTGCTGGGTGCAGGAATGGGACCTGCTGGTAAGAATTCCATGCAAATTTGAAATCGCATTTGCTATGCAAGTGCCAAGAATTGGGCCTTTGCGGTAGGTGTTGCCTGAACACAGTAACCAAGGCCTAGCAGTTACTCTTTCTGGGTGCAGGAATGGAACCTGCTGGTAAGAATTCCATTCAAATTTAAAATTGCATGTGCTACACAGGTGCCAAAAATTGGGCCTTTGGTGTTGGTGGTGCCTGAACACCGTAACCCCTCACAGGCACACGGCCTGCTGTTAAAAATGACATACAACATTTAAATTGTATGCACCTGTCATACAAGTGCAGAAAAATTAGGCCTTGGGGGTTGGTAGTGACCTAAACCAAGAACATTGTTGGAAGCTAGCAGAATCAAGGTAGAGGAATAGGATAGGCAGCATATGCAGTCTTCAAGGGATGGCAGACCCCTAGCAAATTCAATCTGTTACATCAGCATTAGGGGCCTGATAGCTCTTGTTGATCCAGGACTGGTTAATTTTGATGAAAGTCAGCTGATCAACAGAGTCTGTGGACAGACGAACTCTTTTGTCCCTCACAAAATCTCCAGCAGCACTGAACGTCCGTTCGGAAAGCATGCTGGAAGCAGGACAGGCCAGTAACTCCATTGCATATTGAGCAAGTTCAGGTCAGTGGTCCATCCTCAAGACCCAGTAAGCCAGTGGATGTGCAGCTGGAAAGGTCTCCAAGTCTGGTCTTGCGCCTAGATAATCATGCACCATATGATGGCGATGGTTGCTTAAACCTAACAGCCCTGGGTGCTGCTGAGGACAAAAGAACTGTATAAAGGCATCGGTCAGCCGGCCGACTTCTCCACCACTCCTCCTTTGGCTGAACGATGCCTCAGAAACACGTCCGGAGAATGTTGACCTCCCAGTGTCTGGAAAGGCAGTATACAATTTTTTTTTCAAGGCCTCCTCAAGAGGTTTCATCCTCTGCTCCCTCTGCGAAGGCAACTTTACCCTTGTAACATGGATCAAGAAGGGTTGCCAACCAGTAATTATCCCTCTCCTTGATAGCACGAATCCTCAGGTCTTTTCACAGGCTTTGCAGAATCAGGGAGCCCATGCAACGTAAGTTGGAGGAGGCATGAGCTTCTGAGTCCTCTGGGTCACTAAGGATGACATTGTCAGCAGGAGCAACCTCTCCCCAACTATGTACAACTCCTGGGCTTTCTGGGGAATCAAAACCATCCCTTGAAGACTGCTGTATGCTATCCTCTTCCTCTACATCCATGCTGCCATAATCCTCATCCTCCTCCTCCTCTTCCTCCTGTGTGCTTTGTGGCCCTGCAGGAATGATATCTGCATAAAGGGGGCCTTGTGAGGAGAGGAAGTCCTCCTCTTCCTGCCGCTGTTCTGCCTCAAGTGCCCTGTCCATGATTCCACGCAGCGTGTGCTCCAGCAGGTAGAATAGCGGGATAGTGTCTTTGATGCTTGCATCGTCCCAGCTCACCATCCTGGTGGCCTCCTCAAATGGTGACGATGCATGCATTCTTAATCAAAAGCCACTGGCATGGTGAAAAAAAGCCAAGCTCCCCTGACCCTGTCCTTGTGCCATACTCACACAGGTACTCATAGATGGCCCTCTGCTGCGTGTGCAGCCACTGCAGCATTGCCAACGTTGAGTTCCACCTGGTGGGCATGTCACAAATGAGGCGGTTGGTGGGCAGGTTGAATTCCCGTTGAGTGACAGATAAGCGAGCACTGGCATTGAATGAATGGCAGAAATGGCCACAGATTTCCTGGCCTGCCTCAGGAGATCTTGGAAGCCCAGGTATCTGCTCAAGAAAGGCTGCACCACCAGAATCAGAACATGTGCCAAGCATGGAACATGTGTCAAGTGTCCCTGTCGGAGGGCGGAGAAAAGATTGGTGCCATTGTCGCATACAACCATTCCTGGCTCAAGCTGTCGTGGCGTCAACCATCTCTGAGCCTGCCCCTGCAGAGTTGAAAGAATCTCTGTACCGGTATGACTACTATTCCCTAGACAGACCAACTGAAGCACAGCATGGCATCTTTTAGCCTGACTGCTTGCATACCCCCTTGAACGCTTAGGGAGCACTGCTGCTGCAGAGGAGAATTGAGCAGACGAGGACATGGAGGAGGAGGAGGTGGTGGAGTAGCCAGATGTGACAGAACCAGCACAAGATTTTTGGAGGCATGGTGGCAAAACAAGCTGCAAGACCGAACCCTGTCCTTTATCCTTCCCAGCTGCCAGCAGAGTTACCCAGTGCGCCGTGAAAGAAATGCAACGTCCCTGTCCATGCCTACTGGACCAAGAGTCAGCAGTAATGTGCACCTTCCTGCTGACCGCTTTGTCCAACGAGGCCAAAACACTACCTTCCATATGACGGTAGAGAGTCGGAATGGTCTTACGCAAAAAGAAATGCCTTTTTGGGACCTGCCACTGTAGTGCAGCACATTCCACAAATTTGCGAAAGGGAGCCGAGTCTACCAGCTGAAAAGGCAGCAACTGTAATGCTAGCAATTTGGCCAAGCTAGCATTAAGACGCTGAACATGTGGATGGCTGGGACAGTATTTCTTTCTACGGTTCAAATATTGGGGTAGTGAAATTTGCCTGGTGCTCAAATCAAGCAATGGTGTATGGCTAGCAGATCGGGTGCAAGTCTCTGTGCCACTCATTGCTATACCATCATCCTTCTCAATGCTGGAATTTGAGAAGGCATGAGGTATAGTAGGGTTAGAGATCGTAGATGAGGAGCAAGGTGATGTATGCTTGTTTTTATCTGGTGCCTCTTTCAGGTGCTGTTGCCAACAGACTGCATGGCAGGTCATCATATGCCTTTTCAAGCATGTGGTGCCCAAGCGGCTGGTGTTCTGGCCAGGCTTGATCCACTTTAGACAGATGTTGCGAACAGCAACGCTGCAGTCTACTGCACAGATGCTGAAAAAAGCCCACATTAATGAACTTTTTGGAGTCCGAGGGCATTTTGCAGCACCCTGCACCTGTGAAGCTCTGTGCTGTGACACAATAGGTTGGCTACTGCTATGGCGGCCCCTGGAGCACATCCTGCCTCGTTGAAGTTGTGTGTCCTCCTCATCCTCCCCCTCCTCCTCTATTCTGTCAGGCAACCAAGTACAGTCAGTGACCTCATCATCCCCTCCCTCCTCGTCACTGGAGCAAACTTGGCAACATGCTTCAGCTGTGGCAACATGACTGCGGGTTGCTTGTCCGTCATTGTCACCCCCTCTCTCTAGGCTCACATTATTCCCTTCATCAACCTGGGAACCAACATCACAGCTTTCAAATTGCTGCGCATCCTCCAGGAGCATGTCACTGACACTATGATTGAATAGTTCAGGTGACTCCTCCATGCATGATGGTGGAGCAACTGAAGGAGTAGCTGTGGAGAAGGAGCCAGTGGAACGGGCCGCTTTGGCAACTGCGGTGGAAGGCAAACTACTGGGAGCGTGGGTGTCAGAGGAAGAGGAGGATGAGGATGGCTTATTGATCCACTCCACCAACTCTTCCACATGTTGTGGATGAATAGCACGGGCAGCACTGGAAATAAAGCGCAGGCGTGCCCCGCCTGCAGAGGAATAGTGACTGTGACCACCACTTTTCACAATGGACACAGAGGCTGCTTGCCCTCTTTTCGTTGCCTGTGCGCGTCAGCCTCTCCTTGTCGGCCTTTCGGACATGATGCTGATACAGATCAATATTGGGTATACGCAACTGACCAATAGACACTCAATGACCTGATATGATGTAATTGATAGCCCTATAGATGAGCTGTGGTGGTTATAGATGTACGCAAGTGACCGATTATCCATACTCTCACCGATATCTGATGTAATCTATAATCCTATAGATGGATGATCTGTGATCACTATAGAAAGATCCACAACTGAGCAAATGTTACTGTGGCTGATTTCTGCAGTGATCTCTATTCCTACAGGTCTGAGACCCCTTTAGAAAGATCCAAAACTGAGCAAAGGTTACTGTGGCTTATTTCTGCAGTGATCTCTATTCCTACAGGTCGGAGACCCCTATAGAAAGATCCACAACTGTGCAAAGGTTACTGTGGCTAATATCTGCAGTGATCTCTATTCCTACAGGTCTGAGACCCATATAGAAAGATCCACAACTGTGCAAAGGTTACTGTGGCTGATATCTGCAGTGATCTCTATTCCTACAGGTCTGAGACCCATATAGAAAGATCCAAAACTAAGCAAAGGTAACTGTGGCTGATTTCTGCAGTGATCTGTATTCCTACAGGTCTTAGACCCCTATAGAAAGATCCACAACTGAGCAAAGGTTACTGTGGCTGATTTCTGCAGTGATCTGTATTCCTACAGGTCTGAGACCCCTATAGAAAGATCCAAAAGTGAGCAAAGGTTACTGTGGCTGATTTCTGCAGTGCTCTCTATTCCTACAGGTCTGAGACCCCCCTATAGAAAGATCCACAACTGAGCAAAGGTTACTAGAGTTGAGCGGACACCTGGATGTCCGTGTTCGGCGGGTTTGGCCGAACTTAAAAAAAAAGTCCAGGTCCGTGTCCCGGACTTTTGCCGAACTTTTCCCGGACACCGAACCCCATTGAAGTCAATGGGGACCCGAACTTTCAGGCACTAAAATGGCTCTAAAACACCAATGGAAAGGGCTAGAGTGCTGCAAATGGCAGCAAAACGTAGTTAAGAGCATGGCAAGTGCTCTGCAAACAAATGTGGATAGGGAAATAACTTAAAACAACAAAAAAAAAAACCAGAAAAATAAAACAATGTTCTTCATCTCTAAAGGACGAGGCCCATATGGAGTAGGAGGGAGGTTGAGGTGGTGGTGGATGTGGCGGTGTCATAGGCGTGCGCACAGGGTGTGCTGGGTGTACCTGGGCACACCCTAATCACCTAGGGCACATAGCATTATCGCTCTGTTTTCCAGTGAGGAGATGGGAAAGATCTCCCTCGGACCTGCTCTGCTCTATTTCTCTTTGCCAGCAGGGAGAGTAATGTATCGGGGCCATGTACATGTAGGCAAACACATGCATGTGTATTTCAACTTTGGGGTGCACACCCTAATGCAATAGGCTGCGCACACCTATGGGCGGTGTAGGTGGAAGCGGCGGTGGAGGAGGAACAGGGCCGGATTAAGAGCATCATGGGCTTGGTGCTGAGGATTTTGAAGGGCCTTAAGGGCCGTGCCTTGGCATGCACCCAGAGGAGGAAGGGTGCAGCCATGCATGCCTAATTCAACATGGGATGCTGTCTCTGAAGCCCATAAACACATCCATGCATCGGCAACTGTCCCTCCTTGTCCGGCCTTCGTGCTGTGTGGGGAGGTTCTGAGGGAGCTGCCTGGGGAAGCGAGCATAGAAGCCAGACTTCTGTGTTTACAAGTGACAGAAGAGCGGTAACAGTGAATATGGCCAACCCGGGGCCTATATTAAGGTAGGGGCCTGGAGCTTCAGCTCCAATAGCCCCTATGTTAATCTAGCCCTGAGGAGGACGAGGTAGCCAACACTGCTTTTTTTCAGAAATTTTAAATGAGGGTACACCCCAAAAGAGTGAGAAAGAGCAAAAATACAACAATGGCTGGGTAAGGTCGGTATCCATCGCTATTCTGCACAAGGTACGGAAAAGTCCCGTGGGATCCATGCCTGGTTCATTTTAATGAACGTGAGCTTGTCCACATTGTCTCTGGACAGGCGGCTGCGCTTGTCTGTGATAACGCCCCCAGCCGTGCTAAATACCCGTTCAGATAATACACTGGCTGCAGGGCACGCCAGCACCTCCAAGGCGTAAAGGGCAAGCTCAGGCCATGTGCCCAACTTGGAGACCCAGAAGTTGAAGGGGGCAGACCCGTCATTCAGTACGTCTAGGCGTGTGCACACATACTGCTCCACCATGTTGGTGAAATGCTGCCTCCTGCTAAGACATTCCATATGAGCTGCTGGTGCTGCTGTTTGTTGTGGCGTGCTGACAAAGCTTTTCCACATTTCGGCCATGCTAACCCTGCCTTCTGAGGTGCTGGCAGTGCCCTGGTTGCATTGGCGACCTCTTCCACCTCCTCTGCCTTGGCCTTGTGCTTCCACTGTGGCCCCGCTGTCAGGTGGGAATGCCAGCAGCATCGCGTCTACCAGTGTGCGCTTGTACTCGCGCATCTTGAGTGAATTAAGGACGGTACGTTGTCCTTGTAACGGGGATCCAGCAGCGTGGCCACCCAGTAATCAGCACAAGTTAGAATGTGGGCAACTCGGCGGTCGTTGTGGAGACACTGCAGCATGTAATCGCTCATGTGTGCCAGGCTGCCCAGAGGCAACGAAAGGCTGTCCTCTGTGGGAGGTGTATCGTCTGTGTCCTCTGTATCCCCCCAGCCACGCACCAGTGATGGCCATGAGCTGGCCTGGGTGCCACCCTGCTGTGAACATGGTTCCATCTCCTCCTCCAGCTCCTCATCCTCCTCATCCTCCAGAACTGTGCCCCTGCTGGACAATTGTGTCCCTGGCGTTTGTGTGTGCAAGAACCCACCCTCTGAGCCCCTTGTGAATGACTGCCCTGAAAGCCTTGGAAATGTTACCTCTTCATCCTCCTCCTCCTCATCCTGTGCCACATCCTCTTCCATCATCGCCCGAATTGTTTTTTCAAGGAGGCATAGAAGTGGGATAGTTAAGCTGACAACGGCGTCATCGGCACTGGCCATGTTGGTGGAGTACTCAAAACAGCGCAACAAGGCACACAGGTTTCGCATGGAGGCCCAGTTATTGGTGGTGAAGTGGTGCTGTTCCGCAGAGCGACTCACGCGTGCGTGCTGCAGCTGAAACTCCACTATGGCCTGCTGCTGCTAGCACAGTCTTTCCAGCATGTGCAAGGTGGAGTTCCACCTTGTGGGCACGTCACATATGAGGCGGTGAGCGGGAATGCCGAAGTTACGCTGCAGCGCTGACAGGCGAGCAGCAGCAGGGTGAGAACGCCGAAAGTGCGCACAGATGGCCCGCACTTTCTGCAGCAGCTCTGACATATCGGAGTAGTTTTTAAGGAACCTCTGCACCACCAAATTCAGCACATGCGCCAGGCAAGGGATGTGCGTCAAACCGGCTAGGCCCAGAGCTGCTATGAGATTTCGCCCATTATCGCACACCACCAGGCCGGGCTTGAGGCTCGCTGGCAGCAACCACTCATTTGTCTGCTGTTCCATGCTCCTCCACAACTCCTGCGCTGTGTGTGGTTTTTCCCCCAAACAGGCAAGTTTTAAAACTGCCTGCTGTCGTTTACCCCTGGCCGTGCTGAAGTTGGTGGTGAAGGTGTTACGCTGTCCGGATGAGGAGGCGGTAGAGGATGAGGAAGCGGAGTAGGAGGAGTTAGGAACGGGAGGCAAACTGAAGCGCCCTGCAATCCTCGGTGGTGGAAGGACATGCGCCAAATTGCTATCCGCCTCAGGCCCATCCGCCACTGCATTTACCTAGTGTGCCGTTAGGGAGATATAACGCCCCTGACCGTGCTTACTGGTCCATGTATCGGTAGTTAGGTGGACCTTGCCACAGATGGCGTTGCGCAGTGCACACCTGATTTTTTCCCCCACTTGGTTGTGCAGGGAAGGGATGGCTTGCCTGGACAAGTAGTGGCGGCTGGGCACGATGTACTGTGGGACAGCCACCGACATAAGGTTTTTAAAACTGTGCGTCTCCACCAGACGGAATGACAGCATTTCAAAGGCCAAGAATTTTGAAATGCTGGCATTCAGGGCCAGGGATCATGGGTGGGTAGGGGGGTACTTCCTCTTCCTCTCAAGTGTTTGGGAGATGGAAAGCTGAACGCTTCCACGGGACATTGTGGAGATGGTTGGTGACCCAGGTGGTGGTGTTGCTGACAGATCGTCTGTTTGCGGGGTGGCAGGTGCCGGTATCACTACAGATGTGGCTGGAGCGGCCGAGACTGCAGCAGAAGAGGAAGCAGGATGAGCCAGAGACGTTTCTTGGTTTTGAAGGTGTCTACTCCACTGCAGCTCGTGCTTTGCACTTAGATGCCTGATCATGCAGGTTCTGCTCAGGTTGAGAAGGTTTATGCCTCGCTTCAGGCTCTGATTGCACAGGGTGCAAACCACTCGTGTCCTGTCATCAGCACATTTTCTAAAGAACTTCCACGCTAGAGAACAACTTTGAGCTGGCTTTGGTGCGCTCGTTCCGCTTCTGCACCCTGCTCCCTCTTCTGCTGTGCTGGTGGCTCTGTGCGACCACCGCCTCTTCCTCCAAACTACTCAGGTCACCTGCATGACCTTCATTCCATGTGGGGTCGAGGACCTCATCGTCCTCCACATCATCTTCCACCCAGTCTTCACCCCTGCCCTCCTTGTCGGTCTCCACAATTCTGAACGCCGCAGCAGTTGGCACCTGCGTTTTGTCATCATCGGAGACGTGCTGCGATGGTCCTTGCATGTACTCATCTTGAGAAATAAGTGGTTGGGCATCGCTGCACTCAATCTCTTCCACTTCTGGGGCAGGGCTAGGTGGATGGCCCTGGGAAACCCTGCTGACAGAGTCATCAAAAAGAAGAAGAGACTGCTGTATGGCTTGGGGCTCAGACTGCTTGCCTGATTTGCAAGGGGGTGAGGTGAAAGACGGTTGGACATCGGCTGCAGGTGCCAACTCTGACCTTTCTGCAGTAGACTGGGTGGGAGACAATGTGAAGGAACTGGAGGCACTGTCAGCAGCAAACCAATCTACTATCGCCTCTACGTGTTCTGGCATCATCACTTCTAGAGGTGTATGATGCCCTACCAAATACTGATGCAGGTTCTGTCGCCTACTAACACTTGAGGAAGTTGTTTCACTTGTGCGTGTAGCTGGCACAGATCAACCACATCCTCTCCTTGCAACAGGAGCTCTACCAGCAGCACCACGACCCAGGCCACGGCCCCTATTTGACGGTCTCCTCATATTTCTGTAATTTATGATCTTGCCCTAGAAAGGTGTTTATTGAATAGCGGAACAAAACAACAACAGTACAAAACATCTCACAGTCAAATATGCAGACTATGCCGTAATTTAATTTTTTTACACTCCAAAAGGGTGTATATTGAATAGCGGAATAGGAAAAATGTTATAATACGGTGTATCTCACACGTACAAACACAGACTAGGCCCCGATTACAATTTTTTGTACCCTAAAGGCAGGATGAGAAAGAGGAGTAGGAGGAGTTGGGAAAAGGAGGCAAACTGAAGCGCCCTGCAATCCTCGGCGGTAGAAGGAGATGCGCCAAACAAATTTAAAAAGGTGTATCTCACATGTACCGATACAGACTATCCCGCAATTTAATTTTTTACACTCAAACAGGGTGTATATTGAACAGAGATGTATAGTAACTAAGTAGAACTACTTCACTACTGTACTTAAGTACCGAAAGGCGGTATCTGTACTTTCCTAGAGTAGAATTTTTTTCTCCTACTTCCACTTTTACTTCACTACATTTTTTCAATGATTTCAATACTTCTACTCCGATATTTTTTTTTTGTGCTGCATAGTTACTTGTTACAATTATAAAAATTACCACTGCCAGAACAGTAGATGGCAGGTTTCATGAAGCTCAAAACATGTGTATTATCAGCGCATACGAAAATTAATGCTAATGTATGTATAAATAAAAACTGCATTTGAAATAATAAAAACAATATGATGTTCAAACTTTTGATTTCTTTCTTCAATAACTACATAACACAGTACTTGTACTTTTACTTTTAGTACTTGAGTAGCAATATTTTTTCAAAACTACTGGTACTTTTACTTTCAGTACTTGAGTAGCAAAATTTAAAAAAAAACTACTTGCAATACTTAAGTACAAAAAATGTTGAATACTTTAGTACTTCTACTCAAGTCACTTTTTTTTTTTTTTTACTAAATTTTATTTATTTCTGATTTTTTCACATACATTTCTTATACATTCATGTTTTCATGTATTATTTACATTATAACAGAGGTTAAGGTTTATAGCTTCAATAACTTTCCCGCTGTGGGGAGAGTACCAAAAAAAAAGAAAGGCTAAACAATATCACTGAGAAATAATCTCATCTTACGTATTCCCCCAATTAGCTGGTCCATTTGTATACTTTTAACCATCGGACCTCTCTTTTACTACTCTGAGAAACCATGAGGCGACAACTAGACAAGACACTAAACACTAAACAGAAAAAAAAAAAAAAAAAGGAAAAGTGGAGGGATAGAAGGACCCAGGGGGGAAGGGGAGGAAGAGGAGTGAAAAGAACAGACAAAGAGGGAGTTCTCCCTAAATATGGGGTTCCCCTTAACTCCTAAGCCTTCATACTGGATTCTGCTCTCTCGAGACTATATACTCATTCCATCCATTCCATATTGCTTTATATTTTTCTATTTTATGGTTGGCGTTCAGTACCAGATTTTCTAGTTTGTTAAACTCTTCCACCTTATTGATCCACATATTTACATCTGGTGGTTCCTCTTTTTTCCACTTTAAGGGAATGCACATTTTCGCTGCGTTAAGTAAATAAGGTATTATTGAGTTTTTGTATTGTTTAGATGGAATGCTAGTTTTGTGAAGGAGGAAGAGGGCTGGGTCCATTGTCAGCTGATATTCTGTCAGGGTTTGTGTAATTTCATAAATCTGTTTCCAAAATTTTTCCATTTTGGGCCAGAAAATATGTAACAATGTTCCCCTTCCCTCTCCACATCTCCAACATCTATCTGTGTTTATTGGTACTATTTTATGCATTTTAACTGGGGTTTGGTACCATCTTGACAGTAATTTGTAATTCATCTCTTGTATTTTTGTACTAATAGATGTTGAATGGGCCAACTGGAACATCCGCTTTTTCTCTATGTCTGAGAAAGTCTTATTTAATTCCTTCTCCCATTCATTCATATATAGTAATTGGCGGGTATCTCCGTTGTCCCCCAGCATCGAGTACAGTTTGGAAATGGAATGTGATAGTATCCCTTTTTGTACGCAAGTCTCTTCAAATTTTGTATATTGTAATGTCACCTCGTTGGGCTTTGGTAGAGTCCCCAGGAAATGCCTAAGCTGAATCGCTCTCCATCTATCCAACTGAAAGTCCCCTAGTGGGTCTACCAGCTCCCTCTCTGTTATCCATCCCTCTGATGTCATGAAATGGTCTACCTGATAGAAACCTTTTTCCATCAGATCTCTGAATTTTTTATCCTGGTAGCCAGGTGTGAATTTGGGGTTTCCCAGGACCGGGAACAAGGCAGATTTTTTCCTTATCAGTTTATATTGTTGAAAAATTTTTGCACAAGCTTTGATTGTAAGGCCTATGATCGGGTGTGTTCTCATAGGGGCTGGCAGGAAGCTACTGCAGAACGGAGCTCTCTCCAGTGGAATTTCAGATTGAGCCTGTTCCATGGTTGGCCATAGTTTTGTTTTCCTATGGCGACACCAGTCTACAAATCTACCCAGCTGTATGGTCTGGTAATACCTCCTCATGTCTGGTACCGACAGTCCTCCTTCCTCTTTTCGTAGTGACATAACCTTCTTACTCAGTCTAGAATGTTTAGCTGCCCATATAAATTCCTTCAATATACTGTCTATTTGTTTAAAGTATTTTTGTGGTATAAATATGGGTAGGGTTTGAAAAAAGTACAAAAATTTTGGTAGGATAGACATTTTTACAATATTGCATCTTGCCATCCATGAGAGCACTCCCTTTCCCCATTTTTGCAGTAGTGCTCGTACAGATTTCAACAATGCAGGGTAATTTTCTGCATACAGCTGGGAGAATTTCGGTGTTATCTGTAGTCCCAAATATTTCAATGATCTACTCGTCCACTTTAGTCTAAAATTTGAGCTTAACTGTTGTAGCAATTCCTGTCCTAGCCCCACCCCCATTGCTCCTGATTTATTTACATTTATTTTAAGATTAGCCAGTTCTCCATACTCATCGATTTCTCTCAAAAGGTTCGGGAGTGAGATAATCGGATTGGTGAGAGTGAACAGCATGTCGTCCGCGAAGGCTGATATCTTATATTGGGTTTGGCCAATTTTAATACCTGTAATATCTGGGTTTAATCTTATTTTACATAAGAAAGGTTCCAAAGTCAGAATAAACAATAAGGGGGAAAGGGGACAACCCTGTCTGGTTCCATTCTGAATCGAGAAGTCTTCCGACAGCATACTGTTCACTCTCACCCTTGCCGATGGGTCCGAATAGATCTGCGAGATCCAGTTCAGCATAGTCTCATCCATACCCACATATCTCAGTACTGCCATCATAAACCTCCAACTTACTCTATCAAAAGCTTTTTCAGCATCTGTATTTACAAATATACTTTTTATCTGTTTATGCTGGGCTACATATAACAGATTCAGTACTTTTATTGTGTTGTCACGTGCCTCTCTTGTCGGCGTGAATCCTACTTGGTCTAGGTTCACCAGTTTTACTAAATGGTTTTGAATTCTGGTAGCAATAATTTTTCTGAATATTTTCAAATCTGTATTTAATAAAGAGATTGGTCTATAACTTGAGCAGGATGCGGGATCTTTATCTTCTTTAAGTATTACTGTTATATGTGCTTGTAGAGTTTCTTTTAGTATTTTCGTGCCTTTGCCCCATGCGTTAAACATTTCCACCATAAATTTCTTTAACTGAGGTACATACATTTTATAGTAGTGGATAGTATATCCATCAGGACCTGGTGCTTTCCCTTCTTTCAAGCTAGATATTGCTGCATTTAGTTCATCTTCTGTAATCTCGGATCCCAAGTCCTCTCTCTCACTCTCTGTTAAGCGTGGCATTTGAGATGTTTCTAAATAATTCTCTATTTTAGATGGAGTCAGGTTTCGAGACTGCAGATTATATAATGATGAATAATATGCTCTGAATTCATGGGCAATCTGTCTTGAAAGTATTACCTTCTGGCCTTTCTTCGTTGTTATTTGTGGGACGTATGTTTTTAACGTTTGTTCACGAAGCGCCCTTGCCAGAGATTTCCCGCATTTATCTCCCAATTCATATGCGTTTTTACGACTAATTTGTAGCGCTGATCTTGCCTTATAAAAGAGTATATTATTAATTTCCTTCCTTACTACCATCAAATTATCTTTCGTAATTGTAGAGTTTTCATGTTTATGTAATGCTTCTAGTTTTTGTAGTTTTGTAAGAAGGTTTTCTAATTGTGCTGTTCGTTTTTTTTTTTATTCTAGAGCCGTGTTTGATCAGAATGCCTCTAATTACAGCTTTATGTGCTTCCCAGATGACACTTGGATCTGTATCTGTTGTTTTATTAATTAGAAAAAATTCCTCTAGTTCTCTCTTTATATCCATTCTGACTGTTTCATCCTGTAGTAGGCTTTCATTCAACCTCCATATTCGATGTCCCCCCTCCTGGTCGCCACCCAATTAGTAATCCATCCTGATTGGAGCATGGTCTGACCAGGTAATTGAGCCTATCTGGATATTCTTAATAGCATGTAGCTGATTATGCGGTATAAAAAAATAATCAATCCTCGAGTATTGATGATATACAGAGGAGAAAAACGTGTAGTCGCGTTCGCCCGGGTGTATAAGACGCCACGCATCTATCAGCTGGGCGTCATGCAGGGTATTTGATATGTGTTTCCTGGTCCTTATTGGAATTGAGGAGTGTCCTACTGATGTATCCTCTGAGGGAACTAGAGGGATGTTGAAGTCGCCTCCCACTATTAGATGACCTTCTTTGTATTCTGATAGTTCCCTGATCTTCTTCCCTATAAATGCATCTTGTTGGCTATTGGGTACATATAGTGTGGCTAGTGTAACCTTAACGTTACCTATGGTTCCCTTTAGGAAAAGTGATCTCCCATTGGGGTCCTTGGCCATCTGTTCAAATTTCCATGGCACGTTGTGTGCAATGATTATCGAAACCCCCTTAGATTTGGTCTCTGCATTTGTTGCATGATATGCTGTTGGGTAATATCTATTTTTTAAAATTGGTAGTCTATCGTCTCGGAAATGCGTCTCCTGTATGAAGGCTATGTCTATCTTGGAATTTTTAAGGTCATTTAACAAAACTCGTCTTTTTTCCGGTATGTTAAGACCTTTCGCATTTATTGTTAAAATACAAACTGCTTCCATATTCCTCCCCTGGGTCAGTGCAGGAATACAAAAGAAAGAGAAAGAGAGAAAAAAAAAAAAAAAGAATATAACCCCAAAAACACAAACAACACAAACACCAACTCTCGGGGTTCTAACCCCTCGAGGCTCCCCTAAAAAGAGGTTGAATTCCTCTTTATTTAACCTTCATTATGAAGCTCCCTTCCTCTACTTCCTCCTGTTATTTAGAGCTTGTTTCCTAATTGGGGTTTAGGGCCAGATATGATCAGGGCAGCTCGCCCTTATCTCACCCCTCCTCACCCACCCGGACTCATTCCCATGTATTTATAACTCCCAGTAGTTTACTTTCTATACTATGACACCCTTCCACATTATAATCGTTGGACATTGACTTTACTCTACTATCCATGAAAGGGGAAAAAAAAAAAAAGGGGGGGGGGAGGGGAGTTGGGAAATAAGGGGAAGTGGGGAAATATCGAACTTTTTATGTGTACAGTAAACTTATAATCCAAGCCATAAATTTTCCTGACATTATATATCAATACTTTCTCACAATCCATTCCCATCCACCAGGAGTAAAAAAAAAAAAAAAGGGAGGTGGGAGTGAGGGAAAAGGGTGTGTAATTGTGATGGTTGTATTTAATATTTACTGTGATAAAACCTCAGTGTTTGGGAAAGCCTCCGTGTAAAAAAAAAAAAAAAAAAGGGGGGAACAAGGGGGGAGAAGACCCCTCTCAGTTTCCTGGGGGGGAAGGTGTTATATCCATCTGTCTCCGATGTGTGAATTCTCAAGAAAAATAAGATCAGTGAGGTGTAAAAATAATGTGTCTAAAAATCAAAAAGTGAAATTTGTGACTTTTCCTTCTCTTTTTTTTTTTCTTTTTGTCTAATGTGCATATTTCCAGTGAAAGGGCACTTACACGTGCTACATAACCAAAAAAAAAAAAAAATAGACCTCTGTGTCTAATCAAACCAAGCAAAAAAATCTCATATCCAAGTAAAAAAAAAAAAAAAAAAAAAAAACACCACACACAGAAAAAAAAAAGGGGGGGGGGGGGAAAAAAAAAAAGGACCATTTTTAATTGAGCTAGACTTGGGATTTTCTTCCCATTGGTGGATGGGGCAGAGTCAGGTGCAAAAAAAAAAAAAAAAAAAGGGGAGGGGAAACAGATATGTCAAGAACTGTACAATATCGCCAGAGGGCTTTCATTTCAAAGTATTATCATAGTATTTCTTTTCCCTCTACTCGGAGAGTCGCCAGGGGGTGTCAGAGGCGGGAGAGAAACAGGGGTTTGTGAAGAAAGAAAAAAAAAAAAACCTTTTGGTTTTGTTAGACTTGGGATTTTCTTCCCATTAGTGAATGGGGCAGAATCAGGTTTACAAAAAAAAAAAAAAAAGGGAATTCATATACCCCATGTGGGCATTATAACTAACCCACACTATCTAAATGTAATCCCAATAAATCCCCCCACACTTTTCTCTCCCATCTCTGCCCCCGCCCAACCCTCCACATGACTTATCTTAACTTTACACATATAACATCATCTAGTCTCATAGTCTATAACTCCCCTCTCCCTCCATTTGGGGAGTGGGGGGCGTAAAAAAAAATACCACATGAAAAAAAAGGGAGAGAACAGGGAGAGGGGTGGGGGGTAACAAAGAGTTTTTCAAGGAGGAGTCCATCAGCTATCTGTCCGTCAGCATGCTGTCCTCTCCCTGATCATCTCATCCTCGAAAGCCGTATAATCTATAATTCCCCTTTCCCCCCACTTGGTGAGCCTCCATGCATGCCCCCTCAAAAAAAAAAAAAAAAAAAGGGAAAAGGGTCCAATGTCTCCAACATCTGTCCAACTGTAGTATTAGGTAAGTTAAGGCTGTTTTCCTTGATTATTTTCTATCACTCTTTCCAGTGGCACTCAGATGTCTTTTCCCCTTGCCTGTGATGTCCAAATTTAGAAGAAAGGAATCCCTGAGGGAGATCCATAAGCCAGTTAGGTACTTGTTCGGGGCTCATCTCCATAAATTTAAAGAGCCCCTCTAGATCATTTGGGGTTGATTTCTTTCTTCAATAACTACATAACACAGTACTTGTACTTTTACTTTTAGTACTTGAGTAGCAATTTTTTTTTCAAAACTACTGGTACTTTTACTTTCAGTACTTGAGTAGCAAAATTTTAAAAAAAACTACTTGCAATACTTAAGTACAAAAAATGTTGAATACTTTAGTACTTCTACTCAAGTCACTTTTTGATCGAACACTTCCACTTCTACTCAAGTCACTTTTTGATCGAGCACTTGTACTTTTACTCAAGTATGGGTTTTGTGTACTTTATACAACTCTGATATTGAATAGCACAATAGGACAAATTTTACAAAACGGTGTATCTCACACGTACAAACACAAACTAGGCCCCGATTACAATTTTTTGTACCCTAAAGGCAGGATGAGGAAGAGGAGTAGGAGGAGTTGGGAACAGGAGGCAAACTGAAGCGCCCTGCAATCCTCGGCGGTAGAAGGAGATGCGCCAAACAAATTTAAAAAGGTGTATCTCACATGTACCGATACAGACTATCCCGCAATTAAATTTTTTACACTCAAACAGGGTGTATATTGAATAGCGGAATAGGACAAATTTTACAAAACGGTGTATCTCACATGTACAAACACAATCTAGGCCCCAATTACAATTTTTTGTACCCTAAAGGCAGGATGAGGAGTAGGAGGAGTTCGAAACAGGCAGGAGGCAGACTGAAGCACCCTCAAATCCTCGGCAGTATGAGATGCGCCCCAAAAATTGGAAAGGTGTATCTCACACGTACCGACACAGACTATCCCGCAATTTAATTGTTTATACCCAAAGGTTTTGATTAAATAGCGGAGTAGAAAATATGATATCAAAAGGTGTATGTATCTCACACGTACCAACACAGACTATCCCGCAATTTAATTGTTTTTACCCAAAGGTGTAGATTAAATAGCGGAATAGAAAATATTATCAAAAAAAGGTGTATGTATCTCACACGTACAGAACCTGACTAGGCCCCAATTACTATTTTTTGTACCCCCAAAGGCAGGATGAGGAGTAGGAGGAGTTCGGAACAGGCAGCACCCTCAAATACTCAGAAGTATGAGATGCACCCCAAAAATTGGAAAGGTGTATCTCACAGGTACCAACACAGACTATCCCGCAATTTAATTGTTTATACCCAAAGGTTTTTATTGAATAGCGGAATAGAAAATATTATCAAAAAAAGTGTATGTATCTCACACGTACAGAACCAGACTAGGCCCCAATTACTATTTTTTGTACCCCCAAAGGCAGGATGAGGAGTAGGAGTACGGAACAGGCAGCACCCTCAAATCTTCAGAAGTATGAGATGAACCCCAAAAATTGGAAAGGTGTATCTCACAGGTACCAACACAGACTATCCCGCAATTTAATTGTTTATACCCAAAGGTTTTGATTGAATAGCGGAATAGAAAATATTATCAAAAAAAGTGTATGTATCTCACACGTACAGAACCAGACTAAGCCCCAATTACTATTTTTTGTACCCCCAAAGGCAGGATGAGGAGTAGGAGGAGTTCGGAACAGGCAGCACCCTCAAATCTTCAGAAGTATGAGATGCACCCCAAAAATTGGAAAGTTGTATCTCACACGTACCAACACAGACTATCCCGCAATATAATTGTTTATACCCAAAGGTTTTGATTGAATAGCGGAATAGAAAATATTATCCAAAAAAGTGTATGTATCTCACACGTACAGAACCAGACTAGGCCCCAATTACTATTTTTTGTACCCCCAAAGGCAGGATGAGGAGTAGGAGGAGTTTGGAACAGGCAGCACTCTCAAATCCTCAGAAGTATGAGATGCACCCCAAAAATTGGAAAGGTGTATCTCACAGGTACCAACACAGACTATCCCGCAATTTAATTGTTTATACCCAAAGGTTTTTATTGAATAGCGGAATAGAAAATATTATCAAAAAAAGTGTATGTATCTCACACGTACAAAATCAGACTAGGCCCCAATTACTATTTTTTGTACCCCCAAAGGCAGGATGAGGAGTAGGAGGAGTACGGAACAGGCAGCACCCTCAAATCTTCAGAAGTATGAGATGAACCCCAAAAATTGGAAAGGTGTATCTCACAGGTACCAACACAGACTATCCCGCAATTTAATTGTTTATACCCAAAGGTTTTGATTGAATAGCGGAATAGAAAATATTATCAAAAAAAGTGTATGTATCTCACACGTACAGAACCAGACTAGGCCCCAATTACTATTTTTTGTACCCCCAAAGGCAGGATGAGGAGTAGGAGGAGTACGGAACAGGCAGCACCCTCAAATCTTCAGAAGTATGAGATGCACCCCAAAAATTGGAAAGGTGTATCTCACAGGTACCAACACAGACTATCCCGCAATTTAATTGTTTATACCCAAAGGTTTTGATTGAATAGCGGAATAGAAAATATTATCAAAAAAAGTGTATGTATCTCACACGTACAGAACCAGACTAGGCCCAAATTACTATTTTTTGTACCCCCAAAGGCAGGATGAGAAGTAGGAGGAGTTCGGAACAGGCAGCACCCTCAAATCTTCAGAAGTATGAGATGCACCCCAAAAATTGGAAAGGTGTATCTCACACGTACCAACACAGACTATCCCGCAATTTAATTGTTTATACCCAAAGGTTTTGATTGAATAGCGGAATAGAAAATATGATATAAAATTGGTGTGATTTATCAATAGCACATGTGAACAGCAGTGTCTTATATCATTCAGCTCTGCTGCAGGCTATGGAGGGAAAAAAAAATCCCCTTTTAAGTGTAATTTTTAACTAGATTAGTACAGACTATGCCACAATTTAATTTTTTTAACCCAAGGCTGTATATTGAATAGTGGAATAGAAAAAAGTGTATGATTTTTGAAACCACTCAACAATAGCACATGTGAACACACACAGCAGTGTATTATCACAGTCAGCACAGCAGCACTGAAGGAAAAACGCTGCACACAGTGACTGATAGAAAAATACTTTTCTCCCTCCTCCTCAGTGGGCAAAAAAGATTGTTTTCACTGCACCCCACACACAGCAAAATCGATGTGGACCAGCTCTGCTGCAGGCTATGGAGGGAAAAAAAAAAAAATCCCCTTTTTAAGTTTTTAATTTTTAACTAGATTGGTACGACTATGCCACAATTTAATTGTTTAAACCCAAGGGTGTATATTGAATAGTGGAATAGAAAAAAGTGTATAACTTTTGAAATCTCTCAATAATAGCACATGTGAACACTGAACACAGCAGTGTATGATCACAGTCAGCACAGCACAGCACTGAAGGAAAAACGCTGCACACAGTGACTGATAGAAAAAGACTTTTCTCCCTCCTCCTCAGTGGGCAAAAAAGATTGTGTTCACTGCACCCCACACACAGCAAAATTGATGTGGTCCACTGACACCTGCCTATCTCCAGCCTCTCCCTAAAAGGATTGATAAGATCGGTCACTGCAAACCCCCCCACACAGCAATATCGGTTGTAGAACACTGACCCTAAAAATCAGCAGCCTCGCCCTAAAATGCCCTACAACTCGCCCTGCCTAACACACTCCGACCTGTCCCTCAATTCTAGCCGGACACAAATGGTTTTTGCCTGTCTGTCCCTAATCAGCAGCCAGCACGTATGATATGTGCTCTGTCCCTGAACTAACACAGCAGAATGACGCAGCGGCGCTCCGTCTCGAACTTATAAAGACTTGGTCACATGCTTCAGATGGCCAATCACAGCTACTAATACATTTGTAGGCATGGCTGGAATGGCTTAAGGCACACCAGTTAAACGCTTGTTGATTGGCTGTTGAAAGCCCGCCATGAAAAGCGCACCAATGCATACAAAACCCGGAAATAAAATGACCGAACACGGATTTTTACCCTGAATATACAGTAGTGTTTTCGGGTCCGTGTTCGGGTAACAAAAATCCAATTATTCGGTACGAACATGAACAATACAGTCCGTGTTCGCTCAACCCTAAAGGTTACTGTGGCTAATATCAGCAGTGATCTCTATTCCTACAGGTCTGAGACCCCTATAGAAAGTTCCAAAACTGAGCAAAGGTTGCTGTGGCTGATTTCTGCAGTGATCTCTATTCCTACAGGTCTGAGACCCCTATAGAAAGATCCAAAACTTAGCAAAGGTTACTGTGGCTGATATCTGCAGTGATCTCTATGCCTACAGGTCTGAGATCCCTATAGAAAGATCCACAACTGAGCAAATGTTACTGTTGCTGATTTCTGCAGTGATCTCTAGTCCTACAGGTCTATGAATATTTTAGAATGTTGCAGAAACTGACCGATGAACAATACTGTGACTGGTATCTGATGGAAATAAAGACAGCTTTCCCTACCTCACACAGGAACCTTGGCCCTTCCTACACTGCCACTCATTCACTGGTGCTATATTGTCTGATATTCTGTAAAGAAGTCAATCTATCCCTACCTCACACAGGAACCTGGCCCTCCCACACTGCTAGGAATGTCTCTCTGCACTGTCTGACCCAAAAAAAACGAATCTCTCCCTGCCTGAATTGTGTGCCTGTCCCTGTCTGATTGCCCGCACAATGACACTACACGCTGCGGCTGCGCGAGCAGCCTGTATGTAGTGTATGTAGTGTGGGGCGTGTACTTGGCCCCTGAGCCATGATTGGCTAAAGGCAGCCTGCCTTTAGTCCAATCATGGCAGAGATCCTGTGATTGGCCAAAGCATTTGGTCAGGGTGCATGTTTTGGCTAATCACATAACGCGCGTGCAGTGCAGTGCATTATGGGAAACTCGAAGCACATTTGTTCGTCATTCGACGAACGATCGAGTTGGCGATGTTCGAGTCGAACTTACCTTCGACTCGAACTCGAAGCTCATCCCTAGTTATGACCAGTTTATAGAGTTAGTAGGCATTGACATATTGCTGACAGTTGGGAAATCCATGTAGGTCATCAGGGGATACACTCAACCCTGAGGGGCTTTGAGTGGCGTAACACAGATGTGCTATGTATTGTAGGATTTCCCACTGTGAGCCGGTATAAGTATAGGTTAAGTAGTTGGAGGGGTAAAAAATTATTGTGGGTGTATCGGTAGGTACAGCTTACAGTGAGAAAGTTAAAGTAAAGTATATATAAAACAATACAGTACAGAGTTTTAAGTAAACGATTAGAGTCCACTTGAGTGAGCCTATGTCCTTTTACATAGGTTGATCAAAGAGGAGAATGGGCTAAAAGTGGACAAAATAGGGATTAGGGGTCAAGGACTAAGGATGTTCTGCTAGTAGGAAATGTTTGAATAGTTTCCTAGCAAAGAAGTAGATATTTCCTTGTGTATGGGTTGGTAACTTACAGATCATCCTGAGGCCTTGAGGTATTGATATTAGTTACATAGTTACATAGTTTGTGAGGTTGAAAAATCAGTCCATCCAGTTCAACCTATGATGTGTGTGTGTGTTAGTACATTGTATACCCCTGTATGTTGTGGTCTTTAAGGTGCCCATCTAATAGTTTTTTGAAACTATTGATGCTCCCTGCTGATACGACTGCTTGTGGAAGCGAATTCCACATCCTTACTGCTCTGACAGTGAAGAACCCCTTACGTATTTTAAGGTTAAACCGTTTTCCTCTAGTTTTAGTGAGTCTTATTATACATGTCTTATTGTATTCCCTTTCTCTAAAAAGTTTGTTCCTTATGCTAGGGTCCTCACCAGTACAGTATTTGTACATTGATATCATATCCCCCCTCAAGCGTCTCTTCTCCAGAGAGAATAAGTTCAATGCTTGCAGTCTTTCCTCATAGCCGATGCCCTTCGTTCCCCTAATTATTTTTGTTGCCCTTCTCTGGACTCTCTCCAGTTCCAGCACATACTTCCTGAGGACCGGTGCCCAGAACTGGACAGCATACTCCAGATGTGGCCGGACCAGAGTCTTGTAGAGTGGGAGAATAATCTCTTTATTTCTGGAGTGAATCCCCTTTTTTATACATGCCAGTATTCTGTTTGCTTTGCTTGCAGCGGCTTGGCATTGCATGCCACTGCCAAGCCTGTTGTCCACTAGGACCCCCAGGTCCTTTTCCATCTTAGATTCACCCAGAGGTTTCCCCCGTAGTGAGTAGCTTGCTTTCATGTTTCTGACGCCCAAGTGCATTACTTTACATTTTTACATTTTTCAACATTAAACCTTATATACCATGTAGTTGCCCACCCCATTATTTTGTTCAGGTCCGCTTGTAAGATTTCCACATCCTGGATAGAAGATATTGGCATGCTTAGTTTAGTATCATCCGCAAATACCGAGATTGTGCTAGATATCCCCTCCTCTAGATCATTTATGAATAAATTAAACAAGATTGGTCCCAGGACAGAACCTTGGGGGGACCCCACTTTCCACACCCGCCCAATTCGAGTACTCCCCATTTATCACCACCCTCTGGACTCTCCCCTGGAGCCAGTTCTCTATCCAGGTACTCACCCTGTGGTCCATACCTACATTCCTTAGTTTGTACAGTAAGCATTTGTGGGGAACGGTGTAAAAAGGCCTTTGCAAAGTCCAGATACACCACATCCACAGGCTTACCTTTATCTAGGTGGCAGCTCACTTCATCGTAGAAGGTTAATAGATTGGTTTGACAAGAACGATTTTTCATGAATCCATGCTAATTACTACTAATAATACCATTTTCATTACTAAAGTCTTGTATATGGTCCCTTAACATCCCCTCCAAAATCTTGCAGACTACTGACCAGCTCACCAGCCTATAGTTACCCGGGATATATCTTGGCCCTTTTTTAAATATTGGTACTACGTTGGCTTTTTTCCAATCAGCTGGCACCATATCCGTCTGTAGACTATCCTTAAAGATCAGGAATAATGGTCTGGCAATCACCTGACTGGGCTCTTTAAGAACGCTCGGGTGCAAGCCATCTGGTCCCGGTGATTTATTTATGTTAAGTTTCTCTAGTTTAGTTCTAAGTCTGTTAGCCATGATGGTACTTCCTGAGGTGTATTATTTAGTTTAGCCTTACAAGCTGGGTTAGTGTAGCCCCCCCCCCCCCCCCGATTCTTTTGTGATCCTTTTCTCTGTCCTCTGTGGCCATATTTCCCTTGTCGTCTTTTATAGGGCCAATGTGTTCTGACCTTGCTTTCTTACTGTTTATATACTTAAAGAATTTCTTGGGATTCTTTTTACTCTCTTCCGCTATATGCCTCTCGTGTTCTATTTTAGCCACCTTGATTTCGTCTTTACATATCGTTACACTCTTTGTAATGCCTGAATGCTGCCAATGACCCCTCCGTCTTGTATTTTTTGAAGGCCTTTTCTTTAATATTAATATGCATTTTTATGTTGGAGTTTAGCCACCCAGGGTTTAGTTTTGCTCTTTTAAATTTATTTCCCTTTTGAATGCACTGGTCAATCCCTTTGTTTAGTATGCTCTTGAAGCACTCCTCCGTGTTCTTTGTTCCCAGGGTTCTACCCATTTGATTTTTTCTAGCAAAGAGCGCAGTTTTGGGAAATTGGCTCTTTTGAAATACAGTGTCCTTATATTACCCTTGTGTTTCCTATTACTATGATAAATACTGAATCTAATTGACCTATGGTCACTGTTTCCTAAGTTGCCCCGTATTTCTATATCCGTGAGCAGGTCTGTATTGTTGGTAATCAGTAGGTCAAGTACCGCATTGTTTCTTGTCGGTGCGTTCACCATCTGACCCATAAAATTGTCCTGCAAAACATTTAGGAACTGCCTAGCCTTGGCTGAGTGCGCGGTTCCTTCTGCCCAGTCTATATCTGGATAATTAAAGTCCCCCATTATAATGACATTTCCCATCCTTGCTGCCAATCCTATCTGTAAAAGGAGGTCCACCTCTGAACTTTTTTGCCCAAAAAGTTTGGAATTCGGCAACCAAAACCGACCAAAATGCAATGGTTCAGGAAATGGGCTTTAAAAGCCTGTGATTGGACCAGAACCATTAGCAAAAACCAATTGAGGGGGGCAGGAGAATGCTAGGAATGTGATTGGAGTGACAAGGGGGTCCCTAGGCCAATCATTAGTGAATACGCCCCCCAGTATATAAGATAGCCCCGCCAAATTCCTAGCATTGTAATACAGGACATGGAAGAGAGTGGAAGCAGTTCTGTTAATTTTACTTTAAAAGTGTCATTTAGCATTTATTAGTGTGAGGAAAGGGATATCTAGTGTAGTTAGAGTGCTCCTTTACACTTTAGTTAGCTTCAAAAATTTAGTTTCTGTAGGGAAAGTGTGAAGTGTCAGGGTGACCGTAATGTAGTGTAGGGTTAACTGACTGCTATGGCAGGGTGACCAAACCCTTCCATATCAGGGTGACCGCTATAGAGAAAATATAGTTTCTCTCAAGTCACTTTCGCTGCAGGGATATGGCTTCGCCCCCGTCAGCATTCTTTTTGGCTGCAGGCGTCTATAGTGATTTTTTGAGCACATGTTTGGAGTCAGGCATGACATCTGAACATGTGTATAGGGGGTATATATACACACACATGTCTGTATATATACACCTGCACATATATAGGTGTGAAAGGAGCAGAAAAAACTACTTGCGCTAATGAAATAATTAACACCAATATAGTTACGCTCCTATCACACCTATATATGTCTAGGTGTGTATATACATATAAGTATGTGTGTATATACACCCATATACACAAGTTCAGATGTTTTGCCTGCCTCCAAAGAACCCAAAAAAATGCCCAAAAAAACGCTAGCGTCAAAAAAAAAAAACGCCCAGGTGTGTTGTTGCAGGCATTTTTTGGGGGTTTTTGGAGGCAGGCAAAACATCTGAACTTGTGTACACACACATACTTATATGTATTTTACACTTAGACATATATAGGTGTTATAGGAGCGTAACCATATTAGTGTAAATGATTTCATTAGCGCAAGCATATATTTCTGCTACTATCACACCTATATATGTCTAGGTGTGTATATACATATAAGTATGTGTGTATATATACCCGTATACAGAAGTTCAGATGTTTTGCCTGCCTCCAAAGAACCCAAAAAAATGCCAAAAAAACGCTAGCGCCAAAAAAAAAAAAAAAAAACCACCCAGGTGTGTTGTTGCAGGCATTTTTTTGGGGTTTCTGGAGGCAGGCAAAACATCTGAACTTGTGTATACGGGTATATATACACACATACTTATATGTATATACACACCTAGACATATATAGGTGTGATAGTAGCAGAAATATATGCTTGCGCTAATGAAATCATTTACACTAATATGGTTACGCTCCTATAACACCTATATATGTCTAAGTGTAAAATACATATAAGTATGTGTGTGTACACAAGTTCAGATGTTTTGCCTGCCTCCAAAAACCCCAGAAAAATGCCTGCAACAACACACCTGGGCTTTTTTTTTTTTGACGGTAGCGTTTTTTTGGGCATTCTTTTGGGTTCTTTGGAGGCAGGCAAAACATCTGAACTTGTGTATAGTGGTATATATACCACTATACACAAGTTCAGATGTTTTTCCTGACTCCAAAGAACCCAAAAAATGCCCAAAAAAACGCTTGCTACTAAACCGGCAAGGTGTGAAAAGCGAGAAGCCACTAACCTGTTCTGTAAGTGTTCTAATACAAACAATCTTTTTTGTAATGGTTCTGGACATGCTACAGAGCTGAAACTTCACAGGTACACTTTTTAGACCCCCCCAGACACTAAATCCAAAGAATTTTTTTTTTATTTATTTATTTATTTTTTTTTTCAATAATTGGCTCTCTATCAAAATTGACAATTTTTAAGAACTTTTTTTGTGTGATTTTGTGTCTGGGGGGTCTAAAAGGTGTACCTGTGAAGTTTCAGCTCTGTAGCATGTCCAGAACCAGAAAAAAAGATCATATAGGTGTAAAAGGAGGGTCCCACCATCCCTGCTCTACTGAAAAATTATCTTTTTTTCTGGTTCTGGACATGCTACAGAGCTGAAACTTCACAGGTACACTTTTTAGACCCCCCCCCCCCCCCCCAGATACTAAATCCAAAGAAATGATTTTTTTTTAAATTTTTTCAATAATTGGCTCTCTATCAAAAATGACAATTTTTAAGAACTTTTTTTGTGTGATTTTGTGTCTGGAGGGTCTAAAATGTGTACCTGTGAAGTTTCAGCTCTGTAGCATGTCCAGAATCATAAAAAAAAAGATCATTTGTATTAGTGCAATTATAGAACTGTAATATGGCTTCGCTCTTTTCACACCTTGCCGGTTTAGTAGCAGGCGTTTTTTTGGGCATTTTTTTGGGTTCTTTAGAGGCAGGCAAAACATCTGAACTTGTGTATAGTGGTATATATACACAAGTTCAGATGTTTTTCCTGCCTCAAAAGAACCCAAAAAATGCCCAAAAAAATGCCTGCTATTAAACCGGCAAGGTGTGAAAAGCGAGAAGCCACTAACCTGTTCTGTAAGTGTTCTAATACAAACGATCTTTTTTTATGGTTCTGGACATGCTACAGAGCAGAAACTTCATAGGTACATTTTTTTAGACACCCCAGATACTAAATCCAAAGAAATTTTTCTATTTTTTTATTTATTTATTTTTTTTAATTTTTCCAATAATTGTCTCTCTATCAAAAATTAAAATTTTTAAGAACTTTTTTGTGTGTGATTAATAGTCCCTGGGGTATGACCCTGAACCCTAGGCACTTTTTAGGGGCATTTATTGGTTTTAGGGCTTCAAAATGGTGTTTTTTGATTACCAAAGTTCGGGTCCTATTGATTTCAATGAGGTTCTGAAATCCGGCCGAACTTTCGGGAAGTTCGGATGTTCTGGCCGAACCGAACTTTTGAAAAGTTCGATCATCCCTAGCCAGGAGGGCAAATTGGCAGGGGTAAATACTTGAATATGGAGGAATGTTCCCCATTACCAGAGTAGAGTTAACAGTCCATGGAGTCCTCTTCTTCTTGGGCTAGGCGTGACGTTTGTTGGTGTTGGATGTGTCGTGGTAATTCAGGGAGTTTGTTAATTTCTTGGGGGAGTTGGAGGCTGCTCTCCGTCAGAAACCTTTAGCAATCGGTTCGGTCGGTGAGAGGCGAAGATCTTGGAGCGGGGATTAGAGATAGAGATCCTCTGCGGATTTTGCTTGGTAGGAAGTTCCCTTGTAGGAGAAGTGAAGGTCAAAGGGAAAGTGCCAGTGATAAGTAATGCGATGTTGTTGCAGGATCTGAAGTAAAGGTTTCATGGCTTTCCATTTGGCTAGGGTTATTGGAGATAGATCCTGCAATATTTGGTATTGGTGACCCTGAAACACCAGGGGGTCTTTATTATGAGAGGCCGCCAATATTTGCTCTTTGGTGCGAAAAAAGTGGAGTTTTACCACAATGCCTCTTGAGGGGCCATCTTCTTGACATGGCGCTAGGGATCTGTGGATTCTGTCCATCTCTAGCCTTTCTATGGGGACTGATGGTGTCAGTTCCTGGAACAATGCAGTGATGGTCAATTGAAAATCGACCACTGGTTCAGGTATACCCCTGATGCGCAGCTTGGAGCGTCTGGCACGTTTTTTGAAAACTTCAAGGTGGGCCTGCAGAGTTAGATTTTTTTCATGGGTGATTTCTAATTCCTCGGCATGAGTGCCTATGAGGAGATCATGTTCATCCATTCTCTGCTCTAATACTGAGGTGCGGCGACCTACTTCACTGATTTTGTGTGTTAGCTTGTCTGTTATGGCATCTGAGGTTTTCTTTAGAGCCCTTGTTAGTAGTTTCTCAAATTGTTGTAGCATGTTAGGTTGTGTATTGTCCGCTTGTAAAGCTAGGAGAGTTGAGTCATATTCTGAGACAGACTCACCTTCTCTGTCTGCGGCTGCAACTGGACGCTGTGTCATCTGTGTGGTGTAAGACACTTGCTGTGTAGAGGAGCGAGAAGCTGGAGGCGCGGCCATCTTGGATAATGTCCTAGCCAGGACATCACGGATAGTTTTAGGCTTGTTTTTCGGCTTGGCGCGGTTAAAGACCATTGTGGGTGACTGTCATGGGTCTCTGGTATGCGCAGAGCCAGGCATATTCAGCGGATGTCGCAATGATGAGGAACTACGTGGCTGTTTTCGTCTGGGAAGGTGCAGAGCCGTTTACCAGCATCTCACGCTCGCTCGGCTTTGCGCATGCGCCCCACCTCCACTTAGGCTACATTTTTAATTTTCCGATATAATTAAACGTCGCTTACCCCAGTTGACCTATGATGCCCATAACCTGGGGATGGATGAGAAGGAGGAGAATGAGGGCTATACAGGAGGCCTGTAGGTCTGCTCATTCTAGGTTTTCTGAGAGAAGTCATATTACATTAAGTTTACATCTCTTGCGGGGATGCACTGCAGACAGAGCACCAAAAATGTTACACATTTCCCCTCTCCCCCCCTATCAAAACCTCCCCCCCCCCCCCTGAAAGGAAAAAAAAGAAAAAAAAGGGAAGAGGAGAACAACCCCCTCTCCAAGTACATTTACAACTGAGTTTTCATATTCAACAGTATTACTTTCTAATCAGAACCAGGTCCATTTTCAGCAAGCATCTGGCATCTTACTTACTGATAAAGTAAAATTGATCCATTGTAACCATGTTTTGCGGAAAAGGGCATCCTGCCTGTTTAACGATGCCGTAAGTTCCTTCATTCTCATGATCTTGTTTATTGCTCTAATCCATTGAAGTGCAGTGGGTAAAAATAAAGATTTCCCAATGTGTTGGCGCACAAACCCTGGCCGCATTTAGCAAATGCCTTACCACTGATTGTTAATATTTGTTTTTAGAGAGGGGGCTAAGATGAAAAAGGCAAGCTCCTGGGTTCTGATTAAGGAATAGACCAGTAAGGTATTTGCTCAACTGACATACATTTAGCCTATAAGGCCGTATTCGGGGGCATAGCCAAAATATATGAAAAAGCGGTCCCCTATCTTCTCCGCAGCGCAAGCAAGTAGGATCTGCATTTGGGAACATATGATGTAATTTCTCCTGTGATCTATACCACGGGTTAATAATTTATATCCTGATTCTTGCATTCTAGACTAAATAGATGATTTATGTATCAAATGAAAAATAAAGTCTCTTTGCTCATCAGATTCTGCATATGCCCTAGAAAGGCCTTGTCTAGTGGTTTGGCCCAACATGCATAATTGCTCAAAAGCAGTAGGCCCAACCATTATCATTGGATCAAATGGTAAAGATGTATGATAGTGTCATAGTGGGGTTGTCTGCCATATCGGAAGAGGTGATGGTGATAGCATTGACTGAATATCAGCTATAGACTTCCATCTTCCCAAGTCCCTAAAATCTTTCATTCTGATCTTATTAATTTCTTTAAATTGATGGAATTTAGGATCAAATAGTCCTGGTACAAATTCTGGATTTCCAATCATTGGTGTCATAGTTGACATCACTGAAGGTTTTATCAACCTCGGTTTGGTTAAGCGCGCTACTTTACAGGTTGTGCCCTCAATAGGATGTTCCCTTACCTGGTTGGGGCATTTATTACATGGCAACCACAGGGGGGCCTTAAGAGGAAGGTCCTAATGGATTGGTCAATAGATAACCGACAAGGCAGAGGGGCTTTTAAACTAGGGGATGGGGAGGGTACAGATGTAAAATTAGACAGCGGGGAGCAAGGTTCAGCGGGCATTAATGGGTTAATGGGGACATTCGCGGTAGTGCGTCCAGAGATCCTAAACCCAAGGTAGGTAGGTGGACAAATCGCAAGTGCAGCCTCACAACATCTAATGAGGATATAGTATGCAACCAGACAAAATTACGAGGTTTGTATGCCAATGCTAGAAGTCTGGTCAACAAGATGCTGCTAATGTATGAGGAGGATTTTGATTTTGTGGGAATTTTAGAGACTTGGTTTGACAGCTCCCATGATTGGCTGGCAAACATTCAGGGGTATTCCCTATATCGCAGAGATGGAGAAGGTAAAAAAGGGGGAAAGGTATGGCTGTATATAAAGAACAATGTGCAGGGAAATATGAGGGACGATATCATGAATGGAGCTAAGGAGGAGGTAAAATCCCTGTGGGTAGAACTCCAAAGGGAAGGCACTATGGGGAAAGTAATATTGGGCATATGCTATAGGCCCCCAAACCGGAGGGAGGAGAGGAGACGAACCTCCTATTACAGCTTGGAATGGCAGCAAGGATTAGAAATGTCATTATAATAGGGGACTTTATATATCCGGATATAGACTGGGCAGAAGGAACCGTGCATTCATTTAACCCTCCTCTTATGTTAGAATTCCGTTACTATCCATGATGTTTAGGGTCAGTTTTGACCAGTGTTTTAAATCAGCCATAAAATACCCTCTGAATAATTATTTATCATCAAATTTGTTTCTTACCTCTTGGTTACCTTGTTAGGCTTCTTTATCCTTGAAAAGATTGGTTTTAATATTTTTGGTGTGACCCCTAGACCTTTCTTTTGATAGCATACCTCTCATTTTAAAATTTAAAAAATGGTAAAATAAAGTCAGCAACTCTGAAATGAATTTGTCCTATGTTTCTTCACTTTATTTAGAGAAGCAGACAAGCAGGAAAAGAGATAGGCCCCTCCCTAACTACAGCTCACAGGGTTGAGAGGGGATTGGCTGTCACTGTTACCAAGCAGAGAGAGTGTTTATGATTTCAGTTTTGGCACTTATTAGTGTCCTAAAATCCTATATTATAACTGGGTCAGAATTGACCCTAACACCATGAACGTCTTAATTTTCACCACAGTATTTTATAATTTAGTGAAAAGGATTATTTTTCTATTACATTGTTTAAATAGAGGTTCCTGACAAAGTAAAAAAATCTTGATGCAATAAACAAATTTATGTGATACTTATAGACATTCAAAACCTGAAAACGGGTCAGTTCTGACCCTAACATAAGAGGAGGGTTAAGGCTCAGCAGTTCCTAAATGTTTTGCAGGACAATTGCATGGGTCAGATGGTGAACGCACCGACAAGAAACAATGCGGTACTAAACCTACTGATTACTAACAATACAGACCTTAACACGGATGTAGAAATACGGGGCAACTTAGGAAACAGTGACCATAGGTCAATTATTTTTAGTATAAATCATAGAAATAGGAAACACAAGGGTAATATAAGGACACTGAGACTCAAAAGAGCCAACTTCCCTAATCTGTGCTCTTTGCTAGAAAAAATCAAATGGGATAGAACCCCAGGAACAAAAAACACAGAGGAAAAATGGGAGTGCTTCAAGAACATAATACATAAAGGAATGGGCAGTGCATTCCAAAGGGAATATGTTTAAAAGAGCAAAAATAAACCCTGGGTGGCTAAACTCCAACATAAAAAGGCATATTAAAACTAAAGAAAAGTCCTTCACAAAATACAAGGCTGGGGGGTCATTGGCAGCATTCAAACATTACAAAGAGTGCAATAAGAAATGTAAAAGCAAAATCAAGGCAGCTAAAATAGAACACAAAAGGCACATAGCGGAAGAGAGTGAAAAAAAACCCCAAGAAATGTTGTAAGTAGCTGTAAGTGTAAGTAGTAATAAAGCGAGACCAGAACATATTGGCCCCATAAACGACAACATAGGGAATCTGGACACAGAGAACAGAGAGAAGGCGAAAGTGCTAAATAAATTCTTCTCTTCAGCCTTCACAAAAGAATTGGGGAGCTACACTAACCCAGCTTGTAATGTTAAATAAATTATACACCACAGAAAGCACCCTCATGGTTAACAAGACAGACTCAGAACTAAACTTGAAAAACTTAACATAAATAAATCACTGGGACTGGATGGCTTACACCCGAGGGTCCTTAACCGCTTGCCGCCCGCCGTCATATGACGGCGGAGCGGTGCGACCATTATCCTGGGCCGCCGTCATATGACGGCGGCACTTTAAGCAGGGCAGGCGCGCGATCGCGTGCGCGCCGCCCTGCACTGCCGGTGTCGAGGTGTCCCCGGGACACCCCCCGTCACCGGCAGGGGGGAAACAGCCAATGGGCGTGGCTGTTTCCCACGTGATCGGCTGTGTTCCAATGACACAGCCGATCACAATGAAGGCGCCCACAAGATGACCGCGCATGCGCGATCGGGAGCGCGCAGCGCGGTCATGTCGGTGGCACTGTGTTCCGTAGGAACACAGCTGTCACCGGCGGTAGTAAACAGTCACTGACAGTGACTGTTTACTATGTGATCGGCTGTGAATCCATTCACAGCCGATCACAAAATGTAAACAAAGAGCAGTAACTCAGTGTTACTAGCTCTTCTCTCCTCATACAGTTTCCAGTATGAGGGGAGAAGAGCTAGAAATAGTGAGTTACTGCTCTGTACACATGTCACAAAGTAAAAATCACACTAATAAAGGTCCCCACACAGTCCTCAGCCCCCCCCAATGTCACCTGTCACCCAACAGTCACCTCATCAGTGCCCAGAAATTGACACCCATAACGTTCACATGTAAGCGTAGCGATCGCACGCAGAATCACTGCGATTCTGCCCGCGATCCGGAAATCTTTGCAAATCGCGGGACGCCTGTGCGTTGCCCGTGATTTGCAATAGCACCCCAAACGCTGTGCGATGTTGCCGCCATTTCCGCCTGCCGAATCGCGGTAACATCGCGCAAACATCGCATGACGCCCAAAAAAGGTACAAGAGTTTCTTTGGAGCGTCATGCGTTGTTTGCGCGATGTTACCGCGATTCGGCAGGAAATCGCAGCAACATCGCACAGCATTTGGGGTGCTATTGCAAATCACGGGCAACGCACAGGTGCCCCGCAATTTGCAATGATTTCTGGATCACGGGCAGAATCGCAGTGATTCTGCCCACGATCGCTACGCTCACATGTGAACGTAGCCTAAAGTTCACCGGTCACCAGAGACTGCCATCAGTACCGCTGTGCACCATCGCCCGTCACCTGTCACCCATCAGTGACCATTGCCCGTCACCTGTCACCCCATCAATCACGTGCACCATCGCCCGTCACCTGTCACCCATCAGTGACCATTGCCCGTCACCTGTCACCCCATCAATCACCGTCACCTGTCACCCCATCAGTCATCGTCACCTGTCACCCCATCAGTCATCGTCACTTGACACCCCATCAGTGATCGTCACTTGTCACCCCATCAATCATTGTCACATGTCACCCCGTCAGTGATTGTCATCTGTCACCCCATCAATCATTGTCACCTGTCACCCCATCAATCATCGTCACCTGTCACCTCAACAATCATCATCACCTGTCACCCCATCAGTCATCGTCACCTGTCACCCCATCAGTCATTGTCACCTGTCACCCCATCAGTCATTGTCACCTGTCACCCCATCAGTCATAGTCACCTGTCACCCCGTCAGTCATCGTCACCTGTTTGCCATATACATGCAATCACTTACTGACCGCCTAACGACTATATGCGTCGGCCATTAAAAGCTAAATACTGGGGTTATGGCAGCAGATAGCCCCCATAATCCCGGTATTTTTTGAAACGGCGGGCGGTCGGCTTTCAGATAAGGGTGGTCCCAGTGGCGGATTCGCCGCGGAATTACCCTTACGGTGCAGGGGAAAAGGTGCCCCCCCCCTCCTGCTGCGTCCCAGACGTTTTCCCAGCTTACCGGACTCGACGGCAGCGGGGAAAACTATCCGGTCCCGGATCCTCAGAGACAGGAAGTCGAGTGAGGGCAAGATGGCCCTCATTCAACTCTATGGTCTTGGAGGACCGGAGCTACGTCAAAAGACTTTGCCTAGCAACAGGTTTAAAGGGCCGCTTTTTTTTTTTGCTTTTTTTTTTTTCCTCTTTCAACTATTTTTTTTTTTTTTTCTTTTTTAGTGTAGTTGTGAGGTGTGAGGTCTTTTTGACCCCAGATCTCACAATAAAGAGGACCTGTCATGCCTATTTCTATTACAAGGGATGTTTACATTCCTTGTAATAGGAATAAAAATGATCAAAACATTTTTTTTTTAAACTGTGTAAAAATAAAAAAATAATAAATAAAATAAATAGGAAAAAAAAAAAAAAAATTAAAGCGCCCTGTCCCCGTTAGCTCGCACGCAGAAGCAAACGCATACGCAAGTCCCGCCCACATATGTAAACGGTGTTCAAACCATACATGTGAGGTATCGCCGCGATCGTTAGAGCGAGTGCAATAATTTGAGCCCTAGACCTCCTCTGTAACTCTAAGCTAGTAACCTGCAGAAATTTTTAAAATGTTGCCTATGGGGATTTTTAAGTACCAATGTTTGGCGCCATTCTGTGAGCATGCGCAATTTTGAAGCATGACATGTTGGGTATCTAATTACTCGGCGAAACATTATCTTTCACATTATGGAAAAAAATTGGGCTAAATTTACTGTTTTCTTATTTTTTCGTTCAAAAAAGTGAATTTTTTTCAAAAAAATCGCATTTGGAAGACTGCTGCGCAAATATGGTGTGATAAAAAATATTGCAACGATCTCCATTTTATTCTCTAGGGTCTCTGCTAAAAAAAATATATAATGTTTGGGGGTTCAAAGTAGTTTTCTAGCAAAAAAAATGATTTTAGCTTGTAAACACCAAGTGTCAAAAATAGGCCCAGTCTTAAAGTGGATAAATGGACAACTTTGTGTAAAGCGCTACTTGGATGTGAGGCCTATGTATGTGGCCAGGCTGTGAAAAAGTGTTACACATGTGGTATCGCCATACTCAGAAGGAATAGCAGAATGTATTTTGGGGTGCAAGTTTTGCTATGTACATGCTATGTGTTAGAAATATTGCATAAATGGACAGCTTTGTGTAAAAAAAATGTGTTTTCATTTTCTTTCCACATTTTCCAAAACCTTGTGGAAAAAAATGACATATTCAAAAGACTCATTATGCCTCAAAAATTATACGTTGGGCTGTTTGCTTTCCAAAATGGGGTCATTTTATGGGGGTTTCCATTGTCCTGGTGCTCCAGGGCCTTCAAAAGTGCGATAGGTTGTCAGGAAATGATATGTGTAATTTGTGCTCCTAGAATGCCGGACGCTGCTACTTGGATGTTAGGCCTCTGTATGTGGCCAGGCTGTGAAAAAGTCTCACACATGTGGTATCGCCATACTCAGGAGGAGTAGTAGAATGTGTTTTGGGGTGTAGTTGCAAGTATACATGTGCTGTGTGAGAGAAATAACCTGTTAATACGGCAATTTGTAAAAAAAAAAAATAAATAAATCTTCATTTTGCAAAGCATTGTGGGAAAAAATTACAACTTCAAAAAACTCATCATGCCCCTTATTAAATACCTTGGAATGTCTACTTTCCAAAAAGGGGTCATTTGGGGGGTATTTGTACTTTCCTGACCTTTTAGTGTCTCAAGAAATGAGATAGGCCTTCAGTACATCAGGTGTGATCAAGTGTGATCAATTTTCAATGATTCGCACCATAGCTTGTGGACTCTATAACTTTCACAAAGACCAAATAATATACACTTATTTGGGTTTTTTTTACCAAAGATAAGTAGCAGTATAAATTTTGGCCAAAATTTGTGAAGAAAAATGACTAATTTGTAAAATTTTGTGACAGAAACAAAGAAAAATGCGTTTTTTCACGATATTTTCAGTCTTTTTTTATTTATAGCACAAAAAATAAAAAACCCAGTATTGATCAAATAGCATCAAAAGAAAGCTCTATTTGTGTGAAAAAAGGACACAATTTTTGTATGGGTACAGTGTTGCATGACTGAGTAATTCTCAGTCAAAGTGTGAGAGCGCTGAAAGCTGAAAATCAGTCTGGGCAGGAAGGGGGTGAAAGTGCACTGTAGGCAAGTGGTTAAAGAACTCAGCCAGGTGATAGCCAGACCATTGTTCTTAATCCTTATGGAGAGTCTACTGACGGGAATGGCACCAGCTGATTGGAAAAAAGCCAACATGGTACCAATATTTAAAAAACAGCCGAGATATATCCCGGGAAACTATAAGCTGCTTAGCCTAACATCAATAGTCTGCAAGATTTTTGAGGGGATGATAAGGGACTATATACAAGACTTTAGTAATGAAAACAGTATTATTAGTAGTAATCAACATGGATTCATGAAAAATCGTTCTTGCCAGACCAATCTATTAACCTTCTATGAAGAAGTGAGCTGTCATTTATGTAACGGAACCGCGACCCACTATGTGTTTGTGGGTTTCCGTCAGTATACCACTTCCTCCAGTCTTAAACATAGATATCAAATATTCTAGCCCTCATACAAAACTAGCCGAAAACTTAGCTTATACAAGTTCTGGAACATTCTTTATTGAACAGTCTCACACAATTTATACACACGTGGGGACATCTCCCTCCTGAACAAATTACCCCACCAGGTCACGTGCCTGATTACATTATCCTATGCAGATGAAATTGTATACAGAATATAATTAACATATCTAAGGAACAACAAACACAAACAGTATACTATTTCCACTCCACAACTAACAGATGACTTCAATCAACCTGAGTGTAACGCTCCTGCGTTTTTGTTATAGTGAGCTGGATTTGCAGCTGCAGAATCTCCACTCAGTAGTCATGTAGAGATGTGTTGAATTACCAGATCCAACTCTCCAGACTCATCACTGTGGACCCGCCTGCTTCAGCATACAAATATACATACACTCAATAAGATGTTCCTGGAGTGATAGGATGTATATGGCAGTATAGAGGTGATGTGCTGAAGGGACAGGCGTGAGCAGTGATAGCAATGATAAGCACTTGATAGTAATGTTCAGGAGAGTGGTAGATGGTAATAGGTAGAATGCAGATAGGTTAGTTATCATGTATAGTAACAGGTGGTAAGGACAGCAGATGACATATACAGGAGAGACTAACCCAGTGCAAGGATAGATGGTAGTAGACTCAAGAGCTAGCAATCTATATAACAGTGCAGATGATAGGATTAGTAATGCATAGATAGTAACAGTCCTTAATGTGCAGAAGTAGATAGTGTAAGTTTGTTATGAAGGAATCCCCTGTGGGGTACTTATCACTAGTGAGGTTAGTAAGTAGAAGGGTCCGGTAGTAAGGGAGTGATCCGGTAGCGAGATACGGGATCAGTAGCGAGGTTCCGGTCTGTTCCAGGTAAAGAGAATAGCTGGAAGCTCCGGCAGCATAAGACAAGGTTGTTAAGCATGCGGTCAGATCAGGTAGCGAGATACAAGATCAGAAAGTGAAGCACAAGAACAGGTAGCGAGATACAAGTCCAGGTAGCGTCAGGCATAATTGTATACAAGCGGCTTGAACGAACAACCTGTGAGAGAAAGCCGGCGATTGAAATAGCCGCTCAGAGTGGCGCTCAGTGATGATGTCATGCGGCTTAAAGGTATATTCGTTCCACCTAACTGAAAAGGTGGGACGCAATATGCAACGAAAAATGGGAAATAAGGGTACCAAAGGTACCAGAATCTTACACTGAGCCAATTAACTAGCAGACTGCCATCCTTGAGCTCATGAAATACAATACACATTATCATAAGTGTAAACACAGAACTTATTGTATGGGTGAGTAAATCAGCATATTCAACAATGTGTGGAAGACAGGTGGTTGAGCTGATGATATTAGCATCTGCTATGAGTCTGACTGTGTGAAGCAGTCTTCGTATGTTGAGATATATGGTTAATAAATATTACAGTCCCATTTGAAGTAATCCAAACCATAAACTCAGTGTCCATTAAGTACCTGTCTTTTACTCCCAGTGACGGTGAGTACTGTCACATATCTTATTAATATAATAATAGTGTTGCGCAAAATAAAAATCTATCCAGATGTGTAAAAATTATAATATATAACACAATAAGTGTATACGTATAACCCTCAAGCAAAAGATCTTAATTTCATAACCATAAAATACTGTATCTTAGATAAAATCCACTGCTGAGAGATAAAAGATTGTGCAAAGTTCAACTCATAAAATAAGTATGCTATAGGAAAGTGCAAAGTGCTAAACATAAGTGAGTATTAGGATGAATCCCAGTGCTAAAATGTACTGTATATCAATTCTTACAATGTATAAAATTCAATAAACGATAAGTTATAACTGTGATAAATCTTTTGCAATCTAAACTTTTGCACAATCTTTTATCTCTCAGCAGTGGATTTTATCTAAGATACAATATTTTATGGTTATGAAATTAAGATCTTTTGCTTGAAGGTTATATGTATTCGCTTATTGTGTTATATATTATAATTTTTACACATCTGGATAGATTTTTATTTTGTGCAACACTATTATTATATTTATTGTCTCTTTGCACTTTTATGAGAAGTGAAGTGTTTGCAGCATTTTAAAAATCTTAGTTAGGAAGGTTGCCCGCAGGAATTTTTGTTTACTGTCACATATCTTTCCCTCCAAAGGTAGACTAACCAGGTACCACACCTCCAATCTGTGCCTGAGTTAGTCTGGTAACAAGTGCCAAAGAGTCAATCCATCATGGCAGACTCCTTGATAAAGTTCCACATAGTTTGTAATTTTGTCCCGGCAGGGCGCATGGAGCTCCCATAGCTGATCAGTCTGTGGAAGTCTGGTTTGGGCAGGCCAGACTGGGCTTCTTGGTCACCCTGTGTACCTAATAGACACAGACTGACTTACACATAAGAGGTGCCTAGGGGGCTGAGAGAGGGATTTCCCAACCTCTCTAAGGTAAGCTGTGTTCCACAGGCCCCCCAACCAAAGTGACTCCCATCACATCTCTCCCCTTTTAGAAGGAGACTAACACAGAAGGGGACCCCCAAACGGGTTGACTTTGAAGTTAGTCTGTAGTTTCAGTCCCCCAATGTCTGTACCCACACAGTACCCCAAACAAATTGTCCCAAATGGAGCATTACTCATCCAGCCAACCTCTGCCTCTCTCGTAGAACATACCCGCTGCGGGGGAGAAGCGTGGACTGACCCTTCTCCCTGGAGTCTTTTCAGCCGCTGGAGAGAAGACAGGGTGGCTGGGCTCACTACCTCATGCTGTTGGTTACCTGAGCTGACTGCCCAGAATCCCTGGGATATAGAGGTGAAGACCGCAGTCCCATCCACTACCACAGGAACTCCATCTTTTGTTAGCTGAGAGCCAGTCACACTCTGCTCTGTTGCCAGCTCTTCTGCTGGGTTGGCGTCATCATTCTGGGTCGCCATCTGCTGCTGGGAAGGGGAGTCAGCTGCTCAATATTCCTTACCCTCATCATGCTGTTGGGACAACCTTTCTCTGGTACTGTCTCCCAGGTGCACAGATCCTGGCTGGGGAGGGAAGACAGTTTCCTCCGCTCTGACTGACTGTTGGGGAGTGAGCACAACAACCTCCTCTCCCTTCTCACCCGGGCCTCCGAAACTGCTGCAGGTGTGGGGCAGAGATCTTGGACCCTCTGTCTAGTTGTCAGCGCTTCAGCTGGAGAAGTTTCTTGTACCTCCACAGATGCTTCTGGCAGGAAATCCCATGTCCTTGTCAGTGGTGTAGCAGAAAGGTCAGCTGCCTCTTCTCTCAGGTAGGCTGAAGCTACTGTTGGTGTTGGGCAGAGCTCAGTGATGTTAGGCCCTAATGCCAGCTGTTCCACAGGGAAGTAAACTGAAAAGTCAGTGGCCTTGCACACATCTTCCTGGGTCACCAATTGTTGCAGGCAGAGGTCAGCAGTGTTATGCCAGGATGCCAGCTCTTCTACAGTAGGCTCACTGGGATGTTCCTCCACAGCAGAAAAGTCTATTAAATTCATAGTCTCTGGAATTGCTGAAAGTCCAGGGCACAGGATGGTGGCACTTGGGCTCAGTTTCAACACTTTAGCGGGTGAGTTATCATCCATATCATCCTCCAATGGAAAGTCAATTAAATGTTTGATCTGTGGTTGGTGAATGAAGATGGCTTCCTCTTCTCCCATACCTTTATCTAGGTGCTGGACAGATGCATTCCTCCATTCAACTCATCCTGTGCAGGAACAGGTTCGTCAAGGTGAGTCAGCACTTGCTGCAACCACCATAAGACCTCCGTATCCAAAACCGTGGGTGCAGGTGCACAAAGCATACTATTACTGTGCCACATTGCCGACTCTTCAGCCAGGATTTCCAAACAGTCAGCTGGTACTTCTGGATAGTTCCAGGCAAGGGGGAGCCCAGCCCTGGCACTGAGTAGGGTCTAGCAGCTGTCTGTAGACGATCTCCAGCTCCCATTCCTGAACGGCCAGAAACTCCATATCTTCCAGTGTCCAGAACACTTCCGAGATGTTCAGGATCTCTTCTCTGTAATCCATAATTTCCTCTAACCACCACTCCAATTCACTCTCAAAGTTGGGGTCCTTGGACAGCCTCTCTAATAACAGCCCCAGGTTGCCTTAGCAAACGCCTTCCATTGAGCTGTTGTCCGGTGTCCATGGGCACACTTGGGTTACATACCAGCGGAGGGCATTGTAGCCCTTGTCCAACCGTATCTCCACCTGGACCAGCCTACTTAACTCAGCTTTCTATTCCTTATGCAGTTGTCTCCCCAAAAACACCATTCGAACTTCGTACTGCGACCAGTACCTTTCCAGGAAGTAGGGGAGGATTTTTCCTTGGTGTCGCTGCTCACGGGCTAGCACTTCCTCCCAGAGTTCCAAGCGGATTGAATCATTCCATCCTTGCAGGATCTGCTCTGACACTGGTCCCATGTGCTGTATCTGCATCTCTTAAAACCTCTTTCCAAATTCTTTTCCATGGCGGCTGATATCTGTACCTCTCCTCTTCTGGTATCCGGACCTTGGAACCCCCGGAGGAGGTTTGGATGTCCCAGACTGCAGGAAGCATTCCACCGCTTGCCACCAATGTAACGGAACCACAACCCACACTGTGTTTGTGGGTTTCCGTCAGTATACCGCTTCCTCCAATCTTGAACATAGATATCAAATATTCTAGCCGCCCCATACAAAACTAGCCTAAAACTTGTTCTGGAACCTTCTCCTTTATTGAACAGTCTCACACAATTTATACACATGAGGACATCACCCCCCTGATCAAATTACCCCACAGGTCATGTGCCTGATTGCATTATCCTATGCAGATGAAATTGTACACAGAAATATGATTAACATATTTAAGGAACAACCAACACAAACCGTATACTATTTACACTCAGCAACTAACAGATGACAGTGATTCAAACAACCTGAACCAATTAACTAGCAGACTGCTGTCCTGGAGCTCATGAAATACAATACACATTATCATAAGTGTAAACACAGAACCTATTGTAGATAATGGGTGAGTAAATCAGCATATTCAACAATGTGTGGAAGACAGGTGGTTTTGCTGATGATATTAGCATCTGCTATGAATCTGACTGTGTGACACAGTCTTCATATGTTTCTTGAGATAAATGGTTGATAAATATTACTGTCCCATTTGAAGTAATCCAAACCATATTCTCAGTGTCCATTAAGTACCTGTCTTTCACTCCCAGTGTGTAATGTTCTGGTACCTCTGGTACCCTTATTCCACTTTCCAATTCAGTGTATGCGTCCCACCATTCTCTTCTGGTAGGTGCGCATACACCTTTAAGAGCGTGTATTAACGCAGTCACTCAGCCTGAAGACAATCAGGCTCTGAAGCAGCAGGTAACTCGTCTATCACAACTTGCCGCTGCTCAGCCCCCTGAACCCAAAATAAATCCTCCTCTAGTGTTTACAGGTGATCGCAAAAAATTTAGTGAATTCAAAAACGCCTGTCAGTTACTTTTCTTGCTAAAACCTCGTACCTACCTTACTGATCATATCAAAGTCTGTACTATTATTTCATACCTAACGGGTGATCCACGGGCCTGGGCAGACTCTCTCTTTGAGAAAAATGATCAGCTTCTCAACTCCTATGCTTTATTCCTAGCGGAACTCGCTAGTCTATATGATGACCCCAATAGGCAGAGTACTGCCGATATTCAATTGAGGTCCTTGAAACAAGGTAGGAGACCTATAGAAGACTTTGTAGCAGAGTTCAAAAGATGGACCCTTGATTCAGGGTGGAATGATACATCTCTGAGAACTCAATTTAGACTCGGCCTATCAGAAGCCGTTAAAGACGAGCTCGCCCGAGCGGATTTACCGGACACCCTGGATGCTTTGATACAACTCAGTATCAACATAGACAGGAGGCTGCGAGAAAGAAAGGCTGAAAAAATGGGAATGCCATTGTCCAGTCCTTCTCGGATTTAGGCCGTTGACCCTACTCCTATGGAGGTAGGAACCATACGTCCCACCTTTATCAACTACTGAAAGAGCCAGGAGACGATCCAGTAATCTTTGCTTGTACTGCGCATCCCCGGATCACATGATAAGCGTCTGTCCCCTTGTCCGCAAAAAAGAGGGTGAGTGTTCACATGTCCTCCTAGGGGGATTGACAACTTCATTTACTAACCCTTATCTTTTTGTTCGTTTGACATTGCAGTGGGACCAGACTAGGATTACCACTAAGGCCATGATCGACACAGGATCTTGCGGAAATTATATCGATATACGTTTTGCTACTTTAAATAAAGTACCTATTATTTCAAAACCTAAGCCTGTCTCTGTGAGTCCTATTAACGGTATTCCGTTATCTTCTGGCCCAATCACTAATCAGACACAAGCACTCCTAGTCACCACTAACGAGTCTCATACGGAGACCACTACCTTCGACCTATTGTCTTCGCCCCACTTTCCCATTGTTTTGGGACTTCCCTGGTTACACACACATCAACCAACCATAGATTGGAAGAAACGGACCCTAACCTTCCTCTCTTACTATTGCGAGAGTACGTGTAACCTCCCGTCTTATGGAAAGATCCTGTCTGTGGTGTCAGATGAGATTGCACCACTATGCTATCAGGATCTGTCCGAAGTTTTTCTTGAGAAAAATGCTCAAGTACTGCCTCCCCATAGGGATTATGATTGCACTATTGATCTACTCCCTAATTCTAAATTGCCTTTTGGTCATGTTTATCCTCTTTCGCAGGATGAACTTTCCCATCTCAAGGAATACTTGGATGAGAATTTGACAAAAGGTTTTATTAGACCTTCCACTTCTTCCACAGCTGCAGGACTTTTTTTTGTCCGCAATAAAGACTCAAGTCTCAGGCCTATTATCGACTATAGGCAATTGAACGCCATTACAGTAAAAGATCGTTATCCTTTGCCGCTTATCCCTGAACTCATTGAACAAGTGCGTGGAGCTACCTACTTTTCAAAATTGGACCTGAAAGGGGCATACAATCTAATCCGAATCCGTGATGGAGATGAGTGGAAGACAGCATTCAGAACCAGATACGGATTGTTCGAATATCTTGTAATGCCATTTGGGCTATGTAACGCTCCCGCAGCCTTCCAACGATTCATAAACGATATCCTTAGAGACTTACTTGATGTCTGTGTTGTGGTATATCTGGACGATATACTTATTTATTCACGATCCTTGTCTGAACATATAAAACATGTAAGACTTGTGTTATCCAGATTACTCACACACAATCTATACGTGAAACTAAAAAAATGCTTATTTCATAAAGAAGAAGTATTATTCCTAGGATACATCATATCCAAAACAGGAATCAAGATGGATATGAGTAAGATATCCTGTATTCAGGATTGGCCTATACCAACCACCCGCAAAGCACTACAGCGATTCCTTGGATTTTCAAACTTCTATAGAAAGTTCATCAAGAACTTCTCTGCCATTGTGAGACCTCTCACACAACTCACAAGTATTAAGAAACCATTTAAATGGTCAGATGAAGCAAATGAAGCTTTTCGCTTGTTAAAAACAAGCTTTACCTCTGCTCCCATACTACGCCATCCAGACCCATCCCTCCAATACATTCTGGAAGTAGATGCGTCAAATATGGCAGTAGGAGCAGTACTCTCCCAACGACCAACGAATACTTCACCACTCCATCCAGTCGCCTTCTTCTCTAAATCTCTAAGCAGCCCAGAGGTGAATTACCCAGTGGGTGAAAAGGAACTGCTTGCTATAAAACTGGCTCTGGAGAATTGGCGACATCTACTTGAAGGCACCCGATTACCAATACTCATATATACAGATCATAAAAATCTTCAATATCTTCAGACTAACAAAACCCTCTCCCACCGGCAGGTACGATGGTCACTATTCTTCCTAAGATTTAACTTCCTAGTGACCTACACACCTGCAGACAAGAATAAAAAAGCGGATGCGCTATCACGATTAACTGAAGATAATTGCTCCAAAATCCCTTCCGTTCCTCTAATACCCTACAAGCGTATTATTGGGGTTGTCCGTTCCTTGAAGGAAGAGATTCTGCACAGTATAGGTTTGGATTCACCTCCACCACAACTAAGTGCTGATGCAGAAGGCTTCCTCTACTACAACGACAAACTCTACATACCCCCTACTATGCGCACCAAGATCTTGGAATTGTCACATGATGTGCCTATGGCAGGACATATGGGTATGACAAAGACCCTTAATTTGCTTACCAGGCAGTTTTGGTAGCCTGATATGAAGACATCTATACAAAAATTTGTCTCTTCATGCAACGTCTGTGCCAGGTCCAAAATTGACACTACAAAACCATCCGGTCTACTATGCAGTCTACCAATACCCCAGACTCCATGGGAAGTTGTGTCCTTGGACTTTATAGTAGAACTACCACCTTCCAAAGGATTTAATACCATTTTAGTGTCAGTGGACCATCTGACAAAGATGGCGCATTTCGTTGCTATTCGCAGACTACCTTCGTCCAAACAAACAGCGGAACTACTGATGAAACATGTCTTTAAGTTACATGGTATTCCAAAAACTCTTTTGTCTGACCGTGGATCACAATTCATCTCCAAGTTTTGGCAAGAACTATGCCACATACTACGAAGTGAGCGAAAGCTCACTTCTCCCTACCATCCTCAGACCAACGGACAGACTGAAAGAGTCAACCAGTGCATCGAGCAATATTTACGTTGCTATACATCATACCTACAGGATGATTGGGTGGATCTCCTCCCTCTGGCAGAATTTGCCTACAACAACGCAACCCACAGTACGACCAAACAGAGTCCGTTCTACTTGAACTATGGGTTTCATCCCACTATTCTTCCACCACGCATCCTTCCATCAAGTAACCCAGTAGCCTCAGACTATCTTACCCAAATAAAAGACTCTCTGGGTTTACTTAATACTACCATCTCAAACGCTCATAGTCAACAAAAAAAGTACTATGACCTTCGTAGAAGACCTTCTCCTCAGTATGCTATTGGGGACCTCGTTTGGCTATCAACAAAAAACTTAAGTTTTAAAGATCCCTAGCAAAAAGATTGGGCCTCTATTCTTGGGACCCTTCCCAATCAGGAAACTTATTGGAAAAGCTGCAGTACAGCTCACATTACCAACAGACCTCAAGATACATCCCATCTTCCATGTGTCGCTACTGAAGCCCCATGTTCCTGACCAAGGAATAAGGCCTACCATCCCACCTTCACCTCCTGTACAAGTTGAAGGCGGAGAAGAATATGAGATAAAGGAGATTCTGGATTCTCGTATCCACAGAAGAATACTCCAATATCTAGTACGATGGAAGAACTATGGGCCCCAAGACGACACCTGGCTGGATACCTCTGATATGCATGCCCCTAGGCTGATTCACAATTTTCACGCGAAATACCCGGAAAAACCAGTTCTAGAGGCCTTCCGGAGCCGGCCTTAAGGGGGGGGGGGTACTGTAATGTTCTGGTACCTCTGGTACCCTTATTCCACTTTCCAATTCAGTGTATGCGTCCCACCATTCTCTTCTGGTAGGTGCGCATACACCTTTAAGACCGATGCTGTCATCACTGAGCGCCGCAGAGCGGCTATTTCAACCGCCGGCGTTCTCACTCACATGTTCGTTCAACCTGCCTTGAAGCTCATATGCTTACAAGCGTACCTCGCTATCGGAACCTCGCTGCTGATCCCTGTATCCCGCTACCGGATCACTCGCTCATACCGAACCTCTCTACTACTGCTTGCTATTAGTGATAAGTACCCCGCAGGGGAATCCTCCATAACCTTCCTACTAAGCTTACACTATCTAGCTCTGCATATTAAGGACTGTAACTATCATCTGCACTGTTGTTTAGATTGCTAGCTCTTGAGCCTACTAACATCTATCCTTGCACTGGGTTAGTCTCTCCTGTATGTCATCTGCTGTCCTACCACCTACTACCATACATGATTGCTAACCTATCTGCATCCTACCTGTTACCATCTATACTCTCATGAACATTTCTCTCAAGTGCTGTTCACCTATTGTCACTGTTCATACCTGTCTCTTCAGCTCATCACCACTATACTGCTATATACATCTATCACCCCAGGAACATCTTATTGAGTGTGTATATTTGTATGCTGAATCAGACAGACCACAGTGATGAGTCTTGGGAGTTGGAATTGGTATTTCAACGTATCTCTACATGACTGCTGAGTGGAGTTTTTCTGCAGCTGCAAATCCATCTTGTTTCAGAAAACGCAGGAGCGTTACACAAAGGAAGGCCTGTGGATGTGGTGTATCTGGACTTTGTAAAGCATTAGACAGCGTTCTTCACAAACGCTTACTGTACAAACTAAGGTACAGTGCCTTGCCTTGAACTTTTCAACCTTTTGCCACATTTCAGGCTTTAAACATAAAGATATAAAACTGTAATTTTTTGTGTGAAGAATCAACAACAAGTGGGACACAATCATGAAGTGGAACAAAATTTATTGGATATTTCAAACTTTTTAAACAAATAAAAAACTGCAAAATTATTCAGCCCCCTTAAGTTAATACTTTGTAGCGACACCTTTTGCTGTGATTACAGCTGTAAGTCGCTTGGGGTATGTCTCTATCAGTTTTGCACATCGAGAGACTGAAATTTTTGCCCATTCCTCCTTGCAAAACAGCTTGAGCTCAGTGAGGCTGGATGGAGAGTGTTTGTGAACAGCAGTTTTCAGTTCTTTCCACAGATTCTCAATTGGATTCAGGTCTGGACTTTGACTTGGCCATTCTAACACCTGGATATGTTTATTTGTAAACCATTCCATTGTAGATTTTGCTTTATGTTTTGGATCATTGTCTTGTTGGAAGACAAATCTCCGTCCCAGTCTCAGGTCTTTTGCAGACTCCATTGGGTTTTCTTCCAGAATGGTCCTGTATTTGGCTCCATCCATCTTCCCATCAATTTTAACCATCTTCCCTGTCTCTGCTGAAGAAAAGCAGGCTCAAACCACGATGCTGCCACCACCATGTTTGACAGTGGGGATGGTGTGTTCAGGGTGATGAGCTGTGTTGCTTTTAAGCCAAACATAACGTTTTGCATTGTTGCCAAAATGTTCGATTTTGGTTTCATCTGATCAGAGCACCTTCTTCCACATCACATGTTTGGTGTGTCTCCCAGGTGGCTTGGGGCAAACTTTAAATAACACTTTTTATGGATATCTTTAAGAAATAGCTTTCTTCTTGCCACTCTTCCATAAAGGCCAGATTTGTGCAGTATACGACTGATTGTTGTCCTATGGACAGAGTCTCCCACCTCAGCTGTAGATCTCTGCAGTTCATCCAGAGTGATCATGGGCCTCTTGGCTGCATCTCTGATCAGTCTTCTCCTTGTATGAGCTGAAAGTTTAGAGGGACGGCCAGGTCTTCATAGATTTGCAGTGGTCTGATGCTCCTTCCATTTCAATATTATCATTGCACAGTGCTCCTGTCAGGGAACTTCCCACAAGAGAGCTGGATCTTCCGCCCACACTAATGCAGCGACGCCCAGTGGCCTATTAAAACCAGCCTGCTCAAGCCATTAGTTGCTGGATGATCTTCAGCTTCCTGTGTTCCTGTTCCTGTTTACTTGGATTACCTGGTACCGACCCGGCTTGTCTCACCTGTCTTGTCTCTCCTCCTGGCTCCGACCACCGGCTTGTTTACCTACTCTGCTCCAGTCTGCTGTTCCCGTGTATGACCCCTAGCATGCTCCTTCGGACTCCTCTACTGCTTGATGAACTGTGTTTGACCCCTTGGCTTGACCTTGACCTCGCTGTTGTCGCATGCCTGGCTACCTCCTCCAGTCACCTTCAAGGCAACCTGCATTTCAGCACGTACTACGTGTTTACTACCACAGCAGTCACCTCTTCACCGGAGCTTGCCACAGCTGGCGACCCCTGTTCCTTTGGGCACAGCATTCCCTGTCTCCACCGCCAGGGGTGCCTTGCACTTAGCCACAAGGGAAGCCCTCTCAGGACCTCGGCCTCTGATCAGGTACATGATAGTATCATCCAGCCACAATATGTCAGAGGCCGACAGAGGTGCTTCCCAGCTCGAAGCTCTGTGCCAGCAAGTAGCAGCCCTAACTCAAGCAGTGACCAACCAACAGGACAGGTACTTCCAGTTGGAGGGTCATTTACAGAACTTGGCAGTATCCTCCGAAACTACAGCTCCTCCTTCTGCAGGTCTTGCCTCAGCCTCACTGACTCCGGAGCGTCACTCACCCACTCCTATGATGATGGCTCCTCCTCCTGAACCCAGGGTGCCCACTCCAGATCTTTTTTCCGGCGTTCGGAGGAAGTTCAGGGCCTTTAAGAATGCCTGTTCACTCTACCTGGCTCCGCAACCAAGGACCTTCTCCCTGGAAACAGTTAAAGTGGGCTTTGTCATCTCTCTGCTCTCCGATGAACCGCAGTCCTGGGCTCATCACCTGTTGGAACAAAAAAGTCCTGTCAACTCTTTGGACACCTTTTTTGAAGCCATGGGCCAACTATATGATGACCCACAATGCAGGGCCACTGCAGAGGCCACTCTCCATACCTTACAGCAGGGGAGGCGCCCGGCTGAAGACTACACTGTGGACTTCCGTAAATGGTCAGCGGATACTGAATGGAACGATGCCGCCCTCAGGTACCAGTACCGACTTGGCCTATCTGAGGCCCTCAAAGATGAGCTGGCATGAGTAGAAAGCCCCGCCAGTTTGGAGGGCCTCATTCAGCTCACCATCCAACTGGACAGACGCCTGCGGGAGCGGCGATCTGAATGTGTTCAGTCCTTCCGGCCTTCCTGGATGCTGCCTAAGGTCCCAGTTGTCCCTGCACCTATTCCGGCCACACCAGCCTCCTCTGAAGGAGAACCTATGCAAATTGCCATGGTTCGTTCTGCCCTGACCTCTGATGAGAGACTCCGCCGCAAGCGGCTAACCTCTGCCTCTACTGTGGGGAGGCCCGACACTTTCTCCGCAACTGCCCTGTGAGGCCCAGTAAGTCTTCCCCAAACAACTCCATGTATCATCAAGTCTCCGGATCTTCCCTTACTTATCTTGTTCTCCATGTCTCCCTACAGGTAGCGAAAGGGGAGGTCCAACTCCCGGCAATAATTGACTCTTGGGCATGTAGTTGCTTCATGGATGTTACCCTTGCCAAGGACTTCTGGATTCCTATTCAGACTAAAGAACTTAAACTCAAGGTCCAGTTGACCGACGGTACCACTCCTCGAACTGGGCCTGTTACTCACGAGACGGTACCTATTCTTACCATTACTGACTCTGGCCATCAAGAGTTCCTGAAGTTTGATATTTTATGTTCCCCCATGTTCCCCATAATTCTGGGGATACCATGGTTGCAGGCACACAACCCGCAGATAGACTAGATCCGAAGAGAGATCTCCTTTGGGTCCCCCTACTGCTTTCAGCACTGTCTGATGCCCAAACCTGTGTCTCCTTCCAGTTGCCTGACCGTCCAGCCAGTCTCCGACTCCAACCAGGACGTTCCTCCAGTTTACCATGAATTCCTGGACGTCTTTGACAAAAAGAAGGCCGATATACTACCACCTCATCGCCCCTACGACTGCCCTATCGAGCTATTACCTGGTGCAGAAGTTCCCTTTGGAAGGATTTTTCCACTTTCAGAGACTGAGCTTGAGGCGTTGCGCCAGTACATTGATGAAACCCTAAAGAAGGGATTCATCCGCCCCTCATCTTATCCAGCTGGCGCCGGAATTTTCTTCGTAGAAAAGAAAGATCATACCCTCAGACCCTGTGTGGATTACAGAGAGCTAAATAAAATCACCATTAAAAACCGGTACCCTCTCCCGCTTGTTCCTGAGCTCTTTCAGAGGTTCCGTACCGCCCGGGTCTTTACTAAATTGGACTTGCGCGGTGCCTACAACCTAGTACGCATTCGCGAGGGCGATGAATGGAAAACAGCCTTTCGAACACGTTTTGGGCATTTTGAGTACCTGGTTTTGCCTTTTGGTCTATAATGCTCCAGCTACCTTTCAGCACTTTGTGAATAATATCTTTAGAGAATACCTGGATAACTTCATGATTGTGTACCTGGACGACATTCTTGTCTTCTCCCCTACCCTGAAACTACATAGAATCCATGTCAAGAAAGTGCTGTCCACACTAAGGGTACATGGACTCTATGCAAAAGCAGAGAAGTGTTCCTTTGAAAAGACTTCTATACAATTTTTGGGTCTGATCATTTCCATTGATGGGGTAGCCATGGACCCCCAGAAGGTATCTGCCATCCTGGAGTGGCCAGCTCTGTTTTGCCTGCGTTTCTAGCAAGGGTTACTTTGCGGTACAACCAAGGAAGCTCAGACCTCTGCAGGGTATAAATGTACTTTTACTAAACAAAAGCATGCTGTACATACAAACTATTGCAATATTAGGAACATATCACAAGACTGGCAGATATAACAATGCCTAACACATGAACAGCCTATGGTCTGTAAACAGCAGAAATACGCTTCTTAAACATACAACACTTGTCCCAAGAATATTGAAATACTTAGCTTTGGGTAGTTGTGATTCCAATGGATGTTTGCAGCAACAAGACAAAGAGGTCCTCGCCTCATGTTTTCTCCAACTACAAACGAACAAACAAGCCAGGCTGCAGCCTGGATGTTTAAGGGCCAAAAGGTGAGGTAAAAACAGAGCTTTTCTCATGCAAATTGACCCTTTTATAATCCTGTACACAGAAAAACCTCCCACAGGAAGTGGTCATATCTTTTGACCACATCCTAGGTCACTTTGAGTGAGGTCATCCACACATGGCTGCACCTCCCCTCTAAAAGCACATGGTTCATTAAATATGCGGCAGCCATTTTAAAACTACCTTTTGGTGAGAGAAATTATTTTACACATGGATGGGAACATTTGTAAAAAATCCACAACTGATACAAGCTCCCACGGACAAAAAGGGCATTCAGAGGTTCATAGGGTTTGCAAATTTCTATTGGAGGTTCATCAAGGACTTTTCTGGCATTATTGCCCAATTACCCAGCAAACCCGTCAACACTGCCGCTTCCAGTGGTCCCAAGAGGCTCAAGAGGCTTTTGATAAATTAAAGGCATTATTCACTTCTGCCCCTGTCCTGCAGCATCTCGACCCCGCCCTGCCCTACGTACTGGAGGTTGATGCATCTGAAGTCGCCACAGGGGCCGTCCTATCTCAACGTCTGGGCCCTAAGGCACTATTGCATCCAGTGGCTTTCTTCTCCCGAAAGCTCTCTCAGCCGGAAAGGAACTATGATGTTGGGGATCGGGAACTGCTGGCCATCAAAGCCACTCTGGAGGAGTGGAGATATCTCCTGGAGGGTGCAGCGCACCCAATTATGATATTCACCGACCATAAGAACTTGGAGTATCTCAGATCTGCCAAACGCTTAAGACCACGACAGGCCAGGTGGGCCTTGTTTTTCTCAAGGTTTAATTTTCACCTCACCTATCGCCCAGGATCCAAGAATGGTAAAGCGGATGCTCTGTCACAAATGTTCCCTGAGACCCCAAAGACTGTCACCCCCCAGCACCATTCTGTCTCCCCAGAACTTTCTTCTTATTCAGCCTGATCTAAGGGCCACCCTGGAACAGGTTTCTGCCCGGTGCCCCGAGTCCGAAATCCCCACACTTAGAAAGCAGGAAGGTCTTTTGTGGATTTTTTTGTACCCGAGGGAGCCAGAGTCTAGGTTCTTAAAACGTTCCACGACCACCAGCTGGCAGGCCATTTTGGGGTCCGCAAGACAGTAGAACTGATCCAACGTTCCTATTGGTGGCCCAACCTTAGACAGGATTGCAAAGACTATGTAAGTTCTTGTACGACCTGTACCCAAAGTAAAGGAAGTCTCACGCAGACTTGGGGCTTGCTAAGACCTCTGCCTGTTCCGGACCAGCCTTGGAGGATGTTGTCTATGGACTTTATTGTAGAACTGCCCCCTTCTGAAGGTTTTTCCATTATCCTGGTAGTGGTAGACCGCTTATCAAAGATGGCACACTTCCTGCCTATGGTGGGCACTCCCTCAGCCATGGACACAGCACATATCTTCATCAAGGAGATTGTAAGGCTACACGGCGTACCAAACAGTATTGTCTCGGACCGGGGGGTACAATTCACCTCTCGATTCTGGAGGGCCCTCTGCAAGGCTTTGGATATCAAGATTTGCCTATCTTCTGCCTATCACCCCCAGAGCAATGGCCAAACGGAGAGAACAAATCAAACATTGAAACAATACCTTCGTTGTTTTTCTTCCTTCTCACAGGATAATTGGGTGTCCTTATTGCCCTGCTCAGAGTTTGCTTACAACAACTCTATTCATGCCACCACCAACCTATCCCCATTCTGGGCCAATTACGGCTTTCACCCCACTTTTTTTCCCAACTCTATACCAGAAGCAACGGTACCTGCGGTTCAGCACAGGAAGATTACAAGAGGTCGTATGACAAGAAGAGAAAGGAGAATCCAGCCTTGAAAGTGGGGGATGAAGTGTGGCTCTCCACGGCAAACCTCAAACTACCCTGCCCATCACGGAAGTTGGGTCCAAGGTACATTGGCCCTTTCAAAATCAAGAAGGAAATTAACCCTGTAGTCTTCTAACTTTCCTTACCGGATTCCTACAGGATCCATCCTGTTTTCCATATATCCTTGCTCAAGTCTGCCTCTTCTGGCCCTTTCTTAGGAAGGGGTGATCCACCTCCACCTCCCATCTCGGTGGGTGAGGAATTGGAGTATGAGGTAGAGGCCATCCTAGACTGCCGAAAGAGGGGAAGACAGGTCCAATACCTGATTAAGTGGAAAGGGTATTAACCTGAGGAAAGTCCATGGGAGCCTGCAAATAACGTTCATGCCCCCAAACTTCTCAGAGAATTTTTCAACAAGCATCCTGAGAAGCAGGCCCAATTTGGCATCCGGAGGCTGCCCTTTGGGGGGGGGGCACTGTCAGGGAACTGCCCACAAGAGAGCTGGAACTTCCGCCCACACTAATGCAGCGACGCCTAGTGGCCTATTAAAACCAGCCTGCTCCAGCCATTAGTTGCTGGATGATCTTCAGCTTCCTGTGTTCCTGTTCCTGTTTACTTGGATTACCTGGTACCGACCCGGCTTTTTTCACCTGTCTTGTCTCTCCTCCTGGCTCCGACCACCGGCTTGTTTACCTACTCTGCTCCAGTCTGCTGTTCCCATGTATGACCCCTGGCTTGCTCCTTCGGACTCCTCTACTGCTTGATGAACTGTGTTTGACCCCTTGGCTTGACCTTTACCTCGCACGCCTGGCTACCTCCTCCAGTCACCTTCAAGGCAAGCTGAATTTCAGCACGCACTACGTGTTTACTACCACAGTAGTCACCTCTTGACTGGAGCTTGCCGCAGCTGGTGACCCCTGTTCCTTTGGGCACAGCATTCCCTGTCTCTACCTCCAGGGGTGCCTTGCACTTAGCCACAAGGGAAGCCCTCTCAGCACCTCGGCCTCTGATCAGGTACGTGATAGCTCCTTGGGATGTTTAAAGCTTGGGAAATCTTTTTGTATCCAAATCCGCTTTAAACTTCTCCACAACAGTATCTTGGACCTGCCTGGTGTGTTCCTTGTTCTTCATGATAACCTCTGCGCTTTAAACAGACCTCTGAGACTATCACAGTGCAGGCGCATTTATACAGAGACTTGATTACACACAGGTGAATTCTATTTATGATCATTAGTCATTTAGGTCAACATTGGATCATTCAGAGATCCTCACTGAACTTCTGGAGAGAGTTTGCTGCACTGAAAGTAAAGGGGCTGAATAATTTTGCACGCCAAATTTTTCAGTTTTTTATTTGTTAACAAAGTTTGAAATATCCAATAAATTTCGTTCCACTTCATGATTGTGTCCCACTTGTTCTTGATTCTTCACAAAAAAATTACAGTTTTATATCTTTATGTTTGAAGCCTGAAATGTGGCAAAAGGTCGCAAAGTTCAAGGGGGCCGAATACTTTCGCAAGGCACTGTACATAGGTATGGACCAGGACCATAGGGTGAGTACCTGGATTGAAAACTGGCTCCAGGGGCGAGTCCAGAGAGTAATGATAAATGAGGAGTACTCGGATTGGTCGGGTGTGGAACGTGGGGTCCCCCAAGGATCTGTCCTGGGACCAATCCTGTTTAGTTTATTCATAAATGACCTAGAGGATGGGATATCCAGCACAATATCAATATTTTCAGACAATGCTAAGCTAAGCAGGCTAAAAGGATAATATCTTCAATGCAGGATGTGGTAACCTTACAAGCAAACCTGAACAAAATAATGGGGTGAGCAACTACATGGTAGATGAAGTTTAATGTTGAAAAACATAAGGTAATGCGCTTGGGTGTCAGAAATACGAACACAAGTTACTCTAAGCTGGAAAAGGACCTGGGGGTCCTAGTAGACAACAGGCTTGGCAATGGCATGCAATGCCAAGTAGCTGCAAGGAAAGTCAACAGAATAACTGGCATGTATAAAAAAGGGATTCGCTCCAGAGATAAAGCGATTATTCGCCCACTCTACAAGACTCTGGTCCAACCAAATCTTGAATATGCCATCCAGTTCTGAGCACCGGTCCTCAGAAAGGATGTGCTGGAACTGGAGAGAGTACAGAAAAGGGCAACAAAGATAATTAGGGGAATGGATGACATTAGCTATGAGGAAAGACTACAAGCAATGAACTTATTCTCTCTGGAGAAGAGACGCTTGAGAGGGGATTTGATATCAATGTACAAATACTGGTGACCTTAGCATAGGGAACAAACTTTTCAGACACGGGGCCACTCAATAAAACTAGAAGAAAAGCGGCTTAAACTTAAACTGCTGTAGCAGAGCATCCCAGAGAGAGCTGGGAAAAGTCCTGTTTGGGGTTTATACATCTTCCAGACACCTGTTATACACATTTAGGGATCTCTGATCCATGATCCGGTTCGGATCTTGGTCCTCTCCCCAGGCCAATTTAAACTCACTTGAGACAGACAGCCAGTGCTCTCACCCTGGGAAATCAGACATTTGTTTAGGAGAGCAGGAGGTTGGTAAAACTGTCAAAGTTGTGTATGTCGAAGCTGACAAGCTGTAGGCTTGCACAGCCTGTTAGTGAGGGCCTGTGTAACGGATCCTATAATCTCTATGAGAGAGATCCATGCAGCTTATCCCGGAATCCCGGCTGAAGTAACGTCAAGAATAGAAAATAGCTCCTAATCCCCCAAACATGAGTCGAGACTTCATGAAGGGGTAAAAACGAATGCTATATTGAACAGACACACAGTCAATTTATACACACATGGACACATCCCCCTCATCAAATTACTACATACAGGTCAGGGGTTAAATGATTGCATTATCATATCATTATCATATGTAGATGAAATTGTATACAGGAACTGAACTAATTATCTAGCCATCTGAACAGAAACAATGTGAGTTCATAAACTTTTCTAGGGAATAACGACCACAAACAGTATTCTTAACAGATGACAATGACTCAATCAACCTGAGCCAATTAATTGGAAGACGGCCGTCCTCGAGATCATGAAATACAATACACATTATCAATCAGAGGGGTAAATCAGCATATTAAATGGTGTCTGGAACACAGAGGGTTGAGCTGATGACAAGAAGTACACATCTAAGCATGGCAACTTGGGACCAAATCTTCACACCTCTAGAGAGACATTGACAACTATCCCTCTCCCTTACAGGCAAAACTTAAATTTTGTCACAGCCTGCTTTGTAAATAGTAAGTGCCGGGACATGGCTAGGTTTTTGTTTTATTATTTTCCTGCTTGGTTTTCCTTAAAACACTGTACAGCACTTGTATATAGACTTGTATATATAGCACCAATAAACACTGCACTGTTTGTCACTACCTCACGGGACTTTGATATCTGTGCCTGAAAGACTGCTCATCCCAGGGAGCTTTGTACCTGCTACCTGTTCCCCAGCTTACATATGGTGGAGGCCTGCGGGCAGTGGTAGTAAGTTACTACTTAAAGGGCCAGTACCTGGAGTGACTGAACATGGAGGAAATCCTCAAACAGTTGGTGTTATTCAATGCTGTGCAGCAGCAAGTAAACTTTTTGCTTCAACAACAGATTAGTGCTGTACAAGGACAACCCCAGTTGATGTTTGAAACACTGGCAAGTGCTGCAGAAGCAGACAGAAGGCACTGGCTGAGGTGGTGCAGACACTTGCACAGAAATCTGCTGCTAAAACCGAAAGGGTTGGACACATCTTCTCAGCCATCCATATGGGCCTCTTTCTGTCCAAGATGACTGCTGACGATGACCCAGAAGCCTTTCTGGTTACGTTTGAGAGAACCGCTGAGAGGGAAGGTTGGCCCAAAACCCAGTGGGCAGGACTGATTGCTCCCTTACTTACTGGGGAATTGCAGAAGGCCTATTACGATTTGGAGTCTAGATGCAAGAGAACATGAGAAGGTCAAGCAGGAAATCCTGGCATGTCTCAGTGTCAACTTGGCCGTTCGAGCCCAGTGGGTCAACAGCTGTTCCTTCCGAGATGAGAGGCCCCCAAGATCACAAATGTTTGACCTAATTCACCTGGTGCGGAAATGGCTACAGCCGGAGTCCCTGTCTGGGCCACAAATAGTGGAGCGTGGGATTATGGACCGGTTCCTGAGGTCATTACCAAATCCTCTGCAGAAGTGGGTGAGTTAAGGAGACCCCAAGTCGGCGGGCCACTTGGTGGAGCTTGTTGAGAGGTTCTATGCTGCAGAGAGCCTGGTCACCACCCCTACAGCGACACAGACTTTCCACCCAAAGCCACGGTCTCCCCCCACCCAAAGCCACGGTCTCCCCAGGAAACCGGTAAGACTGTTCCAGGGGAAGTGGGTGGTCATCATGGCAAGGAGACAGGGGGGGAGGATTTTTGGTGCCAGAGCTGAAGTTTGGCATCCCAAAAGAAGGAAGCCACTGACTGTCAGCAAACCAAACTGGGGCAACATCAGGTGTTTCCGTTGCATGGTGATACTCAGGAGTATCCTATAGCTACTGTTAACTTTGAAACTGACTTAGGTACAGTGACCCATTCAGTTGGACTTGTGCCTCACTTAGTACACGAGGCCATCATTGTAGGAGAGATTTCCCTAAATTTTGGAAAACGCGGGATTGTCCCAACTCAGTCACAGTAACTGACTCAGTGGTGGAGCCAGAACTCCTGGACAGCACCGACCATGTGTATTCAACTAATTCCTCTCAAGGTTCCCTGGGTTTTCCTTTCTCTGTTATGGCAGGAGAACTGGAGGAGCCTGAGTAAGTCCCCGCAGCCAGTGAAGGTGGACAGCTGTAATGTTCCGGTACCTATGGTACCCTTGTTCCTATATTTCCCCTCTCTTGCGTCCCATCTTGTATATACAAAGGACGCATACACATTTAAGACCGGATGACATCACTGCCGAGCGCCGCTATGAGCGGCTATTTCAATCGCCGGTTTGCTCTCACTCATCGCTCGTTCAAACCCACATGTTCATCGCACCTACGCCTGAGAAGTCGGAGCTGCTGACATACCTTCCTTGCTGAACTAAGCCGGAAACCTCGCTGGTGATCCGTATCCCGCTACGGGATCACCCCTCTCCTCTGGACATTGTATTTCCTAACCTATCTAAGTGATAAGTACCCCGCAGGGGATTCTTACTAACCAATCTCCTACTGTCATCTACTGCAATTACCAAGACTATCTGTATCTATCTATTCAGTATCATCTGCATAAGACTGTTAGCTCTTGGGACTACCTTGAACTATCCTTGCACTAGGTTACTCTGTCTAAAGTATACTCCATCTGTGTCCTCTTACCATCTGAACTATACTTGACACCAGAACCTATCTGCTTACCATCACCTGCAACTCTCCTATACTACTTCTAGTGCTCACCATACAATAGCCTGTCTCTCATCTATATATCCTCATATACTCTATCCCTCCATTAAACATCTATTAATATATATAGTATATAACAGGCTGTACACGGTGATGAAGTCCTGAGAGTTGGATATGTTGTTCAACACATTCTCTACAAGGCTACTGAGTGTAATAATTCTGCAGCTGTAAATCCATCCGCAAACAAAAACGCATGAACGTTACAGATTGAACGAGCCTTTAAAAAAATTATGGATTCAGCAGAATTATCCACTCATGTACTACAATTAAAACAACAAGTAGATGCATTGATCCATGCACTTACTAAGGTAAAAAATGACAATCAAACCTTGAGACAGCAGCTTGGCCGTCTCACACAGCCTCCTGCTGCTCAGCCCCGTGAGCCTAAGATAAACCCTCCTATAGTGTTTTCTGGTGATTGGAGCAAATTCTGTGAATTTAAAAACGCATGTCAATTGTTTTTTTTGTTAAAACCTCTAGCCTACACCACTGACCAAATTAAGGTTTGTACCATCATCTCCTATTTAACGGGTGAACCCCGGGCCTGGGCAGATGCTCTCTTTGAAAAGGATGATCCACTCCTTAATTCTTATCCCTTATTTCTAGCACAACTTGCTACCTTATATGAAGACCCCAACAAGCAGAGTACCGCTGACACCCAGTTACGGGCCCTAAAACAAGGAAGGAGACCTGTTGAAGATTTTGTGGCGAATTTTAAAAGATGGTCCCCTGATTCAGGGTGGAACGACACATCTTTGCGAACGCAGTTTAGACTCGGCCTATCTGAGGCCGTTAAAGACGAGCTCGCCCGAGCGGATTTACCTGGCACTCTAGAGGGACTGATCCAGACCAGTATCAATATTGACAGACGACTACGAGAAAGAAAGGCTGAGAAGATGGGCTCACCATTTTCCAGTCCTTCTCGGATGTTGCCTGCTGACCCTACTCCTATGGAAGTAGGAATGATACGTCCACCTCTGACCCTTTCTGAACGTGCCAGGAGGAAAACCGAACATCTTTGCATGTACTGCGCATCCCCGAATCATCTGGTAAACGACTGTCCTCTTGTCCGCAGAAAAGAGGGTGAGTGTTCAAATGTCCCGCTAGGGGGACTCACAACTTCCTTTCCTAATCCTTATCTTTTTGTTCAATTAACATTGCAGTGGGACCAAACTAGGATCACCACCAAGGCTATGATTGACACAGGATCTTGTGGAAACTACATTGACATTTGTTTTGTCTCCCTTAATAAAATACCTATTGTTTCAAAACCCAAACCTGTTTCCGTTAGTTTTATTAACGGTACACCTTTATCCTCTGGTCCTATCACCAGTCAGACACAGGCACTTCTTGTAACTGCTGACGAGTCTCATGTAGAGACCACCACCTTTGATGTATTAACTTCGCCACATTTTCCAATCATTTTGGGACTTCCCTGGTTACACATACATCAACCAATCATCGATTGGAAAACAAGAACGTTAGCCTTCTCTTCTCACTATTGCGAGACGACGTGTAACCTCCCCACACATGATAGGATCCTGTCTGTACTGCCAGATGACATTATTCCTAAATGTTATCAAGATTTATCGGAGGTTTTCCTCGAGAAAAACGCTCAAATGTTACCTCCTCACAGGGACTATGATTGTTGTATCGATCTGCTCCCTAATAGCAAGTTGCCTTACGGACATGTATATCCTCTCTCACAGGATGAACTCTCTCACCTTAAAGAGTATCTGGATGAAAACTTGGCAAAAGGATTCACCCGACCTTCTACTTCCTCCACTGCTGCTGGGCTTTTCTTTGTCCGCAATAAGGACTCTAGCCTTAGGCCTATCATTGATTTCAGACAATTAAATGCCATCACAATAAAGGATCGTTATCCTTTACCTCTTATTCCTGAACTTATCGAACAGGTGCGTGGGGCTTCTTTCTTTTCAAAATTGGACCTAAAAGGGGCATACAATTTAATTCGAATCCGTAAAGGGGATGAATGGAAGACGGCATTCAGAATCAGATACGGACTGTTTGAGTACCTTGTAATGCCATTTGGGCTATGTAATGCCCCCGCAGCCTTCCAACGTTTTATAAACGAGATATTCCGAGACTTGCTTGATGTTTGTGTGGTAGTATATTTGGACGATATACTTATCTATTCTCATTCCTTACCTGAGCACATAAAACATGTGAGACTTGTGTTGTCAAGACTACTTGCACATAACTTATATGTTAAATCAAAGAAATGTCTCTTTCATAAAGAGGAGGTACTATTCCTAGGATATATTATATCTAAAAGTGGAATCAAAATGGACATGAGCAAAATATCCTGCATTCTGGATTGGCCTGTGCCAACCACTCGCAAAGCATTACAAAGGTTCCTAGGATTCTCTAATTACTATAGGAAATTCATTAAAAACTTCTCTGCGATTGTGAAACCTCTCACACAACTTACAAGCACGAAGAGACCATTTAATTGGTCAAAGGAAGCAAATGGAGCATTCTCTCTGCTAAAATCAAGCTTTACTACTGCCCCCATACTATGCCATCCAGACCTATCCCTTCAATACATCTTGGAGGTAGATGCGTCTAATATGGCAGTAGGAGCAGTTCTCTCACAACGACCAACAAACACCTCACCTCTTCACCCAGTTGCTTTCTTTTCAAAGTCATTAAGTAGCCCCGAGGTGAACTACCCAGTAGGTGAGAAGGAGTTATTAGCCATAAAACTGGCATTAGAGAATTGGAGACATCTACTTGAGGGCACTCAATTGACAATTCTGATATATACTGATCACAAAAACCTCCAATACCTTCAGACTAATAGAACTCTTTCCCACCGGCAGGTACGGTGGTCGTTATTCTTTCTGAGATTTAATTTTTTAGTAACTTACACGCCCGCAGACAAAAATAAAAAAGCGGATGCACTCTCACGACTAGCCAAGAAAGATTGCACTGAGGTTCCCTCAGTTCCTATAATACCACTTGAACGTATTATCGGAGTCGTTCGCTCACTGAAGGAGGAGATTTTGCACAGCATAGGGTTGGATTCACCTCCACCACAACTAACTACTGACGCAGAAGGCTTCCTCTACTACAACGATAAATTATACATACCCCCTACTATGCGAACCAAGATCTTAGAATTGTCGCATGATGTACCTATGGCAGGACATATGGGTATGACTAAAACTCTCAATCTACTCACTGGGCAATTTTGGTGGCCAGACATGAAGACAACCGTAAAAAAGTTTGTTTCATCTTGTGATATCTGTGCAAGGTCTAAAATTGACAACACGAAACCATCAGGATTACTTTGTAGTTTACCGATACCCCAGGTTCCGAGGGAAGTGGTATCCTTGGATTTCATAGTGGAAATACCACCTTCCAAAGGATTCAACACCATCTTGGTATCAGTGGACCATCTGACCAAGATGGCACATTTCACCCCTATCCGAAAACTACCTTCATCCAAACAAACAGCAGAATTACTTGTGAAACATGTCTTTAAGTTACATGGTATTCCAAAAACACTGCTGTCTGACCGTGGTTCACAATTCATCTCAAAATTTTGGCTAGCTCTATGTCAGATACTGCGAATAGAGCGTAACCTTACTTCTGCCTACCACCCTCAGACCAACGGACAGACAGAGAGAGTTAACCAGTGCATTGAACAGTACCTGCGTTGCTATAATTCATATCTACAGGACGATTGGGCAGATCTCCTCCCACTGGCGGAATTCGCCTATAACAACGCTACTCATAGCACTACTAAGCAAAGTCCGTTTTACCTGAATTATGGGTTTCTTCCCACACTCCTTCCTCCACGTATCTTACCATCAAGTAATCCAGTAGCATCTGATTATCTTGCCCAGATAAAGGATTCTTTGGGATTACTCAACAATACCATATCTCATGCTCATAGCCAACAAAAAAAAATACTACGACCTCCGTAGGAAACCCTCTCCACAATATGCCATTGGGGATCTTGTTTGGCTTTCTACAAAAAATCTGAGACTAAAAATCCCTAGTAAAAAACTTGGACCTCTATTTCTGGGACCTTTTCCAATAGAGAAGCTTATTGGAAAAGCTGCAGTACAACTCACATTGCCAGTAGACCTCAAAATACATCCTGTCTTCCATGTGTCTCTACTGAAGCCCCATGTTCCTAACCAAGGAATAAGGCCTACTATCTCACCTCCACCTCCTGTACAAGTGGAGGGTGGAGAAGAATTTGAGATAAAAGAAATGTTGGATTCCCGTTTCAATAGAAGAAGACTCCAATATCTTGTACGATGGAAGAATTATGGGCCCCAAGATGACACCTGGCTGGATACCTCCGATATCCATGCCCCTAGACTGATTCGCAATTTTCACTCGAAATATCCGGAAAAAACAATTCTAGAGGCCCTCCGGAGCCGGCCTTAAGGGGGGGGGGTACTGTAATGTTCCGGTACCTATGGTACCCTTGTTCCTATATTTCTCCTCTCTTGCGTCCCATCTTGTATATACAAAGGACGCATACACCTTTAAGACCGGATGACATCACTGCCGAGCGCCGCTATGAGCGGCTATTTCAATCGCCGGTTTGCTCTCACTCATCGCTCGTTCAAACCTACATGTTCATCGCACCTACGCCTGAGAAGTCGGAGCTGCTGACATACCTTCCTTGCTGAACTAAGCCGGAAACCTCGCTGGTGATCCGTATCCCGCTACGGGATCACCCCTCTCCTCTGGACATTGTATTTCCTAACCTATCTAAGTGATAAGTACCCCGCAGGGGATTCTTACTAACCAATCTCCTACTGTCATCTACTGCAATTACCAAGACTATCTGTATCTATCTATTCAGTATCATCTGCATAAACCTGTTAGCTCTTGGGACTACCTTGAACTATCCTTGCACTAAGTTACTCTGTCTAAAGTATACTCCATCTGTGTCCTCTTACCATCTGCACTATACTTGACACCAGAACCTATCTGCTTACCATCACCTGCAACTCTCCTATACTACTTCTAGTGCTCACCATACAATAGCCTGTCTCTCATCTATATATCCTCATATACTCTATCCCTCCATTAAACATCTATTAATATATATAGTATATAACAGGCTGTACACGGTGATGAAGTCCTGAGAGTGGGATATGTTGTTCAACACATTCTCTACAAGGCTACTGAGTGTAATGATTCTGCAGCTGTAAATCCATCCGCAAACAAAAACGCATGAACGTTACAACAGCCTTCTGCTGACCCTGAGGCTACATTAGAATTTGCTGATCTTAATGTGCACAAGGAAAACTTTAGTACCGAGCAGAGAAAAGACCCTACCCTTGCCAGGGCCTGGGAGAATGTAGTAGTGATTAATGATGTACCTATCGAACCAGGGGACAGGCTCTGTTTTCCTTTTTTCAGCAGCAATGAGGATTTGTTGTATCGTGTATATAAAAAGAACAATGAAAATGTTGAACAGTTGGTGGTCCCTAAGCCCTACAGACAAGTGGTGCTGCAGTTGGCTCATGGACACTTACTAGGAGGTCGTTTAGGGGTTGAAAAAACCACTGAAAGGGTTTTACGTAGGTTTTACTGGCCTGGGATACAGAAAGATATTGACAATTATTGTGTCCTGTGTGTCAGATGTCAACCCCACTTCTGGGAGATGTATAAACCCGGCTCTTTCTGGGATGCTCTGCTACACTGCGTAAGAGGTTCTTTACTGTTTGACCATCTGTTTGCGGGTGATGTGAGGTCAAGAGTGAGAGCATTACTCGTGGTTTCTTACAAAACGCTCTCCAGAATTAGAAAATGAACTGAGATCCACGGTATGAGACGATATTGGTAGGTATACCATGATGTTTCACAATATGAGAAAGGAAGAGAGTAGACAGAGCTTCAGCTGTAGGTAATCCAGAGAGTGGAACAAAATGAGACATCTTTGAAAAGCGATCCACTATGACCCATATAGCAGTTATGCCATCAGATTTGGGTAACTCTGTGATGAAGTTTATAGTTAAATGGGTCCAAGGCTGGCGAGGTGCAGGAAGCGGTTGTATCAGCCCAGCAGGCAATGTGCGAGGTACTTTATTAGCAGCACAGGTTGGACCGGCAGCCACATAGCCTGTAACATCTCTTTTCATGTGAGGCCACCAAACATGATGCTGCAAGGTCTTAAGAGTGATTGTGACACCAGGATGACCAGATAACACTCCATCATGTGCCCAGAGGAGTACAGGTTTCCTGAAGCTGGGGGCTACAAACAGGCGACCTGGTGGTACCTTCAGCCTTTGAGGAACACAATACTGGGTTTCCTGTAACTGCTGGAAATAAGCTGTAGAGATCTGTGCGACAATCTTGTGAGGTAGAAAAATGTACTGCTCGGGAGGTTGATCTACTTCAGAAGTAAAAAACTGTCTGGAAAGAGCATCGGCCTTCCTGTTCTTATGCCCAGGGACATAAGGAAGGACAAAATTAAAATGGGAGAAGAACAGAGCCCATTGAGCTTGACATGAATTCAAACGTTTAGCAGTCTGAAGATACAGCAGGTTTTTATGGTTGGTCAGCATAGAAAAAGCCTTTAGAGCCCCTTCCAGAAGATGTCGCCATTCGGTTAATGCTAGTTTTATAGCCAGTAGTTCTCGATTCCCAACATCGTAATTCATCTCCGCTGGAGAAAACTTTTTAGAAAAAAAAGGCCACTGGATGAATTTTACCGGTCTTAGGTTGTCTCTGGGACAGCACAGCACCTGCTCCTACCTCAGAGGCATCGACCTCAACTATGTACTGGAAATCAGGGTTTGGATGCTAAAGAATTGGAACCTTGATGAGCATATCCTCTAAAAGCTGGAAAGCTGCTTCTGCTTCTGAGGGCCACAGTTTGCAATTGGTGCCTTTACTAGTCATAGCAGTAAGGGGGTCAGCTATAGAAGCAAACCCCTTGATGAAGCGCCTGTAGTAATTTGCAAACCCTAGAAAGCTTTGGAGTCCCTTCAAAGTGGTCGGTTGGGTCCATTGCAAGACAGCAGAAAGTTTGTTTGGGTCCATTTGGAAATCAACACTATTTATGATGTATCCAAGAAAAGATATCTGGTTTTGATAAAAACTGCACTTCTCAATCTTTGCATAAAGGCGGCTTTCTCTCAGCTGCTGTAATACTTGCCTTACATGTGAGCAGTGCTCTAGGTGAGTCTTGGAAAAAAAATAAAATATCATCCAGGTAGATTATCACAAAACTGTTGCTGAAGTCATGAAAAATGTCATTCATGAAATGTTGGAAGACAGCAGGGGCGTTATAGAGTCCAAATGGCATAACCAGATATTCATAGTGTCCATTGCAGGTGTTGAAAGCTGTCTTCCACTCGTCTCCGTCTCTAATTCGAACCAGATTATAAGCCCCTCGGAGGTCGAGCTTAGTTAGCATAGTGGCTCCCTTAAGCACATCAAATAATTCTAGAATAAGAGGCAACGGGTAGGAGTATTTTACAGTGATCTGATTTAACCCTCCATAGTCTATGCATGGTTGAAGACCCCCATCCTTCTTTTTTCGACAAAGAAGAAACCTGCCCCTACCAGAGAAGAGGGTCAGATAAAAACCTCTTTCCAAGTTGTCCTTGAAATATTCCTCCATGGACCTTTGTTCACTGTTCAGGCAGTGACAGGGGATTGGTCCTTCCTTTGGGAAGAGGTAATCCAGGGATCAGATTAATCGCACAGTCAAAAGAATGATGTGGATGTAAAATCTTTGCCTTTTTCTTGCAAAACACATCTGCAAATTCATGAGGCAAAGTAGGAGGGATGGCCGCGGAAGCCAACAGACAACCAGAAAGTCTTGTGGGTCGACATAAACAGTTCAAATAACAGGAAGACCCCCAAGAGGTTAATTCTCCCTTTACCCAATCAAAGGAAGGGTTGTGTTGTAATCAAGGGTAGCCAAGGATAACAGGCAGAAGTGGGGAATCAATAAGAGATAGGATGATTTCCTCTTTTTGGAGTGCGCCTACCTGAAGGGTGATTGTGGTGGTCTCAAACTGTACAAGGCCATCTCTCAACGGCTGTCCATTCAGGGTGGTAATGCTCAGGGGTCTAGACCTTGGAACAAATGGGATGTTATTTTCTTCAGCAAAAGTGTAAACAAGGAATATACCAGCGGCTCCCAAATCTACAAAAGCCTCACAGGAGAAAAGTTTAGAGGCTAAGTGGAAGATTGCGGGTACAGTAATCTTGGTTTTGGAGGAGGTACTTGTAAGGTCTAACCCAGCTCCTCCGACACTGGTTAAACCCTGCCTTTTACTGGACGGGCTGGGCAACCAAATAGCAAATGTTCTTTAAGTCCACAGTACAAGCATAAGCCCAATGCACGCCTCCTTTGTCTCTCCGACTCTGAGAGGTGGAGACGGCTGACTTCCATGGGTTCCACAGGAGACTTGGATTCAACAGAAATTCCAGGTTCAGGCTGAGGTGGTGCTTGGCAGACATGGGAGTAAGTCACACATGTGCAAGTCAAAAGCAAGTCTCAAGTCTTAACCTTCAAGTCCCAAGTTACTGTGGCAAAAAGCAAGCAAGTCAAGTCGAGTCCCTGCTAGAAGTCAAGCAAGTCAAGTCAAGTCATTTATTTTGGTCAAGTCACAAATCAAGTCAAAATTTACCCCAAATTTACCCCAAAAAATGGGGAAGGGGAATCCAAATTTTTATTTTTATTTTTGTCGGATTGAATTTGGAAGAACCTCTTGAGTGTGAGGTTTCGTATAAATTTATTTAAGTCCTTCAATAATAAAAAAGAGTTGGGTAAATTGGTAGGAGAGAACGACTCCTGGGGAAAGATCCGCCCTATCAAAATTTACCAACGACCCGTCTCAGATCATCAAACCAGCAGACAAGGGTGGGGGCATCGTCATTCAAAATCGATGTGATTACCTCCTAGAAGCCCATAGACTTCTGTCAGACAAAACCACCTACTCCAAACTAACCAAAGATCCTCTTCCTCACTTTAAATTAGAAGCTGAGACACTCATTCGATCAGCTGTCAATAATAACATTCCAAATAAAAAAGAAGCCGCATTTCTCTTCAAAAAATATTTTAATACTCCTCTTGGCCGACCAATTATTGCATCCATGGACAGTATTACCAGTGGCTTCTCCCTTTATATTGATTCTTTTCTTCAACCGTTTGCCCAAGGGTTACATTCATACATTAGAGTTTCCATGCATTTGTTAGAACTACTTGAACCATACACATGGGAAGACAATTACATCTGGTTATCACTCGATGTGAATTCTTTGTATACATCCATACCCCATGATGTAGGTATAGCTGCCATTCAGCATTTTCTACTTCAGGACATGTCACTTCACCCTTCACAAGCCTCGTTCATTCTAGACTCCACTTAATTTTGCCTGACCCATAACTATTTTCAGTTTGATGGAGAATATTATCTCCAAACAAATGGTACAGCGATGGGAGCCAATTTTGCCCCCTCATGTACAAACCTGACTATGGGGTATTGGGAAGACTCCTTTATATGGAAAAATAACCCCTTCGCCAAACACTTGGTGTATTTCGGTAGATATATCGACGATATTCTTATCTTATCAGACCACTGAAATAGAATCCTTTGTCCATCATTGCAACAACAATCAGTAAGGTCTTTCTTTTACTTTTGAGTTTAATGCAGATACTCTTCCTTTTTTGGACCTAGAATTGGGCCATGAAAACCATAAGATATTCACCAGGAATTATACCAAGCCCACGGCTGGCAACTCTTATATACATTACAAGAGTTGTCATCATCCCACATTGGTTAATAATATACCCAAGGGGCAATTTTACCGTTTACGTCAAAATTGCACCAGAGATCAGGACTATATCCTTCAGAGTTCCCACTTAAAACACACATTTATTGATAAGGGCTATCCATCTGATTTGATTAATCAGGCGTGCAATATATATGCAAATGGTAAACCATCAAACACCAAAAAGATTGGAGAGGACCCCCCTGCTAGGTTTATCACCAGATTTCACAACAAGTATAAAAAGATGGAGGGGATACTTAATAGGCATTGGAATATATTACTACAAGAGCCTCATCTTAAGACCATCCTAAAACCACGTCCTAAAGTTACCTATCGGCGAGCACCTACGCTGAAAAATAAAATTGCCCCGAGTAAATTGCCCGAGAAACAGACACCTCACTCTTTACACCTCATCCCCCTTAAGGGAATGTACCCCTGTAGAAAAAAACTGTGCAAAACATGTAACTTTATCACGTACGGACAAAAATCCTTCTCTCACGATGGTCAAACCTATTTGTTGGAAAACTTTTATAATTGCTCTACAGATCATGTAGTATACTGCCTTACTTGCCCGTGCAAGTTACTTTATATAGGCCGCACTATATGTCCCTTCGCCAACGCTTTGGCAAACATCGTTGGCTTATAGAGGAAGGTTCTGACAAGCATAGTGTCTCCAGACACTTTCTGGAAGTTCATAATAGATCCACTGAGGGGCTACGTGTCTGGATCATTGAGGCCATATCCAACAAATTTCCAGAGGCCCAACAATTTTCCAGACTCTGTCAGCGGGAGACCTTCTGGATCTATACCCTAAATACGCTAAAGCCACATGGCCTAAACGAGGAACTCGAAATTAGTACTATTCTATAAATATCTTTTTATATCACTTTTTTTTTTTTTTATCTTTTTCACTTAATGTGTCTTATGCTAAAAATGTATGGATAATTTTTTAAATTTTTTTTTTGGAATAACTTTTTAAAGGATATTTTAGAATATTTAAACATTTTTGATCTTTTTGCATTTATCACGCATTTCTGATATCCATTGTGATTGTACTCTTTATCTTATGAATGATTTTATCCTCTGAGTACCTTTTATTCCCTCATTCTTTTATTCTTCTCTTCATCTATTTCATTCATGTACTAGTTATACTGTCTACATATATACATTCACATTATCATATATTTTTATAGCATTTTATGTCTGTGCATATGTTTGTTTTATCCAAGTATAGACATCACTGCTGTTTATACTAAGTTCTCTTGTCCAGTATGGCCACTATTCCTTCCCATTGGTGGTTCGTCCCCCTGTACACTCCCACCTACGGATCACGGTAATGTAAACTTTGGCTCCCAGTAGTCCCTGCATTAACACTTGAAAAAAGAGCGCTCATGCTCTCTGCAAACTTGGCGCATGCTCTGAAACGCATCGTGTAATTCCTTCGACCTTGGTGACGTCACGCGGCAGACGCTGCATTCCAGCCTGACACACGGAGATCAGCCGGTCCCGGAAGACAGCAGCCGGCTTACTGTCCTCCGCTTCCATCTACCGGCCTTGGACATCTCTTCTCCCGGTCTCAGGACTCTGGACTTTACGATCACCTTATGACTTCAGATCGAGCCTACTTACTTTCATTCCATGTGAGTTGTTACATCTTGTGTGCCTATTGAAATAAATACTTACTGCACTTAGAGGCGCTTCGCCTGTTTGCCTTTTGCATCTTCCACAGAACCGACTTCCCTGTGCGGTGGAGCTGGCCGTTTGTTGCAGATTGAGATACATTTTCTAGCCACTTAGACACATCTACCGTCGGGGTTTTTCACCCACCTGATGGACTTGACTATGCCCATATGTCATGTATTTTAAGGTATTTTGTTTAACCTTGTTTGATGTTTTCACCCTCTAGCCATCTTTACACCTATCACACCGACTTTACTACACCAGACCAGAGCGCAAGCTATTTACTCATTTAAAAATCAGAACACACTGATGTGTTTTAAGTGACCGTGGTGTCAGAAACATAACAGGCACATTAATTTTGCTTTAACACATCTTGAGAAAATGCAAATATTTAATAACTTAAAACTTAAAGTAATTTCGAGTCATGTGTCTGAAGTCAAAATCAAGTCTCAAATCATGAATACCAAGTCAAAGTCAAGTCGAGTCTTTTATTAATTTTAGTCAAGCAAGTCTCAAGTCCTCAAACTGGTGACTTAAGTCTGACTTAAGTCAAGTCATGTGACTCAAGTCCCCCATCTCTGGTGCTTGGAAGTTAGGGGCCAAGCGATACGAGTTCTGAGTCTCTCCTGGCACCTTTCATGATACCGGAGATTCAGACAAACATACAACTTTATGACTTTTTCAAGATGTTCTTGGGAGTCCTTATAGATCAATTCATCCTTAAGGTGAAATGCAAGACCTTTACGGAAAGCTGCACGTAATGCCCCTGAGTCCCATTTGGTCTCAGCTGCCAGGGTACGGAACTCAATAGCATATTGTGCCACAGTCCTGGTACTTTGTTGTATGTCCAAAAGTAAGCACTCAGCTGCAGAAGCTCTATCTAACCGGTCAAATACAGTCTAAAGAGACGTCTGACTGCATTTAACTAACTCAACACTATCCACTAACTGCCTGCCTTCTCTCTATTATCACACACTATACACAGCTGCTGTGTCAGCAGCAGCCTTACATATAGTGTGGACCGTGGACTTAGCCCCTGAGCCATGATTGGCTAAAGGCACCCTGCCTTTGGTCAATCATGGCTCTGACAGGACATTGTGCTGTGATTGGCCAAAGCATACAGGTCGGGTGCATGCTTTGGCCAATCACAAGCACTTAATGCACTGCACTACACGTACTTTCCCCTGAGCACCCACACGAAGACCCGATGTTCGAGTCGAACTTACATTTGACTTAAACATCCAGCCCATCCCTAATTGCTGCTATAATATCTGATATCTATTTTCAAGACTGGAGGAGGAGGTGGCATACTGACTGAAGCACTCAAGCACAGTGTGGGTCAGTTCCATCACATTGGTGGCAAACGATGGGATAGTGCTTCCTTCCTGTGAACACGTCCAAACCACCACTGGGATCCAAGATTGGGATAGCAGACTTCGGTCACCCCATTGGAGATATGAACCTGGCAACAGAGATCCAGGGGCTGTTGCAGATTGCCCTTTCAGCAATCTAGTTTTTGTGGTTGTGTGGGCAAGACCAAAATCCTATACAGTACATATGGCACCAACATCCCATTGTGTTAGAAACAAACAAAGGTGGAGATGCAGCACCCGAATCTGCTGCCTGATCTCCAGGTATTGATCCGCACGCACAGTCCTGGGGATTGCTGAAAAGAACAAACAAAAGTGGAGATGCAGGGCTTTTAAGTTGCGACTTAATACTGAATAAATTTACAGAATTTCACAAGTAAACATTGTTATCAAATCATTGGCTTGTCATATATCATCAGACAGACTGTGTAACATTCAGAAGTGATTTTGGAAGTTTTCCACACTTTTATTTCACCATACTGGCTTCTTCAGGAACACATGTCAGGGCCGGTGCTAGACTGATGTACGCCCTAGGCAAGATCAACTACTTGTGCCCCCCCCCCCAAAAAAAAATAAAAGGGAAGGGGTTAAAAACTGCTCTATGTCATATCCAGTGACCCTGATCTGATGGTTCCTCCAATGTAATGCTGTCATACCCAGTGATCCCAATGTTTCTCTATGTCACATCAGGGGTCCCTGATGTTCCTCCATGTCATACCCGGAGACCCTGATGTTTTTCCATGTCACACCTGGCGACCCTAATGTTCCTCCATGTCACACCTGGGGACCTCAATCCCCCATGGCACACCCAGGGATCCTAATTCCTCATGGCACACCTGGTGACCCCAAACCCCTGTTACACTTGTGACCCCTCTCCCCCATGTCACACCTGGTGATTTCGATTCCCCATTGCATACCTGGTGACCGCAATTCTCTTTCACACCAGGGATACTCCATGTCACACCCAGGGACCCTGATTCCCTGTTCTGGGGACACTTACTGGGCAGTATGAAGAGAGTGGCCTGCACTCTGCCCTCCTTCACCATGATTCTGCTTATTCCTTCTCCCAGGACGCTCCTCTCCTGGACCACAGTGCTCACCACAGCTCCAACCGGCTCCTGGCGGAGGGAGAAGCAGCAGTCAGAGAGCTCCGCACCTCCTTCATCACCAACATCCTCAGACCATTCCGTTGCCTTGTCACTTCTGCTCCAGAAAAGGTGCCGCCCTCCAGTGCTGAGCTCCAGCTCAGGTTCAGCTTTCCTCCACTCCCTGCTTAATACCGAACCAGGGAAATGAACGGCTGCCCACCAGCTCAGATTAGAGTTTCAGGGATTAGGCCGCTCAGCTCCAGACGAAGAGGATCATTATGCAGTTAGCACTCCGGTGGGCTCCTTTCCTGCCCCTTGGGGCTCCCCCAACAATGGTGGAAAGCCAGGGCCAGGTTGTTCTGCCACTGCCCCAGACACCTGGCATCTTCCTCTGTCCCTTCTTCCTCCCCCACTGCGGCCCCTTTCCTCAGCTCACAAGGATCATTCATGACGGAGAGTGAGTGCGGACTCGTGGCTGCGCCCCCTAGATGGCAATGCGCCCTAGGCGGCTGCCTAGTTTGCCTAGTGGAAGCACCGGCCCTGCATGCGGTGCATTAAAACTTCTAAATAAGAAAAATATGTACATGTAAGTTAGAAAATTCTATACTTCCTTTAATGTGTTGCATATCTCTTTTTGTATGCATATTCAACACATCAGGTGGTATGTGTAAGGAAGTATGGAATTTGCTAACCTTTATGTACATATGTTTCTTATTTAGAAGTTATAATGCACCACGCGTTTTCCTGAGGAAGCCAGTATGGTGAAACATGTCTAAATAAAAGCGTGAAAAACTTCCAAAATAATTTCTGAATGTTACACCTGGAAATGTATTCAGTATTAAGTTGCACCTTAACCACTTGCCAACCGCCGCAAGTACATATACTGCAGCGGTCAGCCCCGTGCAGGCAAAGTGACGTATGGGTACGTCACTCGCCTGTGAACCAATAGGGAGCGAGCACGCGCCGACGGAGGTGCGCTCCCACCCCCGCTCGCTCACTGTGATCCCCGCGCCTGTGACCGGTGGACCCGATGTCCGCCGGTCACTCGCGATCGTCCGTTACAGAGGGAGAAAGGCAGGCGGCTAATGTAAACAAAGCCGCCTGTCATTCTCCCTTGTGTAAGTGCAGAGATCATACGGTCCTGCTATGTAGGATCGTATATCTCTGTAGTTACACAACAAGCCACATCCCTTCACAGTTAGAAGCATGCCCCTAGGGACACACTTAACCCCTCCTTCTCCAATAAAGTTAACCCCTTCCATGCCTCATTTTTACAGTAACAGTGCATATGTATAGCACTGATTACTGTAGTAATGTCACTGGTACCCCCAAAAGTGTCAAAAATGTCAGTCAAGGGTCCGATCTGTCTGCCGCAATGTCGCAGTCCCGCAAAAAAAAAAAAAAACAATAAATATGACAAAAATCTTTCCCTTAGTAAACGCAATAACTTTTGCGCAAACCAATCAAAATACGCTTATTGCGATTTTTTTTTACCAAACATATGTAGCAGAAAACAAATTGGCCTAAAATGTTAAAAAAGTTTGATTTTTACATTTTTTTGGGGGAATTTCATGTAAAAAAATGTGAAAAATATTGTTATTTTTGCAAAATTGTCGCTCTTTTTTTGTTTATAGCGCATGATCAACAAATCGCACAGGTGATCAAATACCACCAAAAGAAATCTCTGTTTGTGGGAAAAAAGGACGTCAAATTCGTTTAGGTACAGCGTCGTACGACCGCACAATTATCCGTTAAAGTCACGCAGTGCCGAATCGCAAAATAGGGCCTGGTCAGGAAGGGGGTAAAATCTTCCGGGGCTTAAGTGGTTAAAAGTCCTGCATCTCCACTTTTGTTTGTTCCTTTCAGCAATCCCCAGGACTGTGTGTGCGGATCAATACCTGGAGATCAGGCAGCAGATTTGGATGGAGATCTGAAAAGGAGTCCTACAGGTTGCTGGTATACACCAGGGCAGGTACTTTCCAACCCCAGAGAAAAAGGCCAGTGACCAACGGGATCTGCGGATGCCATTCCTGGGAGAGCGGCCCCAGGAGCAATGGGTGTCTGAGTTGGGACAGGCTGGTCCAGCAGGAGACAGAGCTGGACAATCAGTATAGGGCTCTGCAATGGCAGGCAGAGCAGGAATATTTAGGAGAGGCAACAGAATGCTCTCTGGAGGGATATGACTTTGGCAGCCCTGGATTGCTGTGGGAGAGTCTTACAGATGTGTTTGTCTTTGGCGATAAAGGGGAACCTACCCTTGATGACCTGTCAGAATACAGAGAGGCTATGCCCAGTCTTGTTGGGGTCTCAGAGCTTAAACCTATCGGGAATACTTGCAAAGGAAAGAGAAGCACTTGGAAAGGGCATACAGGGAACTTCTAGAACACGTTCAGCAGCATGTCTTGGAATCGGTAGCAGAAACTCCGGAGATTGCCGTCCCCAAAGCTGAACTGCTGACAACAGAGCAGAGCTCTGCTAGCTTCTGCCCAGAACTGATAGCATCTGCTGGGTTTCACAGACAGGAGAAGGTGAACCATAATCCCCAGACACCAGTTCCAGAGATTGGGGATTTAATAGACTTTTCTGTTGAGGAGGAGCAACCCGGTCAGCCCCCAGCAGAAGAGCTGGCTTCAGAGCATGGCACTGTTGACCTCTGCATACAACAATCAGTGGCCCTGAAGGATTTGTGGAACAGCTGACAGCTGTGCAGAACGCTACTGGCCTCTGCCCACATCAATCAATCCCGCACGAGCTCCAGGGAGAGAATGCAATCGGCACCTCACAACTGCAGTTTGAGCTGATATTGGTGGATGGGACTGAAGTCTCCACTGACAGCAACCCAGCAGAAGAGCTTGCAACAGGGCAGAGTGCTGCTGGCCTCTGCCCTTAATTATCAGAAGATGGATTTCCTGTGGTAGTGGATGGGACTTCGGTTTCCACTGACACAACCCCAGAAAAAGGTCTGGCATTGGGACAGGAGGATGTCAGCCTTGCTATGCAAGCACTGGGGGATTTTCATTTAGAAAAGTGGATGGGACTACGGTCTCCATCTGGATACCCCAGGGCAGTCGGCCCAGATCCCCAACAGCATGACAGAGTGAGCCCAGCCACCATGTCTTCTCTCAATCGGCTAAAAGGACTCCAGGGAGAAGGGCCAGTCCACACTGGGTAGATATTAGGCAGGCAAAGTAGTGTATAACCGCTCAGATCCAAGATCGCTGCAGCTTTCCGGAAGTGGACCACGATCTTGGATCTGAGAGGTTATACACTACTTTGCCTGCCTAATATCTACCCACATTTTAAGCAATTAAAATGCAACACCTTATCTGGAATATGCAATTTCGTTTTGGGCACCAGTTCTCAAAAAGGATATCAGGGAACTGGAGAAAGTGCGGAGAAGGGCAACCAAACTTTTAGGAGGCATAGAGGAGCTCAGCTATGAGGAAAGATTAGAGGAACTAAATGTATTCTCTTATGAGAAAAGGAGATTGAAGGGGAATACAATCAACATGTGCAAATACACAAGGGGTCCATATAGTGAACTTGGTGTTGAGTTATTCACTTTAATGTCATTACAAAGGAGAAGGACATACTCTTTATGTCTAGAGGAAAATAAATATCATCTCCAAATACAGAAAGGTTTCTTTACAGTAAGAGCTGTGAAAATGTGGAATAGACTCTTTCCAGAGGTGGCCAGCTCAGTAGATTGCTTTAAAAAAGGCCTATATTCTTTCCTAAATGTACCTGATATAACAGAGTACTAACATTTATAGGTAAAGTTTATCCCAGGAAAATCCGATTGCCTCTCGGGGAATCAGGAAGGAACTTTTTCCCCTGCTGTAGTAAATTGGATCATACTTTGCTGGGGTTTTTCACCTTCGTCTGGATCAACTGTGGGTATAGGATTGTGTATATGGGATTGTATGATTTTTTTTTTTTTATTGGTTGAACTAGATTGACTTGTGTCTTTTTTTAAACTGACTAACTATGTAACTATGGGAAAATAAATTAAAATTTAGGGGGTAAAAAAGGGAAAAGTAAACATTTATAAATGGTATCTGTATTTAGGTAGTACATGGGAAAGACAGCATTAATCTAAATTTCATTGTATGTTATCAATAATAGGCATAAATATATAAGTTGCTCTCTATAAACTAAGGAAGGTTCTTATTTAGCCTGATTCTTAAGAAGATGGTTTAGAAGTTGAACAAGGTTCCTTCATGGATTGCAGCGGTATTGTGACAGGAGTCACTTTGGCTTGGGGGGATGTGGAACCCAGCTTACCTTAGAGAGGTTGGGAAATCCGACCGAGAAAATGCTAGACAACTACTTAATGGACACTGAGAATATGGTTTGGATTACTTCCCATGGGACAGTTCCCATGGGACTGAAGTCTCCACTGACAGCAACCCAGCAGAAGAGCTTGCAACAGGGCAGAGTGCTGCTGGCCTCTGCCCTTAATTATCAGAAGATGGATTTCCTGTGGTAGTGGATGGGACTTCGGTTTCCACTGACACAACCCCAGAAAAAGGTCTTTCATTGGGACAGGAGGATGTCAGCCTTGCTATGCAAGCACTGGGGGATTTTCATTTAGAAAAGTGGATGGGACTACGGTCTCCATCTGGATACCCCAGGGCAGTCGGCCCAGATCCCCAACAGCATGACAGAGTGAGCCCAGCCACCATGTCTTCTCTCAATCGGCTAAAAGGACTCCAGGGAGAAGGGCCAGTCCACACTGGGTAGATATTAGGCAGGCAAAGTAGTGTATAACCGCTCAGATCCAAGATCGCTGCAGCTTTCCGGAAGTGGACCACGATCTTGGATCTGAGAGGTTATACACTACTTTGCCTGCCTAATATCTACCCACATTTTAAGCAATTAAAATGCAACACCTTATCTGGAATATGCAATTTCGTTTTGGGCACCAGTTCTCAAAAAGGATATCAGGGAACTGGAGAAAGTGCGGAGAAGGGCAACCAAACTTTTAGGAGGCATAGAGGAGCTCAGCTATGAGGAAAGATTAGAGGAACTAAATGTATTCTCTTATGAGAAAAGGAGATTGAAGGGGAATACAATCAACATGTGCAAATACACAAGGGGTCCATATAGTGAACTTGGTGTTGAGTTATTCACTTTAATGTCATTACAAAGGAGAAGGACATACTCTTTATGTCTAGAAGAAAATAAATATCATCTCCAAATACAGAAAGGTTTCTTTACAGTAAGAGCTGTGAAAATGTGGAATAGACTCTTTCCAGAGGTGGCCAGCTCAGTAGATTGCTTTAAAAAAGGCCTATATTCTTTCCTAAATGTACATGATATAACAGAGTACTAACATTTATAGGTAAAGTTTATCCCAGGAAAATCCGATTGCCTCTCGGGGAATCAGGAAGGAACTTTTTCCCCTGCTGTAGCAAATTGGATCATACTTTGCTGGGGTTTTTCACCTTCGTCTGGATCAACTGTGGGTATAGGATTGTGTATATGGGATTGTATGATTTTTTTTTTTTATTGGTTGAACTAGATTGACTTGTGTCTTTTTTTAAACTGACTAACTATGTAACTATGGGAAAATAAATTAAAATTTAGGGGGTAAAAAAGGGAAAAGTAAACATTTATAAATGGTATCTGTATTTAGGTAGTACATGGGAAAGACAGCATTAATCTAAATTTCATTGTATGTTATCAATAATAGGCATAAATATATAAGTTGCTCTCTATAAACTAAGGAAGGTTCTTATTTAGCCTGATTCTTAAGAAGATGGTTTAGAAGTTGAACAAGGTTCCTTCATGGATTGCAGCGGTATTGTGACAGGAGTCACTTTGGCTTGGGGGGATGTGGAACCCAGCTTACCTTAGAGAGGTTGGGAAATCGACCGAGAAAATGCTAGACAACTACTTAATGGACACTGAGAATATGGTTTGGATTACTTCCCATGGGACAGTAATATTTATCCACAATATCCTTCAAGAAATGTATGATACATTAATTCCACTGTATCAGAATGATGGAACATTGTATGAGCTTTGCCTCATTGACTATTGTAGGTCGGAGACAGACAGTCTGCTACTGGGGTCTTCTGCTATCATTTTTTTAATAAGGTGTTCTGTGTTTTTACTTAGCATACTGTGTAATTTACTTTGGTTTAGCCTTGTTGCCGGCAGTCTGGTCACCCAGGCTGGTTTAAGTGCTGAGTTAATTAGTATGTTAATTATAACATTGTCTGGGTGAAGATTCCCATTCATCTATTGTTTCAGTCCAGATGGCTAGTTAATTAGCTCAGGTTAATTGCGTTTCTGGTTACAGTTTGTGTTGGTTGTTCCTTAGTTATGTTAATTCTATTGTAATCAGGCTCACCTAACCTGGTGGGGTATACAGTATATTCTGTGTGAGTTTGTTCAATAAACAGTTCCAGATCTCATTCAAGCTATTCTCAGTTAGTCTTCTATGTATAGTGTGGCTAGAATATTTGATATCTATGTTTAAGACTGAAGGAAGCGGTATACTGACGAAAGCACACAAGCACACTGTTGGTCGGTTCCCTTACAGGTATCAACTGATACTCTGAGGGAGCTGGTAAGACAGAGGAGGTAAAAGCAGATCAGGCCAAGGGCCAATCTCATTAGGTGGCAAATCTCCTGCTTATCCTCTTATCTTAGGTTATCCTTGGCTTAACCACTTGCCGACCGCACTTTAGCCGAATGACAGCTACAGCGCGGTCGTCTAGTTCTGGGAGGGCATCTATTGATGTCCTCCCAGAACCATACCCCCCTAAAGTTAAAGCACATCTGTGGACTACCTAATTGTCCAGATACTCAAATTGGATTGGCCAACAAAAAAACAGGAGCCAGAGCTAGTATTGAAACTATAACTCATGTTACCCTCTAGGAATGTGTCATTCAATTCTGTGGACAAGTGTCTCTTGGTTGTCTTCATGATAATACGAACGTCTGCCATTGCTGGGGTGTAATAGCTAGGTGGGGGTTTGGAGCACACCCAGTAATTAGACCTGTTTTCCGCCTTGGCCAGCTGGAGATGCATTTTAAACAATAAGTTGGTATGCTGATCATCATTACCCTTGCTAACATACACTAAGCTAAGTATTTAAATAAAAACGATACTCCTCATTATCATTCTTGGATGGAGTTGAGCAGCTTTTTGCAGTGGCTGGCATTGATCCAGTTAAGCTACAAAGAAGTCAGCATTGTCAGCTGAACCTGGTATGGCTCGGAATACCTCGGCTCCAATTCCATCCTTTGATGTTTCCTCACAAGGACCCAATCACCTGGTTGAATAGAATGTACACTGGTTATCGTGTCAGGGTCTGGGAGAGACTCCCAAACCCTATGATGGACCTTTTGGAGCTCCCTTTGCCGGGACTGTATCTACCCCATCAGCTGAGAAAGTAAAAATGACAGCTGCTGAGGAAAGTACAATCCAGTCGTAGGTTGACTCCCAAACAAAACCCTGTAGGGTGATAATCCATGGGGCATTCCTGATGGGGTAAAGAGCAATGGAAAGAAATTCGGGCCATGGCTTTTTTAACCTTACCGCTACTTTGAGGATGAATCCCTGAAGCTCCTTACCTCTGCAAAGATCTGACCGGTGAAGTGTGATCCGTGATCCGACTCGATCGTTCCAGGCAGCCCCCAGCGACAAACTATCTCAGACAGGATCTTTTCTGCGGTGGCAGTGGCAAAGGCATTGTGAATGGGCCAAGCCTCTGGCCACCCAGAAAACCTAGCCAGACAGACCAAGACACGCTTGTACATTCCGTTCTTTGGCAATGGGATATAGTCTATCTGAATGTGCTGAAAAGGATATTCTGGTTTGGGTGAGTGCCTTCTCGGTACAGTTACCGTTTTCAGCTGCGGTAGTAGTAGTAGTAAAGCCAGGGCCAATCCAATGCTCCTCCACCTATACACACATAATCATCTTTGATTGATGCCCAGGATAATGAGCCCAGTGGGCCATCATTGGAAAAAGTGATCTGGGTAAACACCATTTACCATTAAGACCCCAGATGTCGTCTGAACCCTGTGTAGCCGCCAAGGCTGTCCATCTCCTTTTATCCTGCATTTCCGCTTTGGACTGCAGTTTCCTAAATTCCTCTAGCGACACATCAAAGGGGATGGCTAACATCAGGGTCTCTGCCACAGGGCTCAGAGCACCTTTCTTAGCAGCTCTATCTGCCAAGGCATTTCCATTGGCGTCCATAGTCGTATCAGTAGTATGAGCCCTTACCTACAGAATAGCCATCTCGTGTGGCAAGCAAAAGGCAATGAACAGTCTGTTTATTAACTCCGCACGTTTCACTGGCTTCCCCGAACTAGTCAAGAACTCTCTTGCCTTCCAGATAGGACCATAATCATGTGCCACTCCAAAAAGCGTATCTCGAATCTGTATAGGAATTGATCCTCTGATCTTTATGCATCTCACAGGCTTTTGCTAGTGCCCACAACTCAGCTTCCTGTGTGGACTTATGGGAACCTAAAGAACCCTCTTCCACAATTTCATGAGTTTTAGTCACCGCATAACCCGTGTGTGGCTTACCATCTGGGGTGTAGTACCTGGAACCATCGACAAAAAGGTTAGCGTCTGGAATGGGGGTTTCCTTCGCCGGACTGACAGCCGCTGATTCCCATTCCATCAAAGAAAGGCAATCGTGTTGTTCCTAGTGTCCTACTAAAAGTTGAAAATTGATCAGAGAGAGGGAGAGATTAGTAAAGTTTTGAAAATTGTAATTTCCCCCCCCCCTTTTCTTCCTTCTTAACAGGAAGAAGAGACACAGGGTTCAAAAATAGTGCAACGTTTAGGGTTACGAGGTCTCTGGAGGTCCTTCATTGTCTGAGTGGTTAGAAGTTGAGTACCCTGAGAAATGCAATGACCTAAAAAAACAACCTTCTCTTTGCAGAACTGGCCTAGCCTGCAATAGACAGGTTCAGTCATTCGTAAAGACACTGTCTGGCCCGTGAGACCTACAGTGGGAGTTTTCTCCCCTGGAAGGGGAACCTTGCCTCTTAGAGCTTTGAGGTCTTAGAACAGTTATGGCTGCATCGGTATCAATGAGGCAAGGGAGGGGCTATTTTAATTCCTCTAGGATTAGATTGATGTGGGCTGACACCGGTTTACCAAAGCTCTATGATGTGTCATAGTCATTGCTGACCATACCTACCTTTGAAGTTTCCGGATCCTACAGAATAAATTGCCACTTACCCCGCGGACCAGCCAGGTTGGTCAGACAATTATGCCTGATGTGCCCTGACTTTCCACATCCATAGCAGACCTGTTAAAAAACACATAGTTTGCCACAGAGTTAGAAGGAGAGGGTTCAGGTGTTATGACAGGCTGTTAAGAGATAGAGACAGTGTGAGGTGGGAGGGTGTTAATAGTATCAAGGTCTGTATTGTGAGCTGAAGAAAACGGAGATTAAAGTGCAGAGACAGTAGAGTCAATAACAAGCCGTGAATCAGGAGAGACAGTGACAGGTTCAGTGTCAGTGGATCTGGCTTGTCTAAATAAAGTTAGCCCAGAAAGTTAAAGTAAAGTTAGCTCCACTTCTCTCACTGGTTCGCTGGACTCGGCTATCTCCTCAGGCCAAGTGTGCATAATGCGGTTCTTCTGGACTGAAACCGCCTCATGCACGCCTTGCTGATTGACTATATTAGATCTCTGAAGCTACAATTGCACTACACCTAGCATCTTTGTTGCCTGGAGCCTAGTCCTAAATTCAATAATTAACTCCTCCCATCTCCAGATATCAAAGGTATTTTCCAAAGGGATGCGCCAACTGTTTTCCTTGGTTATGCCACTTCCTGAGGGGTCTCATGGCCCGAGCCCCAAACGCAGACTTCATGTACCACGAAAGTTGTTTGGCCTCCTGAGGGAGCCTGCGTTTTCCCCCCTTGCACGGATGAACCATTGCCCATGACGATTTGAATGGCTCCTTCGCACCCGGTTTAGGGGCAACACTGCCAGGTGCCTGCTTTGACAGTGTCGACTTGCTTCCAGACTCCGATTATTTCACACGGTCCTCCGTCGGTCAGCTAGAAAACCTCAACCCGGTGGCTTCGTACGGCTATACAGCTCAGCAACCCCCACGCGCTCCCCAACTCTGATTATTTTACACAGCCAAATGTGGGGAGGGTTTCAGTATCTACTCCTCACACGTTGAAGGCTGAAACAAGGGTGTCGCTCTCACCAGTTTCACATAGATGGCTCAAAGTACACACGTTCGTTTCGACCTAACCCGTGCAGCCAAACAACCCCCGAAAGCACTATAAAAAAGTCCTCCCTATTCAAACCTTGGCTTCAGTCTATTCCTTGATGTTGCATTAAAAATTTAATTGAGATGCCGGTTACTGATTGCACACTGGAAGGTATAACCTCTCTGCTTAAAACCCAACCTGCAGTACCGAAAACACTACCTCTGTGAGAAATAACTGCTACTCAGCACAGAACAAACCCGAAAACTGAATTCAATAAAAGAATGGATCAGTCACACTCCACAATGTAGTCTATCATTGAAAAAACTTAGTTACAACAGAAATGGGACAAAATATACTACAAAAACAGTTTAAACACAAATGCTTACAAAACAAAATAGTTACCCCTAAAAACAGAAAAACAGACATAAAAACACAAAAAAAACAGATGGGTTGGATATATATGCTAAGAATGAACAAAAAGACGAACACGGTCAGCTAGAAAAACATTCGCAATGATCCTGTAAAAATCTTCCTAGATGCTGAATTTCAATTAAAAAGAGGAAGCCCCACTTTAAACTGAAATACAGTACAAAAATCACATAACTCTATAACAAAGTTGCCCTTTTAAACAAAAAGGAGAAAGAAAAATGTTTAAAAATACCAAAAACAGAAACAAAAGAGGTGGTTTGTTAAAACTCAAAATGGCAGCTCAGCCACGTGGGTTTCAATACCATCAAACAAAAACAAAATGGTGGCCAAACACGTGGTTGTTAAAACTAAAAATGGCGTCTCAGCCACGTGGGTTTTCACACCACCAAAAAAAAATGGAGATGAAGAACCCAAAATGGCCGTCACACAAAGGAAATTGTGTTACAACCACGTGGGTCTCAATGCTAAAACAAAATGGTGGCCAAATACATGGTTGACACAAAATGGTGGCACTGAGAACCACCAGCCACAATAGAAGTATGTAAAAACAAAAAGTCACGCAAACACGCGTTTCTTAGTATAAAAACAAAAAGATGATACTAGAAACAGGAAAACCCGATTTACGATCAACCGTATTCAAAATATAGTGTAGACAATAGCTATCCTCATGGAATGCTGATTTTTAGCTGCGCAATACAATCTGCCACTTAAAACAGAAACTCAGTACAAAACCGGGATGTCTATGCTCAACTCAAACTTCAGCATCTAAAACAACCACCAGTTTCACTAATAAACAAGGTGCCGCCAAAAACCAATTCCAGCACATACACAAACCAATTGTTATACTTAAACGCAGTATCTGCCGCCAAAACCAACATCGACTAATAGATTATTATTATATACTAATTACTAATAGATTATTATCTATTGCTATTATAATCTATTATTATTATTATTATTATATTATTATTATTATATTATATATATTATTATTATATTATAGTATTATATTATTATTATTATATTAATATTATATTATTATTATTATTAGTATTACTATTATTATTATATTATTATTATTATCTATTATAATCTATTGATTATGATTACTAATAGATTATTATCTATTGCTATCCTATCGAACAAAACAGAGATGCTGAAAAGGAAATATTTAACACATATATCACAACCCCAGGTTGTATTAACTGGAAACCTTGTAAAGGAGTGCCGTACAGGTTTCTTCTCCAATTAATAGACCTTAACCCCAGCCACAAATATTAATACAAAATCCCCCATCGTTATACAAAAGAGCGAAAGCTGCAAATGAAAAGGTCCTTTTCTAAGCTGTGTTTCTAACTTTCACAGCGGACAAAGAAAGTAAGCTTTGGTCTAAAGTAACAAATTTTCAAAAACTGAAATGAAGTGTCTTACCACACACGACCGGTCTTTGTTGCACCAGACCCGACTCACTCCAATCTGTTTTTCCGCTGTGAAGTTTAGAAACGTTCAGTTAGAACTTCCTGGCTCGCCATTACTGTTGTGGAAATTAATGGAGTTTAAAGCATAGAAATTCACTCGGCGCGCTGAAAACCTTGCTGCGCTGAAAAGCGCACTTGTGGATATTACTACGCGCCAAGAGCCATTAATCCCTTGTACTGAAAAGTACTATGTACAGCTCTTTTGTATAAGGTTAGCCTAGCGCGCTAGGCGACAAAGAAAGAAACAGACGCACGCTGTGTCAAATTTATGCCAACTGAAGGTAGAGAAAAAGTCTTAGAGTAGAGCCCAGGTTTATTTATAGTCAGAGAACAAAAAGGGAGCTACATGGTAGCGGTGTCAACACCAACAAATCACAGACATGTATACTTTCAAAAGTACAATAGAAAAGGGGAGTGAATGTTTATGTACAAACAGCCGTGTGCACGAGACTCTAACTGCCAAGGGAACAAAGCAACATGGCTGCCACATGGATCCTCATGGACTCGGTCAAGCTAATTCACAAGCATGCACTCTCATCATAACCTGTTAAGAGTGAAACCTATATAATATAGTTCATAAAAACAATATTTGATCATGCTATTGTTCTAGTGAATGGGACTTTACTATACAGTGGAACCTTGGTTTACGAGTACCTCTGTTTACGAGCGTTTTGAAAGACGAGCAACATTTTTTTTTAAAAACTGTCTTGGTATACGAGCACTGTCTTGATATACGAGCAGTTTTATACTCTAAAAGCATGCCATCCCCTCTGTAAATGCACTCTCTCACATACCATTATGTGTCCCAGCGCTTGTACAGTGTATAAACATGCCGATTTATATTGTTTTAGAGTGTCCCTGCACTTACTGTATGTATGTGTCTCCTCGTTTCTCTGTCTCTCTCTCACCTCGGCTCTGTGCTCTACCCGGCGGGAGGGGCCGATCACTCCTTCTGACGTCATCTGAGGAGAAAGCAGAGGGCTGCAGTGAAGTGAGTGAACAGCCAGACAAGCACTATACAGTATAATCGGCATCTGTTATGTAGTACAGCACGAACACAGGGACACATAATGTTTAACAAAGGAGATGGCATACTTATACTGTACAGTAATGTACTACTTTATATATAACAGCATATCTTTATATTACTATAAATGCTTGTGGAACGAATCATCTGAGTTTCAATGCTTTCCTATGGGAAAACTTGCTTTGATATACGAGTGTTTTGGATTACAAGCAAGCTGCTGGAACCAATTATACTCGTAAACCAAGGTTCCACTGTATCTGCAAACGACAATAGTAGCAGTGTTTCAATCATATGGATCAAATATGACAGAAAGATGCAAGTCATTAATCCTAGCAAAGGGCAGATATTATTAAAATGATAAGAATTCCACATCACAAACATATCTCCGCAGTGAATACCGGGGCCCCGGCTGGCTGATATAAATTTGTGCGGTGGAGTTCTCCTTGCACTGTCATAGATCCAGACCGGCACTGTTGATAGGGATGATCAGGCTACAAGTAGCGTGCAGTCTCCATTTTTGGAAGGTTTCCACAATTACAGGTCTTTCCTCAAGGCCAGTTAAAGCAATATTCGCTGTGCATAGCAATTACCGGTAAACTGACACTGGGAGACATGATGGCAATTTAACTAAAAATGCATCCTAAAGAAATGTCCACATAAATATTAATAAAATTTCCACAACAACATGCCCTGTCACTCTGATGCAAGCGCTGCATGTATTATTATATTATAGAGTTCTGTCTTGTACCCTTGCCTTCCTTAATAGCAGATCCTCACGGTCAGCGGCAATGTATGATGCGGTCACGAGCTTTACTAAAGCACACAAACCTTTCACATTAGGGGCATTGCCTTATAAGCTGCAGAACCACATAAAAAGTAATAGAGACCTGTTACTGTCAATATCGTACATGAAGAATTTTCCTGTCGGTAATGGGCACTAAGCAGTAACATAATAGACTGAGGGATTGCTCCCTAAGTCTGTACATCACAACTGTCCTTCCAGCAGATATAATCCAGTCTGTTGGTGTTATTTAAAAGACCCGGAGTTTCATTGGTGAGATTAACTGTTATACATGCCTCACAGGTTGTAGATCCTACAAACTAGTCCCAGTGCCAAAACTAAAGTTAAAGCACATCCAATTGTTCCGATACCCAAATTGGATTGGCCAGCAAAGAACAGGAGCCAGAGCTAACATCAGAACTATAACTGATGTTACCCTCTAGGAATGTGTCACTAAAGTGTCTCCTGGTTGTTTTTTCGCAAGTGTCCCATATTTTTCCATGCCAATACGAACGTCGTATATAGCATGCGCTGCTGCCATTGCCAGGGTGTAATGGCTAGGTGGGGGTTTGGAGCACACCCAGCAATTAGACCTGTTTGCCGCCTTGGCCAGCTGAAGATGCATTTTAAACACGAAGTTGGGATGCTGTTCATCATTACCCTTGCTAAAATACACTAAGCGAAGTATGTAAATAAAAAAACAATACTCCTCATTATCATTCTTGGATGGAGTTGAGCAGCTTTTTGCAGTGGCTGGCGTGGATCCAGTTATCATGTCCCTCGAGCTTCAAAGAAGTTGGCGTTGTCAGCTGAACCCGGTGTGGCTCAGAATACCTCGGCTCCAATCCCGTCCTTTGGTGTTTTTTCAAGACGACCCAATCACCTGGTTGCATAGAATGGACACTGGTTTTTGTGTCAAGATCCGGAAGACTCCCAAACCCTGTGATGGACCTTTTGGAGCTCCCTTTTTCGCAGGGACTGTACATACCTCGTCAGCTGGGAATGTAAAGATGACAGCTGCTGAGGAAAGTACAGTCTAGTATTGGGTTGGCACCCAAACAACACCTCAGAAGGTGATAATCGATGGGGCTGTCTAGGTGCATTCCTCATGGAATGAAGAGCATCAGAGAGACATTCGGACCATGGCTTTTTAGTGTCAGTCATAATTTTTGAGATCTTATTTTTAGGAGTTCCATTCAGCCATTCATCCTTACCGCTGCTTTGAGGATGATAGGGAGTATGTAATCCCTGGTTAATGTGAAGTGCCTTACATACCTCTGCAAAGATCTGACCGGTGAAGTGTGATCTGCGATCCGACTCAATCGTTTCAGGCAGCCCCCAGCGACAAACTATCTCAGACAGGATTTTTTTTTTTTTGTGGTGGTAGTGGCATTGGCACTGTGAACGGGCAAAGCCTCTGACCACCCAGAAAACATAACCACACAGACCGAGACATGCTCGTACGTTCCGCTATTTGGCAACGTGGTATAGTCTATCTGAATGCGCTGAAAGGGACATTCTGGTTTGGGTGAATGCCTTCTCTGTACCATTACTGTTTTACCTACATTGCACCGTGTGCAAACTAGGCAGGTAGCGGTAAAGTTAGCAGCTGCAGTAGTGAAGCCAGGGGCGATCCAATGCTCCTCCACCTGTGCACACATCACCATTTTCGACTGGTGCCCGGGGTAATGAGCCGAGTGGCCCATCATTGGAAAAAGGGATCTGGGTAAATACCATTTAGCATCAAGACCCCAGATGTCGTCTGGAAACCCCTAAAGCCGTCCATCTCCTCTTTTCCTGCATTTCCGCTTGGGACTGCAGTTTCTTAAATTCCTCTCACGGCACGTCAGAAGGGATTGCTAGCATTAGAATCTCTGCCACAGGGCCCAGAGCACCTTCCTCAGCAGCTCTATCTGCCAGGGCATTTCTATTGGTTTCCATAGTTGTCTCAGTAGTATGAGCCTTTACCTTCAGAATGGCTATCTCATGTGGCAAGTCGAAAGCAATGAACACTCTGTCTATAACTCTGCATGTTTCACTGGCTTCCCCGAACTAGTCAAGAACCCTCTCGTCTTCCAGATAAAACCAAAGTCATGTGCCACCCCAAAAGCGTATCTTGAGTATAGACCAGGGATCCTCAAACTACGGCCCTCCAGCTGTTGCGGAACTACACATCCTATGAGGCATTGTAAAACTCTGACATTCATTGACATGACTAAGCATGATGGGAATTGTAGTTCCTGAACAACTGGAGGGCCATAATTTGAGGACCCCTGGTATAGACAGTGATCCTTTGATCTTTATGTATCTCACTAGCGCTTGCTAGTGCCCACAACTCAGCCTTCTGTGCGGACATATGGGAACCTAAAGAGCTCCTCTCCACAATTTCACTGGTTGTAGTTACCGCATAAACCGTGTGTGGCTTACTATCTGGGGTGTAGTACCTGGAACCATCGACAAAAAGGTTCTTAATGTTTGAAATGGGGGTCTCCTTTACCGAACTGACAGGCGCTGATTCCCACTCCATTAAAGAAAGGCAATCGTGTTGTTCTTCTTGTTCTACTAAAGTTGGATATTGATCAGAGACAGAGATTAGTGTTGTTAGTAAAGTTCTGAAAATAGTCATTTTCCTTACCACCTTCTCCCCCCCCTCTCCTTCTCCTGAACAGGAAGAAGAGACGCAGGGTTCAAAATAGTGCATCGTTTAAGAGTGAGGTTAGTGGGTGTTAGGAGGGCCACTTCGTACTTAGTCAATCTAGCAGCAGAGAGGTGTCTTGTTTGGACCTGATTTAAAATCTCCAGTACCGAATGAGGAGTATAGAGTGTCAATGGGGAGTCCAAAATTATGTCACCTACCTTCTGTAACAATACAGCGCAGTTGGCCACAGCTCGTACACATCCCGGTGAGCCTCGGATGACTGGGTCTAAAGCAGTTGATAGGTAGTGATGAGCTTCGAGTTTGAGTGGAATGTGCTTCTTCACAGGAAATTTGAGCGCCTGCATCCATAATGCACTGTGTGTGCAGTGCATTATGTGATTGGCCAAAGCATGCACCCTAACCTCCATGCTTTGGTCAATCAAATCATCTCTGCCATAATTGGACAAAGGCAGGCTGCCTTTAGCCAATCATTGCTCAGGGGTTAAGTACACGCCCCACACTATATAAAGGCTGCTCGCACAGCATTGACTATCGGTCAGTTCAGTACAGAGCATACATTGATCTATCTCTCTCTCTCTCTCTCTCTCTCTCTATATATATATATATATATAGGACAATTGATTACATATATTAGGCCATTGACTATCGGTCAGTTCAGTATAGAGCATACATTGATCTCTCTCTCTCTCTATATTATATATATATATATATATATATATATATATATATATATATATATATATATATATATATATCTTTTTATATAGATAGGACAATTGGTTACATATATTAGGCCATTGACTATCGGTCAGTTCAGTATAGAGCATACATTGATCTCTCTATATATTGTGACGGTATGCGAGGTGAGGTACCAGATAATCGGTATATATTTCACCTGGCATACATTCTGTAGTAAGAGACTGAACCGGAATCCGGCACAGGTTTTTCCAGCCTCTGTGACAGGCTAGGTTCTGGTCCGGAGATTGTGGGTCACCTTAGTCCATGCTTAGGTGGACTTTAAATGAACAGGAAGAGAGCACAGAAATGCTCTGGCCTGAGATTTAGAAAGGAATCTGAGAGAGGACATCATGTGATTGGCCAAAGCATGCATCCATTTTTGCGTCCATTCAGTTTTTTTAAACTGAAGAAAAATAGGGTTCTCTTCCGTTCCAAAAAATGGAACTGATAGGAAAGGATGCAAATCGGACGTCAGCGGATGGTCATCCGCAATCCCATTGACATGCATTATGTCCGTTTTTCATCCGCAAACAAAATGGGATGAAAAACAGACATACGGACCGCCCGTGTGAAAGGACCCTTAGAGACTGACTGTCTATTGCTTAACGATGTGGCTTTTGTCTGGATAAGTAAATTGTGATAATCTATTCTGAGGTGGCTTTCCATTCACCTATTGTTAAGTGTCTTAAAGAACTTGTTGCAGAGTGCGATCACTGGGTGCAGCGGAGTCCATTCAGATCAGACATTGTGGAGTAAACAGGAACTGGCTTCTTTATTGGAACATAACACAGATTACCTTCTCATGGTGAGGAAAAACACAGACAGGAAGAGATAACCAACAAGTTCAGTACTGTGTACAGGAAATGACAACACATCATAGAGAATGCATAGCATATCACTAAGCATTAGCGACATCTACTGTCCTATTTGTGAACTGCAGTTAATCTGTAATAGGCTAAGCTTTAAAGTTGTTGTATCTCCAACACCCCTTCTCAACAGCTAAGGCTTAGTCTATTAAACCCATCTTCTTTGTAAGCCTTGAGTGTCTTTCAGCGGTCAGAGGCTTTGTAAGGATATCTGCTGTCATATCCTCGATTGGGCAATAAAGTAACTCAAGAAGACCTTGCTCTTGAAGATCCCTAAGAAAGTGGAACTTCACATCAATGTGCTTGGTTCTTGAATTAACTCCTTCCATGCGCGCAAGTGCGAGGCATCCTTGATTGTCCTCATAGATTTCTGTTGGTCCCAACTGTGGTTGACCCAAATCTGTTAATAGCTGCCTCAGCCATATAACTTCTTGACTTGCCTGTGCTGCAGCAACGTATTCTGCTTCAGTAGACGACAGTGAAACAGAGAGTTGCTTTTTACTAGTCCAACTGATGGCACCTCCTGACAGAAAAAATAAGTATCCACTGGTAGATTTCCTGTCGCTGGTGTCTCCTGCCCAGTCAGCATCCACATATCCTGTTAAGGTGCTTTCATCGCTTGCTGGTAACTTTAGCTTGTAGTGCGAAGTCCCTTTAAGATAGCGAATGATTCGCTTTACAGCATTCCAGTCCTTTTGACTTGCCATTGAAACCTTTCTGCATAGGATTCCAACAGTTGCTGCAATGTCCAGCCTTGTAGCAGTGGTAAGATATTGCAATTTCCCTATTGCCTTCCTGTATTGAGTATTAGTAGGTAATGGGTTATCTTGGCAATTCATCTCCTTTAGGTAGTTGGTTTCCATAGGAGACTTTACTGGTTTGGCATCTTCCATTCCAAATGTTTCAATTATTTCTTGTATTTTGTGTCTTTGGTTCAGAAGAAAGCTGCCCTCCTCCTCTCTCTCGATCTGGATGCCGAGGTAATTCTTTATGTTGCCAAGATCTTTGGCGTTGAAGTTCTGATTTAATTTTTCTAGTATTCCTGCTTCATCCCCTTCTTGCTCAAAGCAAATCAGGATATCATCCACATAAATAAGCATATAGACCCATCTGTCTCCCAATTTCTTTGTGTATAAGCAGGGGTCTGCTTTACTCCTCAGAAAGTTTTGATGTGTAAGCACTTCATTTATTTTTATATTCCACGTTCTGGCTGCTTGCTTTAGACCATATATACTCCTGCGAAGTTTGCAAACTAGGTCTGGCCTTTGTTCATCTTTGAACCCTGGCGGCTGTTCCATGTAAATTGCTTCTGTTAGCTCGCCATGTAGAAATGCGGTTTTCACATCAAAATGTTTCACTTGCATTTTCCTTGTGACGGCTACTGTCAGTAAAGTACGTATTGTAGTGTGCTTGACTACTGGTGCGAATGTCTCGTCATAGTCCTCTCCGTATTTTTGAGAATAGCCCTTGGCTACTAGCCTTGTTTTGTATCGCTCAATTGTGCCAGCTGCATTGTATTTCACTTTAAAAGTCCATTTACAGCCTATGGCTTTCCTTCCGGGTGGTAGTTCTGTAAGTGTCCATGTTTTAGTATCATGCATGGATTTTATCTCTTCATCAGCAGCCTTTATCCATTTACTTGCTTCTTGTTCTGAAAGCTGAGATATGTCTTCCCAGGTTGCAGGTTCGTTGATACTGGCAGTACTTGCTTTGTATGAGAGATGTACAGGTGGTTTACCTTTGTTTTCTCTTGTTGAACGTCTCGGTTTTGTGTCTGAGCCTTCTTGTGTCTGCTCTTCAGTACTGGTAGAGTCTGCACTCACTTTAACTGTTTGTTCAGAAGTTACAGAGATAGGCTGGTCAATGTCAGTTTTCTCTTCTATTCTTGCTTCTACTGTTGTCATTACATTGTCTCTGAAATCTTCAACAAAAGTTATGCTGTTACTAATGGTAACCTTGTCTGTTTTGGGATCAAGGATTCTGTAACCTTTGACATTGTCACTGTATTCAACGAAGATACCTTCAAATGCTCTGTTTTGGAGTTTGGTGCGTTTTTCTTCTGGTATATAGATAAAGCTTTGCATCCAAAAACTCTTAGGTGTTTTACATTTGGCTTCTCATTGTGCCAAAGTTCATATGGAGATTTCTCTATTGTTCTGGAAAGAAGTCTGTTCTGCAAATATGTAGCTGTCATAGCTGCTTCACCCCAGTATTTTTGTGGTAGTCTAGAGTCTGTCAGCATACATCTGATCATTTCAGTCAGAGTTCTGTTCTTTCTTTCAGCTACTCCATTTGGTTCTGGTGTATATGGAACTGTCTTTTGATGTTCTATTCCATTCTCGTTTAAGTACTCTTGTATCTTATATCCTGTGAATTCACCTCCATTGTCACTCCGAAATATAAGAGGCTTCCTCTGAAACTTGTTACTGGTCTTTAATATATAGTCTTGTAATTTGTCAAAAACTTCACTCTTGTGTTGCATTAGGTAGGTGACTGTGTATCTTGAATAGTCGTCTATGAAAGTCACTATGTACTTTTTGCCTCCAGGTGTAGGTGGGTTTAGGGGACCACACACGTCACTGTGAACTAAGTCAAGTGGTCTTGAAGCTCTCTTCTGACTGACTTTGGGAAGTGTTGCTCTTGTAGCTTTGGATTTAATGCAACATTCACACTTAACAGTAACTGGACAAGGGGATATTGTTAGATCCCTTGTCAGATTTCTCCTCTGTAGTTCCTGTAAGCATTCTGGGTGTCTGTGACCTAGACGTCTGTGCCATATATGTATACAGTCATTGTGCTTGTGTGTACATAGTCTCACCTTTTCCTTCACTGTGTCGAGGTGATATAGATGATCATCCAGCTTGGCACTTGCTACTGTCTGGTTGCCGTTTAGGATTGAACACTTGTCACCTTGGAATGTTACAGTGAGTCCTCTGGCTGTCAGACGCTTCACAGATAAGAGTCCTCCTTCTAGATTAGGAACATAAAGCACATCTTTCACTGGTATGGCTAGATTGTGTCCTGCATCATCAGGACATACAAGGGTTCCATGCCCATATCCTTCCGCATGTATTTTGCTTCCATCTGCAAGATAAATAGTTTCTTTGTTGTTCAGATCAAGTTCTGTGAAAAAACTTCTATCACTCGTCATGTGACTGGTTGTCACCGAATCGATGCACCAGCCTTGACATTTATTGTTGCCTGTCACTTTAAATGTGGCATTCCGGTTTCCTTCCCATGGATCATTGATTATGGCTTTGACCTTTTGTTTAGCATAAGATGGACGCTCTCTTCTTTGCTCTGCTTTCCATATAGTACAGTCTTTCTTTATGTGTCTCTGTTTGTGACATCTGAAACACACTCTGGTCTCTTTCCTGTGTAACCTTGCGTCTGTAGCTTTAAGAGCGGTTCTGGTGTCGGTTTCTGTGGAGTTATGCACTAATTCCTTTCTTCCCTGATACTCCACTATGAGCCTGGTTTTTACAAATGTTAGCGTCAGATCTGTCTCAGGTCGTGTCTCCAGTGCGTTGATCAGTGCAGTATATGTATCGGGCAAACTGCATAACAACATGGCTGCTGCGTGGCTGTCTGTTATATTCTCCCCGATTGATCTGAGTTGTGCAATCACTTCCAGCATTGCATTTATATGCGCCTGCATGTCCTGTTCTCTGCTGTAAAGTTTCCGCAGTAGAAACAGCTTGCTGTTTAAACTGGATCTTTCATGCAGTCTTTTTAGTATGTCCCACATGCCTTTCGCTGTGTCCTCATGGCGTATATGTATGAGCTGATCATCCTCCACTAGCAAGCTTATGGTGGCCCGTGCCTGTCTGTTTTTCTTGCCCCAGTCCTGATTATTGTCCTGTGGCCTCTCTGTAGTGGTAACCTCCCACAAGTCATCTCTAGATAATAGCATTTCCACTTTAAACTTCCATAGCTGATAATTGTCATTGTTCAGCTTGGCTACTGAGAGTTTAAGTTCTGAGTTTCCGGACATTTTTCCCTCCTTTATATATAAACAGTCTTACTTGTCTATTGGAGATGTCACTGGAAAGCTTCCTTATGTCGATCTCCGCATCAGTCACACTGTCTCCCATTCAAGGCTTTGTTCTGCCGAGGCCACACCTGGTCATAAGACTTTATCCAGATCCTGGGCCCATAACCTGTTGCAGAGTGCGATCACTGGGTGCAGCGGAGTCCATTCAGATCAGACATTGTGGAGTAAACAGGAACTGGCTTCTTTATTGGAACATAACACAGATTATCTTCTCATGGTGAGGAAAAACACAGACAGGAAGAGATAACCAACAAGTTCAGTACTGTGTACAGGAAATGACAACACATCATAGAGAATGCATAGCATATCACTAAGCATTAGCGACATCTACTGTCCTATTTGTGAACTGCAGTTAATCTGTAATAGGCTAAGCTTTAAAGTTGTTGTATCTCCAACAGAACTCACCTGTTGTCTGCTAAGGGATGTATTGACACTCGGAGTAATGTGTATTGGGGGCTCGTTATGTAACCATTGTGTGATGTTGGGGGGTGGATTTGGGTCATTATCCTGTGATGACTACAGTACTCTCAGGTGTATATAAAGAGCCTGTATGCCTTTAAATAAAGAGTCTGATTCGTGCTTGACCCTCAATACAGAGCCTCGTCTAGTACTCGGGGGGGATTATTCGTATGGGTTTCTTGTTCGGCTGACTGGAGTGTTCGGTAGCTGCCTTTGTGTGCGGGAATGGGATGTCCTAAACTACTTAAACCCCTTTCATACTCGGGGTGTCATTACAATTGGTGGCAAGCGGCGGGATAATTCCCACAGCCCAGAAGGACAGCTACAAGAGGACACAGGCCAATTGAAGCACACTCTACTCTCAAGGACTTACTGGAGAACCCAGGCCGACCGGCCAACAACAGTAAGAAGAGAGACATTATCTCCGAACTAGTCGAAACGGATAGACCTGAAAGACCCAACATAATCGAAAGGCCCAACATAACAGACAGGACACCCGAAGAGGCAAGTTTTGATCAGGCTGTTAACATAAGACTGGCACATTATGGTCCTAACCCTACAGCGGAGATCATAGACTGAGTTATAGCGGCTGTGGTGGAAAATTGGCTACAGCAAAGAATTGCTGCAGCAGCAGAAGTCACAGCAGCACCAACTGAAAGGAAAAAGGTACATTTTGCTGTTTTTAAAAATTTCATCGAAACAGAAGGGGAGATTGATGAGTACATTGCCGATTTTGAGCGGTATGTGCCCTACACCGGGTGCCCATAGAGGAATGGGTTACCATTTTGTCTGGGAAATTGTCCGGCCGGGACAGTGAAGCATTCAGGGCCATCCCAGATGAGTATATTATGAACTATGGGCTGGTAAAAGAAGCACTTTTTTCCAGGTATGCCGTCACACCGGAGGCATAGCGGAGGCGTTTCCGAGAGACTAGCAAGCAGACTGGAGACTCGTATACAGAGTGGGCATGCCGCCTACACCGCATGGCATCCCACTGGGCCCCTGCATGGCAAGCAGTATCGGGGGAAGAGGTGCTGCAGCTGTTCCTGCTGGAGCACTTCTTTGACAAGCTGTCCCCGGAAGTCAGAGAGTGGGTCCGGGACCGAAAACCTTGCCTGAAGCAGCTCGCCTGGTGGACGAATACACAGACGCCCGCAAAGTGGATAACCCTGTGATCAGGACAACAGCTCAGGTCGATTATCGATCAGCGGCACCCCCTCCAGCTGCCGCCTACCAACCAAAGTCGTACTGCCCTACAGCACCACCTCCAGCGGCCACTTATTCTCAGCAGCCCAGGTTCAATTCCCAGGACTACTCACAACCCATCAGGTGTTTCGGGTGTAAACAGCTAGGGCACAAAAAGCCAGACTGTCCGTTGAATCCAGCCAGGCGGTCCCAGTCTTGGAAAAAGCCAGCAGGGGGGAACCCTCACACACCCATGTCTGCGGCCAACTGCGTTGAGGAGGAAGAACATTGGGACGTCCTGCACAAGGCTGATCCAGTACAAGAAGCTAATCGGGACAACAGACACCAACACAGGCAGACTGTCTGGGTTAATGGAAAAGTAGCCAATGGCCTACGTGATACTGACGCCACCATGACCCGACTACAGAAGAACCTCATCCCAGAGAGCCAACACACAGGAGACACTGTAGCCGAAAGGGTAGCGGCAGGCACCGTTTTCTGGCTACCCGTTGCCCGTGTTCTCCTGGATTGGGGGGTTGGTTCCGGACACGTGAATGTGGGGGTGATGAAGGATTTGCCAGCGGATGTACTACTCTGGATTGATGTGGCCCCCCCCCCCCTCATTTCTGCTTATGCCCCATTGGGCCCCATTGAAGCCAACCCAGTGACTACCCGTGCCCAGACCTATGCTGCTGGAACCGGCCTGCCCGCTGCTGAGACCTAGGTAAGACTATCTTCCCCAACATGTACCTTAGATCAGGCTCCCCTAGGCTGGGATACCCCAGAGGCATTCGGGAGGGAAACCCGGGAGGATCTGCCCTTACACAAGTATAGGGCTAAGGCAGATACTCAGGAAAGAGGAATAGATGGGGAGCTTTATAAATGGGTGGGGGATAGACTGTATAGGATCCCTAAGCCATCCCTGAGAAGTAAAGCCCCTTAGCAGAAACGACAGCTGGTGGTGCCTAAGAAATACCAGCTGGAGATTCTGCGAATGGGGCGTGATGTACCACTAGCAGGACATCTAGTGTCCCGTCACACAGCCCATAGGATTAAACAGAATTTCTTCAGGCCCAATTTTAACCAGGATGTGTGACAATACTGCAAAACCAAAACGTGTGACACGTGTCAAAGGATAGGTAAGCGGGGGGGGACCACCCTAAGGGCAGACTTATGTCCATGCCTATTATTTGGGAGCCCTTTTACCGCATTGCCGTTGACATTGTGTGTCCCTTGGCCAGGCCTAGTCCATCCGGGAAGAAGCATATTCTCACTGTGGTGGACTACACCACCCATTACCCAGAGGCAATGTGGGCTATGTGGGACTTTAAATGAGACACCGGCAGGTATGCCCAGCGTCTCCATCCCTGTATCGGAAAAAACAAATTGAAAAGGATTAAAAGAGGTGCATGGAAGCCAGCCAGCCCCCAGTCTGATGTACTCACCCTCCAGTCTGCCACCAACCAAGTAGACCTGTCTCAATATACATAAAGAACAGGGGTTTAGTTGACACGCATTTGCAAATGCATGTGTAAGCTGCAGAGCCACGACACGGCACCCTGTTTTATCTGCAGTCCCTAACACTTTAAAATTTAAGTGTCTTCACTCTGGGAGCACATGGCTGCTAATGGGTGGATAGGAAGCAGGTGGGAGGAAGCAGCCCAAACTTCCCCCAACCCACTTCCATCCACGACTGGTATGGTATCTCAATGCTCTAATAGCAATGTTCTTAACCACTTAAGCCCCGGAGGATTTGGCTGCTAAACGACCAGAGGGTATTTTGCGATTCGGCACTGCGTGACTTTAACGGACAATTGCGCGGTCGTGCGACGCTGTACCTAAACAAATTTGGCGTCCTTTTTTTCCCACAAACAGAGCTTTCTTTTGGCGGTATTTGATCACCTGTGCGATTTTTTGATCACGCGCTATAAACAAAAAAAGAGCGTAAATTTTGCAAAAATAGCAATATTTTTCCCTTTTTTTTATATGAAATTCCCCCCAAAAAAAATGTAAAAATCAAAATTTTTTAATATTTTCGGCCAATTTGTTTTATGCTACCTATGTTTGGTAAAAAAAATCGCAAAAAGCGTATTTTGATTGGTTTGCGCAAAAGTTATTGCGTTTACTAACAAAGGGAAAGATTTTTGTCATTTTTGTTGTTTTTTTTTTTAACGCGTAATGGCGGCGATCTGCGATTTTTTTTGCGGTACTGCGACATTGCGGCGGACAGATCGGACCCTTGACTGACATTTTTGACACTTTTGGGGTTACCAGTGACATTTCTACAGTAATCAGTGCTATATATATGCACTGTTACTGTAAAAATACACTGGTAGTGAAGGGGTTAACTTTATTTGAGAGGGAGGGGCTGTGTGTGTCCCTAGGGGCGTGATTCTAACTGTGATTGGCTGTGGCTTCAACTGTATGCAGAGTGATCAATGGATCTACATAGTAGATCCATGTGATCATCTCTCATACAGAGAGGAGAATGACAGGCAGCTTGTTTACACAAGCTGCCTGACTTTCTCCCTCTCCCCCGCCGATCGCAGAGTGGCCGGCGGCGATCGGGTCCGCCGGTCACACGCGCGGGGGGGTCCGTGACCACGCGGGAGCGGGAGCGCGCCTCCGGCGGCGCGCGCTCGCTCCCTAAACCCTCACAGGCGAGCGACGTAGACCTACGTCACTTTGCCTGTGAGGGGCTGACCGCCGCCGTAGATAGTCGTGCGGCGGTCGGCAAGTGGTTAAGATGGTACAAACTGAAAACGACCACCTGAGAAGCATACACCTGCAATCCCTTGGCGGATGCAGTGTAAAACACAGATTGGGACTTTATATGAGGCAATTTGCCTGTAAAGCTCAGTGCCTCCATCCCTAATTTCATAAAATATTTGGGACTTTACATGAGACAAGCAGGTCATGCTATGGTCTCCATCCCTGTATATGAAAAAACTGGGGTCAAATTAGACTGCATCCACCAAAAACGCACGAAAATCGCACGGTGGGACTTTAGATGAAGCTCCAGCCTGTAGGCGAGGTGCCTCCATCCCTACTTACATAGACAAAGTGGGCTATGTGGGACTTTAAATGAGACACCGGCAGGTATGCCCAGCGTCTCCATCCCTGTATCGGAAAAAACAAATTGAAAAGGATTAAAAGAGGTGCATGGAAGCCAGCCAGCCCCCAGTCTGATGTACTCACCCTCCAGTCTGCCACCAACCAAGTAGACCTGTCTCAATATACATAAAGAACAGGGGTTTAGTTGACACGCATTTGCAAACACATGTGTAAGCTGCAGAGCCACGACACGGCACCCTGTTTTATCTGCAGTCCCTAACACTTTTAAATTTAAGTGTCTGCACTCTGGCAGCACATGGCTGCTAATGCCCAGAGGCAGTAGCTATGTCCAAAATTGAACCCAGTTTACCGCTGTGCTCACCCAGCAGTTGTGGAAGGTGTGCAATATTAAGCCTTTGCTGAGCTCACCTTACCCCACCCCCAGACTAACGGTCACTGCGAACACTTTAACAGGACCCTCAAGCAAATTCTGAGGACCTTTTTGGACGATTGCAGAGACTGGGAGAGATTCCTGCTACACCTGTTATTTGCGTACAGAGAGGTACCCCAGGAATCTACTGGGTTCTCTCCCTTCGAGTTACTCTATGGGAGAAGGGTCCGCGGACCCCTCAATCTCATTAGAGGACACTGGGAGGGAGAGACAGAGCAGGAGGGGACCCCCATAGTGCAGAGTCATTAAGCCATCTGACAGCCCTTGGGCCTCGTCTGTAGTCCTGGTGCCTAAGAAAGACAGAACTACCCAGTTCTGCGTGGACTACAGGCGACTCAATGAGAAGACCACCACTGATGCCTACCTGATGCCCAGGGTAGACAAACTACTAGATTGTATATCCAGGGGACGTTATTTAACTACAATAGACCTGTATAAGGCTATTGGCAGATTCCCCCTGGCCGAGGATGCTATCCCCAAGTCTGCATTTGTTACCCCGTTTGGCCTGTACCAGTTTGTCATGCTATTCGGGGTGAAAAATGCCCCGGCTACCTTCCAATGTATTAGATCAATTTGAGAATGCGCTACCAAATGGCAGTAAAATTGGCATGCAAAGATATTTGAAAAAGTGCCACATCCTAGTTTACATAGAAGAGAAATTGGTGGAGAAAATATGGACTTTATAGGCACTAGTAACTTTTTTTTAAAAAATATATTTTATTGATTGGCAGTTTAAAACCAAGAAAGTTCCCCAAATTGAGGATGTAACATAAACAGAGACATAAAAGTATTCCCCTAACAAGTATATATAGCATAGGCAATAATGGTCATGGTAATAATACAAGAATATTACATATAGCATAACAATAGGTGACAAAGTGTATACGTCACATCTTGTAGGTCTCATAGACGATAACCTAAACGTTGTTTGTATCATCCCTGAGTTCCACTCGTGCGACACTAGATATGTAGACGGTTCATGTAGCCAGGTTGCCCTACTTGTTTCGCTTGAGTAGACAAGCTTCCTCTGGAGCTACTTGTACATATCTTTCTATGTGAAGCCAAGTATAAATTCAAAACAGGCAAAAGCCGGTAAATGAAAAATGGAAAAATCAAATAAATTGTAACGGGGGGCTTGTTGGAATGTGTTGCCAAGGGATGCCTAGAGGACCAGGAGTAGCTGAGTATATCTTTAAGGCCTCAAAAAGGTGTAGCTGTATTGCCAAAATGGTACTATGGCCAAACATAAAAAGATCCAATGGTTAAGTGGACCAGAATGGGTCACGCTGGTACAGAGGTTGGAATATAAGGCAAGACAGGGATCCAGGCTGAATCGTTCCAACAAGGTATCCCCCGGATGGGGAAATGCCACCATGTTTCTGTTACATCCTCAATTTGGGGAACTTTCTTGGTTTTAAACTGTCAATCAATAAAATATATATATTTTTTAAAAGTTACTGGTGCCTATAAAGTCCATATTTTCTCCACCAATTTACCTTCCAACGTATGGTGGATAGGCTCCTCGATGGCTTCCAGGATTTTGCATGTGCATACCTGGATGACATTACGATCTACAGTGGGTCTTGGGAGGAGCACCTGGTTCACGTAGGGGTGATTCTGGACAAGATTCGGGCCGCAGGCCTGACCTTGAAACCAGACAAGTGCCATCTAGGTATGCCTGAAGTGCAGTACCTGGGACACCGAGTAGGGTGTGGGAACCAGAGGTCAGAGCCAGCCAAGGTAGGGGCAGTAGCTAACTGGCCCACACCCTGTACTAAGACCCAGGTATTAGCTTTCTTGGGGACTGCAGTGTACTACCGACATTTTGTCCCTGATTATAGTGCTATCGCCAAACCCCTGACTGACCTGACGAAAAAGAATTTACCTAGGCAGGTCCTGTGGTCTCCAGCTTGTGAAGCTGTGTTTCTAGCCCTCAAGCAAGCACTTGTAAATGACCCTGTCTTGGCTGCCCCAGTACCTAACAAACGTTTCCTTGTCCACACAGAAGCTTCCATGTTTGGACTGGGGGCTGTGCTGAGCCAAGTCGGGGAGGAGGGAGGAGAATACCCTGTCGCATACCTGAGCAGAAAGATATTACCCCAGAAAGTGAGCTATGCAGCAGTGGAGAAGGAGTGTTTGGCCCTGGTTTGGGCACTTAAAAAGTTGAACCCTTATTTGTACGGACAGGAATTTTCATTAGTCACTGACCACAACCCATTGGTCTGGTTTAACCGGGTCTCAGGAGAAAATGGCAGGTTGTTGCAGTGGAGCTTAGCCCTGCAACCTTACAACTTCACCATCAGCTACCGACCCGGTAAGCAAAAGGGCAATGCTGATGGGTTGTCCCGGCAAACAGACGTCACTCTGGCTGCCTAGTTCCGGACATCCCCAAGTTGACCAGAGAAGGCTCAAGCCAGGTCTGCCGGAGTGTCCCACAAGGAGGGAGCCATATGTGACGGGAGTCACTTTGGGTGCATGGTGACCAAGGAAATAGTGAACACTGAGAATATGGTTGCATTACTTCAAATGGAACAGTGATATTCATTAACAATGTCTCTTGAGAAGTATGAAGATTTTATCCCTTGTACACTGGTCTATGACCAAGAAGTATAACTCCTAATATGTGCATGGCAGTAAGTTCAGTGTAAGAGACTGACTGTCTATTGCTTAACGATGTTGCTTTTGTCTGGATAAGTAAATTGTGATAATCTTGTTTGAGGTGGCTTTCCATTCACCTATTGTTAAGTGTGCTAATGAACTTACCTGTTGTCTGCTAAGGGATGTATTGACACTCAGAGTAATGTGTATTGGGGGCTCGTTATGTAACGATTGGGTGATGGTGGGGGGTGGATTTGGGTCATTATCCTGTGATGACTGCAGTACTCTCAGGTGTATATAAAGAGTCTGTATGTGTTTCAATAAAGAGTCTGATTCCTGCTTGAACCTCAATACAGAGCCTTGCCTTGTACTTGGGGGGGGGGGGGGGGGATTATTCGTATGGGTTTCTTGTTCGGCTGACTGGAGTGTTCGGTAGCTGCCTTTGTGTTCGGGAATGGGATGTCCTAAATGACTTTAACCCCTCTCATACCCAGGGTGTCATAACAAATATAAAGTACTGAGTGTAAAGCTTGTATAACAGTGTACATTTGCTGTCCCCTCAAAATAACTCAACACACAGCCGTTAATGTCTAAACCGCTGGCAACAAAAGTGAGTACACCCCTAAATCAAAATGTCAGAATTGGCCCCAAAGTGTCAATATTTGTGTGGCCACCATTATTTTCCAGCACTGCCTTAATCCTCTTGGGCATAGAGTTCACCAGAGCTTCATAGGTTGCCACTGGAGTCCTCCTCCACTCCTGCATGACGACATCACAAAGCTGGTGGATGTTAGAGACCTTGCGCTCCTCAAACTTCCGTTTGAGGATGCCCCACAGATGGTCAATAGGGTCTAGGTCTGGAGACATGCTTAGCCAGTCCATCACCTTTACCCTCAGCTTCTTTAGCAAGGCAGTGGTCATCCTGGAGGTGTGTTTGGGGTTATGTTGGAATATTGCCCTCCGGCCCGGTCTCCGAAGGGAGGGGATCATGCTCTGCTTTAGTATGTCACAGTACATGTTGGCATTCATGTTTCCCTCAATGAACTGTAGCTCCCCAGTGCCGGCAGCACTCATGCAGCCCCAGAGCATGACACTCCCACCACCATGCTTGACTGTAGGCAAGACTCACTTGTCTTTGTTCGTCTTCACCTGGTTGCTGCTGCACACGCTTGACACCATCTGAACCAAATAAGTTTATCTCGGTCTCATCAGACCACAGGACATGGTTCCAGTAATCCATGTCCTTAGTTTGCTTGTCTTCAGCAAATTGTTTGCGGGCTTTCTTGTGTATCATCTTTAGAAGAGGCTTCCATCTGGGATGACAGCCATGCAGAGCCATTTAAAGCAGTGTGCGGCATATGGTCTGAGCACTGACAGGCTGACCCCCCACAACATCAACCTCTGCAGCAATGCTGGCAGCACTCATATGTCTATTTCCCAAAGACAACCTCTGTATATGACAATGAGCACCGGCACTTGACTTCTTTGGTGGACCATAGGGAGGTCTGTTCTGAGTGGAACCTATCCTGTTAAACCACTGTATGGTCTGTGCTGCACTTCAGTTTCAGGGTCTTGGCAATCTTCTAATACCCTAGGCTATCTTTATGTAGAGCAACAATTATTTTTTTTTTTTTTCAGATCCTCAGAGAGTTCTTTGCTATAAGGTGTCATATTGAACTTCCAGTGACCAGTATGAGAGAGTGAGAGTGATAACACCAAATCCAACACACCTGCTCCCCATTCACACCTGAGACCTTGTAACACTAACGAGTCACATGAAACCGGGGAGGGAAAATGGCTAATTAGGCACAATTTGGACATCTTCACTTAGAGTGTACTCACTTTTGTTGCCAGTGGTTTAGACATTAATGGATGTGTGTTATTTTGAGGGGACAGCAAATTTACAGTTATACAAGCTATACACTCACTACTTTATATTGGAGCAAAGTGTAATGTCTTTAGTGTTGTCACATGAAAAGATATATTAAAACATTTACAAAAATGTGAGGGGTGTACCCACTTTTGTGTGATACTGTATATAGGACAATTGATTACATATATTAGGCCTTTGAGTATCTATCGGTCAGTTCAGTATAGAGAATACATTGATATCCAATATATATAGGCCACTTGAGTATATATTAGGCCATTCAGTATCTATTGCTCATTTCAGTATAACCATATATTGATATCAACATATATATAGCCACTTGAGTATATATCAGGCCATTCAGTATCAGTCAGTTCAGTACATATCAGCAGTGAATTATATATAGATTATATAACGATCAACCAGTAATAAAACCTCCCCCAAAATCCACATCATGTCCAAAAGGCAGGCAAGGAGAGGCAGACACTCCCAGGCCACGAAAAGAGGAAAAGCAGCCTCTGTGTCCACAGTGAAAAGTGGTGGTCACACCCTCTACTCCACAACCCACAGAGTCCCTAATAGGCGAATTTCTGGCTTACCTCAATCTGCCTAAACTTTCAGACCACCAAATGGCCTTTCTCAATGGTGACTTCACCCTTGCGGAAATCCAAAAAACAATTTTGAATCTGCCGGCGGGCAAGTCCCCTGGTCCTGACGGTCTCACCGAGTATTATAAAGCGTTCCGACCCGTACTTCTACCCCATCTCTGTACTCTATTTGCATCGGCTGCCTCCACTGGAGGACTGCCGTCAGAAATGCTCGCAGCACATATCATCACCCTACCCAAACCAGGCAAATCCCCGGATTCTCCACCTAATTTCCGCCCCATATCACTCTTGAATTCCGACATAAAAATTTACGCTAATGTCAGAGAAACCTTCAGCTGCAGACTGGTCATCACATGACAAGCACCACATGACTTCCACATGACTTCCTGGCTGCCTATAAAAGCTGAGCAAGTGCTCAGAGGAATTGCTGGTTTGTCTTTCAGCTTCCTGTACCTGAGTTCCTGTTTCCTGTGTGATCATTTACCTGCTGTGACCCGGATTGACCCTGACCTACTCTGCTCTTCTCCTGGACCCGACCTTGGCTTGTTTTACGGACTTTGCTTTTGCTTACCTGTGTTTGACCCTCTGCCTGCGACCCGAATTTACCTTCAGTCTCCTGTGCCTTGACCTTCTGCTTGTGACCTAGTCTTGTCTCCTATCTCCAGTGCCTTGACCCTCAGCCTGTGACCTGGATTGTCTGCTTACCTGTGTTTGACCCTCAGCCTGCTCCGGACTTCTTCTGCTGGATCCTGATCAGTCTCTGCTTCAGTTCTACAGGACCTCCACACAAGCTCTACCTGCCTGCTGGTAGCTCATGCCTCTTTGTGCCATCCACCCTCTGTATCACCTCCAGAGGGGCGGAGTGCGCTTAGTCGCAACAGCGAACTGCTCTCGGCATCTCGGCCTCGGTGAGTACCTCTATTCTGATAGTACAAACCAGCCATGTCAGAGGCCGACAGAGCGCGTTCTCCTCTTGAGATCCTGTGCCAGCAGGTCACAACCCTCACTGATGCAGTCCAGAAACTGCAGGAAGGCTATGCCCAGATTAACGGTCGTCTCCAGCAACTTTCAGGGTCACCTGCATCAACAGCCGCAGCCCCTGCGCCCACCAGCGGAGCCTCCTCTTCTCAAGCTGCATCAAGCCCCACAGTGATCATGGCTACCCCTGAGCCCAGGGTTCCCACACCGGAGCGTTTTTCAGGCGATCGCAAAAAGTTCCGGGCCTTCAAAAATGCCTGCTCCTTGTACTTAGCCCTTCAGCCCAGGACTTTTTCGTCCGAAGTAGTTAAGGTGGGATTTGTCATCTCCCTGTTGACCGAAGAGCCGCAGGCCTGGGCCCACAGCCTGATGGAACAGAGGAGCTCTCTTCTGAATTCTTTGGACCTTTTCTTTGAAAGTATGTCTCAACTATATGACGACCCTCAACGCACCGCTACTGCAGAAGCCGTGCTACACTCTCTGTCTCAAGGAAAGAGACCAGTGGAGGACTACACTGCTGAATTTCGAAAATGGTCAGCTGACACAGGGTGGAACGAACCCGCTCTTAAATACCAGTACCGCCAGGGGCTGTCAGAAGCTTTGAAAGATGAGTTGGCCAGGATTGAAACCCCTGCCACTTTGGAGGATTTAATCCAATCCGCTACCAAACTAGACAGGCGCATGCGCGAGCGGCGCTCTGAGCGCTCCCAGGGTCCCCGACCTAGTTGGATGATCCCTAAACCTTCTCCCGTTCACCCATCCTTTCCAGTGACTCCGGTCACCTCTGCTCCAGAGGTTTCGGCAATTTGGAATATATGTACCTTTTGAATTGTATGTCTTATATTTGATTTTTGTTCATGTCTCTTTGTTTTACACTTGTGGTGACACATACACTATATATACATGTTTTTTAATTACTTCAAAATAAAATATTCTTTTTTATGACATTAGTGTCCGAGTGTTAGTGCCAATAAAGTCCATTTGTCTATATTCTTCCCATGCATATTTTGTTTAGGACGTGGCACATGCTTTTTTAAGTGTCCACAGTGTCATCCTGTGCTGACACTTTTTTCTCTCCCTTTTGACCTCTGCTCCAGAGGCTGAGCCCATGCAGCTTGGATTGGTCCGTGCTCCTCTTACCCCTGAAGAGAAGCAACGACGGCGACAGGCCAATCTCTGTCTGTACTGTGGGGGAACTGGACATTTTCTGCGTACCTGCCCCGTGAGACCCAGTAAGTCACGCTCGCAGTTTTTCATGAACTTTCAAAACCCTGGTTTATCCCAGACTTATGTCACCCTCTCTGTCTCCTTACAGCTAATGGAAAAGGAAGTTCATCTACCAGCAATTATTGATTCCAGAGCCTGTAGTTGTTTTCTAGACACTTCACTGGCCCAAAAACTACACATTCCACTGCAAACCAAAGAACAAGGCCTCCAAGTCTACCTGGCTGATGGGTCTCTCCCTCGCTCTGGATTTGTCACACAACAGACAAGGCCCATCCTTGTCACCACGGACTCCGGCCACCAGGAGCTTCTAAGCTTTGACATCATCTTCTCCCCCATGTTCCCCATCATTTTGGGGCTCCCCTGGCTACAGGCACATGAACCTGACATCAATTGGAACAAGAAGAAAGTCTCCTTCTCTCTCCCTACTGTTCCCAGCATTGCCTTCCTCCAGCTCCAGCCGCCTGTTTAACCGTAGCACCTACACCTGACAATCTCCAGCACGTCCCTCCGGTATATCTTGAATTTAGAGATGTCTTAAGACGTATATTGATGAGAACTTGGATAAGGGTTTCATTTGTCCATCCTCTTCACCGGCCGGAGCCGGCATCTTCTTTGTGGAAAAGAAAGATGGTTCCCTAAGACCATGCATAGACTATAGAGAACTGAACAAAATAACGATAAAAAATCGCTATCCTCTTCCACTTATCCCAGAGTTGTTTCAGCGTTTCCGGTCTGCCCGAATTTTCTCTAAGTTGGATCTGCGAGGTGCCTATAACCTCATCCGAATCAGACCTGGAGACGAATGGAAGACTGCCTTCAGGTCCAGGTTTGCACATTATGAATATTTGGTAATGCCCTTTGGGTTGTGTAACGCCCCGGCCACATTTCAGCACCTGGTAAACGACATTTTTCGAGAATATCTGGACAATTTCCTAGTTGTTTACCTGGACGACATTCTTATTTTTTCTGCCACCATTGAGCTACACCGGGTTCATGTAAAGACAGTCCTTGCAATTCTCAGGAGACACAAATTGTACCTTAAAGCAGAGAAATGCGAATTCGAAAAATCTGTTGTGCAATTCCTAGGCTTTATCATTTCTACCAACGGGGTCGCAATGGATCCACAGAAGGTCAAGGCAATTCAGGAGTGGCCGGCTCCAGTAGACAAGAAGGGGGTACAGCGGTTTATCGGATTCGCTAATTTTTACCGGAGGTTTATCGTTGGCTTCTCATCCATTGTTGCACCCATCACCCAACTAACCCGCCAACACAGTCGTTTTCAGTGGTCCCAAGAGGCCCAGGAAGCTTTTACCAAGCTCAAAGCCCTGTTCACCTCTGCACCAATCCTACGGCATCCGGATCCAGCCCTGCCATTTGTGTTGGAGGTAGACGCCTCTTAAACTGCCACTGGAGCCATCCTCTCCCAGAGACAGGGCCCCAAGGCTCTCCTCCATCCTGTAGCTTTCGCATCTCGGAAACTAAGTTCCCCGGAAAGGAATTATAATGTGGGAGACCGGGAGCTGTTGGCCATCAAGTTCGCTCTGGAGGAATGGAGATATCTGTTGGAGGGTGCTTCCCATTCCATCATGATCTTCACCGATCATAAAAACCTAGAATACCTCAGGACAGCCAAACGCTTAAGACCCAGGCAAGCCCGGTGGGCCCTCTTCTTTTCTAGGTTCAACTTTCATATCTCTTATAGACCTGGCCTCAAGAATGGGAAAGCGGACGCACTCTCCCGGATGTTCCCTGAATCTCCCCAGTCAACGGAACCTAGCACCATCTTATCTCCACAAAACTTCCTTCTGCTCACACACACTGATCTTATGACCACCATCAAGTTGGCATCCAGCCATTGTACTGACCCAGAAATATCCTCCTTGGAGAAACGAGATGACTTGTTCTGGTCCCAAGGAAGAATTTTTGTCCCACCGGAGGCTAGATCCATGACGTTAAAGTTGCTTCATGACCATAAACTGGCTGGTCACTTTGGGACTCAAAATCTTTAGAATTGGTTTCCCGTTCTTTTTGGTGGCCTGGTTGGAGGCAGGACTGTAAAGAGTATGTCCTCTCTTGTATTTCTTGCCAGCGCAATAAAGTGGCTAACACCAAATCTTGGGGATTACTTAGACCTTTACCCATTCCAGAACGCCCATGGGCTGAAGTTTCTATGGACTTCATTGTTGATCTTCCTCCCTCAGAAGGATTCACCTCCATTCTGATTGTTGTTGACCGCCTTTCCAAAATGGCACACTTCTTGCCCATGGTGGGCACCCCCTCTGCTTTGGAGACAGCTAACATTTTTATCAAAGAAATAATAAGGCTACATGGAGTACCCGACAGTGTTGTTTCTGACAGAGGGGTTCAATTCACCTCCAAATTTTGGAAAGAACTTTGTAAAGCACTACAAATAAAGGTCTGCCTCTCCTCTGCGTATCACCCTCAAAGCAATGGCCAGACAGAGAGAACGAACCAAACTCTGGAGCAGTATCTCCGCTGTTTCTCTTCTGGCTCCCAGGATGACTGGTCCTCTCTGCTACCCTACGCGGAGTTCGCGTATAATAATTCAGTTCATTCAGCCACCAACCAAACGCCCTTCTGGTCTAACTTTGGGTTTCACCCTTCTTTTCTTCCAAACGCTACCCCTGAATTATTTGTTCCTGCTGTCCAAGATTGCATAGCCTCCATCCAACAGAACTTTCAAAGGATTCAGGAAACCATGCAAAAGGCCCAGGATGACTATAAGAAGTACTACAACAGGGGAAGGAAGGAGAACCCGGTTTTCAAGGTCGGTGAGGAAGTTTGGTTATCTTCAGCTAACCTCAGATTACCTTTTCCCTCACGGAAGTTGGGCCCAAAGTTCATAGGGCCGTTCAAAATCAAGAGGATGGTTAACCCTGTGGCCTTTGAATTGGCCTTACCCAGCTCTTACAGGATTCATTCTGTTTTTCATTCATCCTTACTAAAACCAGTGATTCCTAGCCCCTTCCCGGGAAGAGAGGAGCCGCCTCCTCCACCGGTCCAGGTGGATGGAGAAAATGAATTTGAGGTTGAAGCCATACTGAACTGCAGGAAGAGGGGTAGACTTCTCCAATACCTAATCAAGTGGAAGGGGTACCCACCTGAAAACAACTCTTGGGAACCCTCAAGAAACATACACTCCCCTCGCTTGATCCGAGCTTTTCATGTGAATCACCCGGAGTTGATGTCCAGTTTGGGCATCCAGAGGCCGCCCCTCGGGGGGGGGGCACTGTCAGAGAAACCTTCAGCTGCAGACTGGTCATCACATGACAAGCACCACATGACTTCCACATGACTTCCTGCTGCCTATAAAAGCTGAGCAAGTGCTCAGAGGAATTGCTGGTTTGTCTTTCAGCTTCCTGTACCTGAGTTCCTGTTTCCTGTGTGATCATTTACCTGCTGTGACCCGGATTGACCCTGACCTACTCTGCTCTTCTCCTGGACCCGACCTTGGCTTGTTTTACGGACTTTGCTTTTGCTTACCTGTGTTTGACCCTCAGCCTGCTCCGGACTTCTTCTGCTGGATCCTGATCAGTCTCTGCTTCAGTTCTACAGAACCTCCACACAAGCTCTACCTGCCTGCTGGTAGCTTGTGCCTCTTTGTGCCATCCACCCTCTGTATCACCTCCAGAGGGGCGGAGTGCGCTTAGTCGCAACAGCGAACCGCTCTCGGCATCTCGGCCTCAGTGAGTACCTCTATTCTGATAGCTAAACTCTTAGCCTCACACTTACACTAAGTTATCCATAGCCTTGTAAAGCCAGATCAGACAGGTTTTACAAAGGGCCGACAAGCCCCAGATGCCACTAGGCGTATCCTCAACGTTATACACCACGCTCGCACTCACAAAACTCAAACCCTTCTGCTTTCTATCGATGCTGAAAAAGCGTTCGATAGGATACACTGGGGTTACATGAAAGCTACCCTCACCAAATTCGGTTTTGCAGGACCTATAGTCACGGCAATCCTGGCTTTATACTCCAATCCTTTGGCGAGGGTCTACACCTCGGGTTTTCTCTCTAAAGAATTCCATATCAAAAATGGCACCAGGCAAGGCTGCCCCCTTTCCCCAGCTGTATTTAACCTGATGATGGAACCCCTCGCCGAAGCGATTCGCTCACACCCCTTGATAAAAGGTATCACGGCCAACCGAGTACACCATGTGATTAACCTCTTCGCCGATGATGTGGTGCTGATTGTAAAGAAACCTCTCATTTCGCTGCCGTGCATTCATGACCTTCTAACTCGGTTCAGCGCCATCTCATTTTACAAGGTGAATTTCACCAAATCCTTAATATTGGACCTAGGGGTGAACCACCATACCCGTACTCACCTCCAACAGCAATTCCCCTACACATGGGCTAAGGAATCCATCCCCTACTTGGGCATACAACTGGCCGCAGACACCTCTAAAATCGTAGCTTTAAACTTTAAACCCATCACTACTAAAATTAAGCAATCGTTACAGCGCCTAGCAAGAGTGGAACTGTCCTGGATTGGCAGGATTGCTTCATTCAAAATGATGGAACTTCCCAAAATACTATATTTATTCAGGACTATCCCACTACCTATTCACAACAAATACCTAAAAGAGCTTGACAGGGTCCTCAAACAATTTGTCTGCCTAGGGAAAAAACCTAGATGCTCCAGGGCTCACCTAATTAAGCACAAAAGAGTGGGGGGGGGGGGTCGGCTGGCCCGTACTGGAAGACTACTATACAGCTTCACTCTTATCCCAATCAGAGCTGTGGTTCCTCGATTCTCCAGAAGCACCACTATGGGTGCACCTAGAAGCAGCGATGACGCAATCCCTGTCTCTACACTGGCTGCTCCTGGCAGACTCGTGGAAACCACTGACGCTCCACTCATATCCTCCAACCACCCAGGCTACCTTACTGGCCTGGAGGAAAATGACCTCTCCCTCCTTGCTTACCCACGACCCTAAGGAACTCCGTATCCCCATCCAGACCCTAGAAATTCCCATCCCCTATCCTAAAACTTGCACGCTAGTCGAACACGGCATTCACTGGGTAGACAAATTGCTGTCTAACCAGTTGATCACTCCGTGGGTGGACCTTGTCGACAGATATCTGCTCCCCCAATCGGCAAAGTACGCTTACTTGCAGATAAGTACTTTTCTAAAGAAATACCCTCTTCCAAGTACACGGATGGAAGATCGAATCCGAGTATTCTTCACCTCCCCGGTGGTCAGGAAGAAGGGCATATCCCTATTTTATAATACCCTTGGCAATAAAAACTTCTTTACCAAAACCTCCCCGATAGTGCGTTGGGAACAGGACCTTAATAGGCAGTTTTCACAGATCCAATGGACACGAGCATTTGAAGCCATATCATACGCGTCACACTGTACAAACCACTGGGATCTCTCCCAGAAGATAGTTGCGAGGTGGTATAAAACCCCAGTAATACTGGCGAAGTTTATCCCAACGTATTCCCCCCAATGCTGGAGGAACTGCGGACAAATGGCCAATATCTATCATGTAGTTTGGGCCTACGTTGGCATCTCAAGTTTCTGGAGGAAAATCTTTCAAATCATGGCGGAGATCACTGGCATGCTTAAAAAACCAGACCCCGCTCTTGCTCTCCTTCATATAGGAAGTCATGACTACCCGAAAGAGTACCGGACTATAATAACTCACCTTTTACTGGCGGCTAAGCTCATCATAGCGTGACATTGGAAAGATGACTCGGCCCCCGGTCACAGGGAAGTACTGACCCAAGTGAATCTCAATTACCAATACGAACGTTTACTGTATTCCAGAACTGCCACGTCAATGACATCCTTTGACAATCAATGGGCAGCATGGATTTCATGGTACCCCAAGCAATAGATGTAATCTTGCTGTAATATTTGATGTTCACCCTTGAAACAAAGGTTATGCTCTCTTTATGCAATGTAGCTTCTGTAAACCCTATTGATATTCTCTAGCCAATGTATTCTTCTTGTTGAGTGAGCAACTGTTAAGCACATTGTTTGTATGTTCTTGTTTGTTGAAGAATTCAATAAAAAATATTTGGAAAAAAAAAAGTGGTGGTCACAGACATGGTGCATCCACTGCAGGTGGGGCACGTCTGTCCTTTTTTCCCGGTGCTGGCCGTGTTATTCAGTGACAACATGTAGAAGAGTTGGTGGAGTGGATAAGTAAGCCATCCTCATCCTCCTCATCCTCTGGCACCCACGCTCATACTAGTTTGCCTTCCACCGCAGCTGCCAAAGCGGCCCGTTCCACAGGCTCCTTCTCCACAGCTACTCCTTCTGTCACCCCACCATCATGCATGGAGGAGTCACCGGAACTATTCAATCATAGTGTCAGTGACATGCTGCTGGGGGATGTGCAGCAATTTGAAAGCTGTAATGTTGGTTCCCAGGTTGATGAAGGGAATAACATGAGCCTAGAGAGAGGGGGTGACAATGTCAGACAAGAAACTAGCAGTCATGTTGCCACAGCTGCAGCATACTGCTAAGTTTGCTCCAGTGACGAGGAGGGAGGGGATGATGAGATCATTGACTGTGCTTGGGTGCCTGAGAGGATAGAGGAGGAAAGTAAGGGGGGGGAGGAAGAGGAGGCGGCACAACTCCAACGAGGCAGGATGTGTTCCAGGTGCCGCCATAGGAGTAGCCAACCTATTGCATCACAGCACAGAGCTCCATAGGTGCAGGGTGCTGCAAACTCCCCACAGACTTCCAAAAGTTCATTAAGTGTGGGCTTTTTTCAGCACATGTGCAGTAGACTGCAGCATTGCTGTTTGCAACATCTGTCTGAAGCGGATCAAGTGTGGCCAGAACACCAGCCGCTTGGGCACCACATGCTTGACAAGACATACGACGACCTGCCATGCAGTCCATTGGCAACAGCACCTGAAAGAGCCACAAGTTAAAAACCAGCATGCTTCACCTTGCTCCTCATCTGGGATCTCTAACTCTACTATACCTCATGTCTTCTCAAATACCTGCATTGAGAGGGATGATGGTATAGCAATGAGTGCCACAGAGACTTGCACCCAATCTGCTAGCAGTACACCACCGATTGATTTGAGCAGCAGGCAAATTTCACTACCCCAGTTGCTGAAACGTAGAAAGATATACTATCCCAGCCATCCACATGCTCAGCGTCTTAATGCTAGCTTGGCCAAATTGCTAGCATTACAATTGCTGCCTTGTCATCTGGTAGATTCAGCTCCCTTTTGCAAATTTGTGGAATGTGCTGTACCACAGTGGCAGGTACCAAAAAGGCATTTCTTTTTGTGTAAGGCCATTCCGGCTCTCTTCCGTCATGTAGAAGGTAGTGTTTTGGCCTTGTTGGACAGAGCAGTCAGCAGGAAGGTTCACATTACTGCTGACTCTTGGTCCAGCAGGCATGGACAGCGACATTACATTTCCTTCACAGCGCACTGGGTAACTCTGCTGGCAGCTGGGAAGGATGCAGGACAGGGTTCAGTGTTGCAACTTGTTTTGCAACCACGCCTCCAAAAAGTTGGTGCTGGTTCTGCCACATTTGTCTATTCCACCGCCACCACCTCCTCCTCCTCCTCCTCCTTCTTCGCCTTCCTATCTTCTCTTCTGCTCAATTGTCCTCTGAAGCAGCAGTGCTTCCTAAGCTTTCAAGGGGCTACAAATGCAGTCAGGCTAAAATGCCATGCCGTGCTTCAGTTGGTCTGTCTAGGGGATAGGAGTCACACCGGGGCAGAGATTCTGTCAGCTCTGCAGGGACAGGCTTAGAGATGATTGATGCCATGACAGCTTGAGCCAGGAATGGTTGTATGAGACAATGGCACTAACCTTCTCTCCGCCCTCCGACAGGGAAACTTGACACATGTTCCATGCATGGCACATGTCCTGAATCTTATAGTTACATAGTAGGTGAGGTTGAATAAAGACAATAGTCCATCTAGTTCAACCTGTAATCTGGTGATGCAGCGTTTCTTGACCAGATACCCGGGCTTCCATGATCTCCTGAGGCAGGCCAGAAAAGTCAGTGGCCATTTCTGGTGTTCATACAATGCCAGTGCTCACTTATCTGACATTCAATGGGAATTCAACCTGCCCTCCAACCACCTCATTTGTGGCATGCCCACTAGGTGGACCTCTACATTGGCAATGATGCAGTGGATGCACACACAGCAGAAGGACATCAATGAGTACCTGTGTGAGTATGGCACAAGGCACAAGGACAGGGTCAGGGGAGCTTGGCTTTTTTTCGCCACACCAGTGGCTTTTGATAAAGGATGCATGCACCATCATGTCACCATTAGAGGGGGGGGACACAAGGATGGTGAGCCGGGACGATTCATGCATCATACATCATCCCTCTAGTCTATCTGCTGAAGCACACCCTTCATGGAATCATGAACAGGGCACTTGAGTCAGAAAAGCGGGAGGAAGAGGAGGACTTCCTTTCCTCACAAGGCCCCCTTATGCAGATATCCTGCCTGCAAGGACACAAAACACACAGGAGGAAGAGGAGGAGGAGGATTGCCTGGATGTAGAGGATAGCATACATCAGTCTTCAAGGGATGGTTTTGATTCCCCTGAAACCCCAGGACTTGTACATAGTTGGGGAAAGGTGCTACTGACAATGTCATCCTTAGTGACCCAAAGGACCCAGAAGCTCATGTCTCCTCAAACTTATGTTGCATGGGCTCCCTGATTCTGCACAGCCTGTGAAAGGACCCGAGGATTTGTGCTATTAAGGAGAAGGATAATTACTGGTTGGCAACCCTTCTTGATCCACGTTACAAGGGCAAAGTTGCAGAAATCATCCTGCCTTCGCAGAGGGAACAGAGGATGAAACATCTTGAGGAGGCCTTGAAAGAAATTTTGTGTAACACCTTTCCAGACACTGGGAGGTTAACTTTCTCTGGATGTGTTTCTGAGGCATCCTTCAGCCAAACGTGGAGAAGGCGGCCGGTTAACCAAATGCCTTTAAACAGTTCTTTAGTCCTCAGCAGCACCCAGGGCTGAACTTTCTCAATATGCAATGGAGCTACTGGCCTGTCCTGCTTCCAGCGTGCTTTCAGAACGGACTGTCAGAATGTTTATACCGCTCTGATATAACAGTGTCTATTTATGCAAATAAGCAAGGATCTGTAAATTAATAGAATCTTCACTTATTTCCATAAATCATACAAAATGCAAGATTGTTTTAAGTGACACTAAACTTAAGATAGAGGATACAATTCTGTGCAAAAATATATATATTTATTAAATACTTCAGTGCAAAATAAATGTCAAAAATATAATTGGTGATAAACACAAAGTTTCAATAAAATGCAATAAGATATATCACAAAGGTAATATGAGAATAAAATCAAAGAATATTATATCAGAATAATAAAATTATCATAACCAAAGACTTTTAAATATGAGTGACAGTCTACATAAAAGATGGCAACCAATATGACAGATTTGGCATGTGACTTCTCTCATCCAACAGATATTCAATTTCTATGTTTTAAATACAGTTGCATGGATCAACATTGTTGGACCATGCCTTAAAAAGTTCAGATTGTATTGATAAAATATGTTTCTATCTAGTTAACCTACCATAAAGAATACATCACAACTGAACCATTTAACTAAAAGCCAGAATCAGCTTAAAATCCCAAGATAAAAGAATTAAACCAATCATACTGCAGTTAGAATGATTTAACTTCAAATCTTGATGCTAACAGATTAGGTGATGGATCAGTTAGGTGCACCCAAATAAGGCAGATCAAATATCTATAGAAAGAATAGGAACATACTTTACAAGCCAAATCTTATTGTCTGAGAAGTCACGTTGTCTTGGTTATAGGATCAATGGTCACCCATGAGTTTCAGAACTCCCTCACGATCTTTTCAATCCTCAGTTCCCCCTCTCTAGCTGACTAGGACTTTTAAGCCCCCCTGAAGTGTGGGCGGGGATCTCATTACCATATAATCTCCACGTCACTAAAAGCATCTAATTACTATAATCAATTATTGGAAATTAAAATTAAACAACCACTAGGGGCAGTGTTGCATTACTTATTAAATTCAGAATAAACACACGTCATAACCTACACAATAGCCCACTATTAAAGATGACCTATGACCTAAGACTGTTTCAAGCAATTAAATCACTTGTCTATGTCTTACACTGTCAATTAAGATGTCTGGCTTGTAGGATTTACGTTACCTAGTCCAGTCCAAAGTAATTCTTATATAAACACTCCTACCACATGCCTTGAAATGAAGTAATACGTTTTTAAGACGCACAAGTCCTTACACATCATAGAAAAGTATACTTATGTATATATATATTATATATCTAATATTATATAAGTATCAAGTTCACACTTCTATATTAATAAGAATACAATGTATTATCGTTAATATACATCTTACATTTGATGATGTTTTCTAAAACTTATTTTTAAATAATCCTTTAAAAGAAATATACTGACTATATTGTTCATTGTTATATGTACAGATAAGATTACAGGCCAGACTAGCCATGAGTGACTAGTACGATGTCTCGCCAATTGATTCTTATCTGATGAGATAAAGGCATCTTATTTATGACCGAAGACTTACAAGGATTTTCTGTAGAATTTAAGACTCTGTAAAGGCATCTTGTAAAAGAACATGAACTTTCCATGAACTCCTAACAAAATGGATTCTAAACTGTTCAGAATCTTATATGACTGAATATACATGGCTTTTTAAATCCATTTTTTTTTCTAATTTTCAATCACCCCCAATAATTCCGACATATCCCCCCCCCCTTTCTTCCCAGTAGGCAGGTGAGCAGTCGCGCCGTATCTGGGAAGAAAGCTTTAAAAAGAGTAGCAGAAAAAAAATGTATGGTTCTCTTTTTGTAAGAGAATAGTTCATATTGGGAATTGTTCATAACTTTTAAGTAAAGCGGTAAAAAAAATGAGAAAAGAAAAAAAAATCATCAGTTCAAAATGTCAGTTCGTAGCGACTTTGCTAGTGTTAGCTATGTCACAAACTGTTCCTTATTAGTCTCTTTGAATTCTGAATTCTACCATTCAAAGCACAGTAGAACAATGTTGGCAATCAGGAATCCGAGAAATCTTTGAACGTTCAACCTTGGATGTTGGTTGGATAATGAATGGTTTCAGCATGGCCTAGAGTGTCATACACCTAGACTGAGTTTGGCTCACATGTGCAATGCACCATTCTCACATCTCCTTCTACTGAAAACAGGAGGTAGTGCGATTCCTCTCAATGGATTTCCTCGGATCAAATGCACAAAGATCTGTTGAAACAAATCTTCCTCTCCGTCAACAAGAATCTGGGGCGTCTCGCAGCTTGATTCCTGAAGAAAGATCTGATTCAATGAGGGGTTCCATCCTTGAGTTGGGCTCCAAGGAGTAAGATGACCCATCCGATCGCTGCATTTTTGGTAAACGTCATCGTCTGTGCCAATCAACGACCGGGCATGGAAGGTTAATCTCTTTCAAAGATCACGCAACTATAACGAAGCTTTGCATATAAAGATCTGTTAAGTGAGAGAAAATATCACAATGTCAAATCATTAAGTACATTAGGTTTCTTCTTCAGCCTCACCGTCCAGCATTCTCAGTTGGGACCTAGGATGACAAGCACGTAATTGATTGACATGAACCCATTTTTCTACAAAACCATCATTCTTGACAATTTTTATCTTGTAAGCCACAGGTGAGATCTTATCAATGATGGTGTATGGACCCTTCCATGAAGGAAGAAACTTCTTTTCCTTTACTCGATCCCGAGCAAAATTGTACAGATACACCTTATCACCTGTTTCGTACTCCTTCTTGGTGGTTTTGAGATCATAATAAGTCTTGTTACTTACGGCTGCTTTCTTGAGGTTCTTCTGCGCAAAAGCAAAAGCATGTTGGAGATGTTGACGTAGGTGCTTCACATATTGATGTGTCGTGGCTGCATTGATCAGATTGTGATCTGATGTGCGATACAACAAATGTTGTGGAAGAATCATTTTCCTACCTGTCATCAGTTCAAAGGGAGACATCTTGGTAGCAGCGCTTGGTGTGGCTCTAATAGCCATGAGCACTAGAGGTAATTTTATGTCCCAGTCTTTACCTGATTCTTTGATGAATTTCTTAAGGATGTTGACAATGGACTGGTTATAGCGCACCACTGCTCCACTAGATGCTGGACGGTATGCAATGTGCAACTTCCGTTTAACCCCCAAGATTTTCCATAGCTTAGACATTACCTCACTGGTGAAGTGCCGACCCTGATCCGACTCGATCCTTAATGGCAGACCAAATCTGGAAAAGACATGGTTAACAAGCAAAGTGGCACACGTTTCAGCAGTGTTATTATGAGCTGGTAAACATTCTACCCATTTGGTGAAGAGACAAGTGACAGTCAACATATAACGGTTACCTCTGGACGACTTTGTGACAGGACCTATAAAGTCGAACTGGATATCAGACCATGGCAATGAGAAACCCTTTCTTTGAAGCGGGATAGATCCTAATAAATGATCTATGTCCACATTTGTTCCATTTATGGCACCTTGTTTAGCAAGTTGATCGGCTAGATCATTACCTTCCTTGTCCATGTTCTGGGTTTTAGAATGACCTTTAGTTTTCTTCCAATAAATGGTTAGACCATTACTTTTGACTAATTCATCAATGGCACAGAATAGCTTGGCGTGTTTTACAGGTTTGTTATTGGACCGTAACATGTTATTTCTTTTCCAAGTAGGCAGGTATTCAACAAAACTATTACGTACATAATTGGAATCGGTGACTATAACAAATTCTGTGATGTTGTGCTCTATAGCAATTTGAACAGTTTTGTATACAGCTGCTAATTCGGCCACTTGGCTGCTCTTAGCACCAATGCCGTATCCTACTGAAATATCTGGAAATCCACTGGTCCAAGCGATTCCAATACCTGCTACTAGTTTTCTCTCCTCCCCTGTGGTGGTGTGATAAGCACAACCATCAATATACACACATGGAAGTAAAGGACAATAATCCTCATCATAAGCTTTGTAAGGGGAAGAGATGTGTTCCTCTAAGAAATCCTCTATTGGCTCCTCTTTATGAGAATGAGCCGCACAATCATGAAGTTCGGCAAGTCCTTGAGCTACTGGACTCTTTTTATTTTGTTTATACCGAATTTCTAATTGCCAACCTTGTAAAGATAACGTCCATGCAGTTATTCTGCTGTTGGACAAATTGCCATCTCTAATTTTGTCACTTTGTAAATATTGTAGTGGTTGGTGTGCCGTTTCAACAATAATTTTCTCACCCTGAATATAACTTCTGAAGTTTTGAAGGGCCCAGACTGTGGCTAGTAGGGCTTTTTCACAGTCATTACATTTTACCTCTACAGGTGACAGGGCCTTGCTGGCATATGCAATGACCTTGTTTAATTTGTCTTGTTTCTGACACAATACAGCACTAATGCTGAGATTTGTAAAACCAGTTTCTAGGTAAAAGGGTTTACCCCCCTCTGGATATATGAGACATGGGGCTTGGGTGAGTCTCTTTTTAAGTTCAGCCATGGATTGTTCCTGGTCTCCCCCCCATGTCCATGGTACATCCTTCTTGAGCAATGTCAACAATGGTTTACTGATTTCTGCATAATTATCAATAAACTTACGTGAATAGTTCATCATACCCAAAAATGATCTCAATTCACTGACATTGGTAGGTGTTTTAGATTTCAACACAGCATCTACCTTCTTCTTTTGAGGATTAAGGCCTTTGGAAGTGACCTCATGTCCCAAGAAGTTTACCTTGGTACGACACCTCTGGGCTTTCTGTAATGAAATTTTAACACCTGCCTCTCTCAACTGGTTAAGCACATGTCTAATCTCTTGGATATGCTGTTCAAAGGAGGTGCTTTTCAACAAAATGTCATCCACATATGTCAAATTTCCCCTTTCGTTAGCATCAGGCATCGCCTTATGCAAAAATACAGCAAATTCATGACCTGCATTTATATAACCAAATGGCATACGATTCCAGGTGAAAAAAGGGGGGGTGGACCTGGCGCACAACTAGGGAGATGTGTGTCCAAAAAACTTCTGCAAGCTCCAATGACAAACATGTACTAGTCCACTGAGCACAATAGCTTTATGATATAAATAGAAAAAGTCCATAAAAAAGTCCATCTACATACGTCTCCGTGTACCACACTCCGCAGGCTGCTCTGCAAGCAAGTAGAAGGGACTTGTGATGAGCTGCAGGGAGAAAACAGGCGCCACACTGAGTGCAGTATGTCAGGATCATACGTTTAATAGACAAAGTGAACAGGTACTCACAAGCGGTGTAATAAAAACAACATGGCAGTATTGCAAAGTGAAATGATGATCCCAATGTCCGGATTCAGGATGGCACAAGCGGTCTCGAAGCCCTGGGCAGTAGCGAATGGAGGATCGATACTTCCCATACACTAGGGACACAACACCGGCCGTTCTGACGTCACTTCCGGGATGGGTACTGGCGCCGGCGACGCGTTGTCGGAGCATGCGCTCCTTCCTCAGGCCGATAAAGCGCCATTTTGGACAAGGGCTTAAATGGGCAGAGCGGCAGAGCCAGCTGGGTCCTAAAGGTGCCATAATTCTTGCTCAAAAGAAACCCTCTATAACACTGGACTGGGGCTAGGTGCATTAGGAACATACAACCAAAGCAGTAGTCAACAAAAATGCAATGATCAACAATGGTCAAATTACACTTACATAAGAATATATTTAAATTAATTCAGTACCCATCCCGGAAGTGACGTCAGAACGGTCGGTGTTGTGTCCCTAGTGTATGGGAAGTATCGATCCTCCATTCGCTACTGCCCAGGGCTTCGAGACCGCTTGTGCCATCCTGATTCCAGGTGAACTGCTCCTTGCCAAACGTAAATGCTAGTTTATATTGGTCTTCAGGACTTACCTTGATGGTCCAATAGCCTTGGGCACAATCCAGTGCAGTGAAAATTTTGGCTCCCTGCATTTGTGCCAAGCATTGGTCAATATATGGCACGGGCCAGCCGGACATATATACACGATTATTGAGCTGTCTGAGATCAGCACACAAACGCCATTGACCATTCGGTTTAAGGATACCAAGGATAGGATTATTATAAGAACTGTGCACCTATCTTATAATGCCTCTCTCCTTGAGATTCCTTATTATTTCCGCTAGTGAATCGTAACAAGCTAGTGGAAGACGATATTGCTTAACATAAATGGGAGGTGCCTCTGGATCAGTTTGAATCCTAGCCATGTGGATATCTGTTTCACCACAATCATAGGAATCTTTAGCAAAGATGTCCTGACACTCCAGGAGAACTTCTTTTAATCTGTGGCGCTCTGAGTCATTAGAGCATCCATCAGCTAAGGAGACTTCCTGCTGGACCATTTCTAAAAACCCTGGAAAAGCTTCAGGTTGACCTATTTCATAGGCTTCTTCAAGTTTGTCAGTGAGGTCATGACTTGGCTTATTAGTCTCACCGATAGACACACTATATTCCTTTGCTTCCTGCTCATTAAGTGGATGATCAAAGGTAAGGGAAGATTCCTCCACCTGGCAGGTACCTCTTTCAGGATCAAAAGGATAAATTGAATTAATGGTGAACAATCCTTCAGGAGAAGAATTAAATGTTTGTTCGCCCATCTGTTCCTCGGTGAGATATTGTTCAGGAATTAGGCCGATGACTACATTTTGAAATCCAAAAGTATAATAATCTGAATCTAAGGCCAGACCAATTACAGTGTCTTTTGACAAATGGATTTCATTGGGAGTACTGTTGTTGACAATTATTTGAGTTTTGGATTGGTGAATATTTACCATGGGGATATGACTTACTGAAATTCCCAGTTGTTGCATCCTATTTGAGAGGCATATTAATGCATCAAGGTTCTTAAATTTTTGGCCTTTTGGTACCTGAACAGGTAATAGGAAATTATTGGAACCTGGAGGAATGACAACATTTTGTGGTACAAATACCTTTACTGCATATGGCAGTATCTGGGATGATTGGAGGGCCTCATATTCATTCATGAAAGCACATGGATCCTCTTTAAATCTAGTCCACAATATGGAATTCACCACATCCACGTGTATGGCAAACCGATGTAATATATCATTGCCAATGTACATTTGACACCTTGGCTCATTGAGTACCAGGAATAAATGAGTGGCTGTTTTACCCCCTATGGAAATAGATAACATGCATCTTGCAATGACATTGTGACTATCAGAGTTATCATCCAATTCATGGACCCAGTTATCTTGAGGGTTAGGATACTTAATTACTTTAGGAGTGCCACTTGTTTTAGCTGATCCCTACTAATGTAACTGCTCCTGGCGCAAATCCAGTTTAGCCCTTTTAGTTCTTCCCAGGTCATTAACCTGTAGGGAAAAGAACATGTCATCATTCACCCTTTCAATTCCTGCTAAGAATTGTGTATGATCACTAAACCCAGTAGGGACAGGATCTTCGGGATGAAGGTGAATGGTCAGAACATCACTTTCCAAACAAACAGTTTTAACTCTTTCAGGGGACACACATATGGTGTTATCCTCCCGTCCACCAACTGTACAGGTGGGAGTGGCTTGTAGGAATAAGATGTCTGGAATTTGGGAATTCCTGAAATGGATCTCAATAGAGTCCGGTCTTTCTTCAATTACATGGCAGTTACGTTTACTGCGATAGGACTGGGAGTGTTCATAATTAATGGGCATTTTTGCTTGGGACCAAATAACCTTATTGATAAAATCCACAATGGGATTCAACCTCTTAAGGAGATCTATGCCAATAATCAAACGATCATAGGGAAAAAAAATCAACTATCAATGTGGGATGGCAAATTATTTTATTTCCCAAGTTGATGGGCAACCAAGCTATTCCTCTGACCTTTAAAGCAGTGCCTGAAACACTTATGAGGTTAGCTTTAACACTACTCAGCTTGTATTTCTCAGAAGATAAATCCTGGATTTGTTGAAAATATTTCTGAGATAATATAGTTGCATGACTACCTGTATCCAATAAAGCCATTATTTGTGGTAAATCATTATGCAATTTAATTTCCAGATAATACCTGTCATCAATTTCCTGTATTGAACACAAATATTTAGAATGATCAGTGAAAAAAATGTCATGCTGTCTCTTACCCCGCGACCCCCCTTCCTTTTTCACACAAGATTGTGTGCCTGTCAGTTTCACAGAAGAAGTTTTGGAAGTCTGCAAAATAGAGTCACAGACAAGTCGCCCCTCCTCCTTGCCATCTGGCATTGGAAGGGTTAAATTCTTTTCAGGCATACAAACAACAGGTTCAATGATTTCACTTTTAGATATTGATACAGTACAGGTATTTACATGACTGGAAACTTCTGTTATTGGGGGTTGCTTTCTGCAGCATTCGGTCCTAAAAAAGGATTGTTGGATTTGTTACTGAGAAGCTGGGATATTTTGTGCATCTGTTCTGCCATAACTCCCACTTGGTTCTGCATCTGATCCATTCTATCATAGAGATTATTTCTATTTTTCCAGTGAACTCTGGGGGCTGGATTTTTGGGATTAGCAGTCTGAGACTTGTCAGAACCTTCTGATCCAGAACTATTATTTTGATTTTCTTCAGGGCCATTTTGATAATTCCTATACTTACCTCTTGGGTATCTTTTAAATGGAGGATTGCGTCTTTTTACCCATTGATGCTTTTTATCTGGTGCACTATCAACAACTGGACCCTTTTTATCATCTGGATGTGGTGTAGCCTTATTTAATTTGGGAGTATTGGGGTCTTTAACCACATCTGCATAACTCCTTTTTGGGGCTTCAAAGTGTCCCTCATCTCTTTTATTATGAACCTCTGAAATTTCATTATTCGGCTTTTTAAACCTCTTATCCTGAGTCTCCTCACTATTTTGCAATACAGCAAAAAGGGTTGTACTTTCTGATAGTAACCAATCCAGACCCCATTTGGGATTATATTCCCGGGCCAGAATAATTTTGATTTTATTTGGCAGAGCATCGTAGAACAATTGGATAAATTCAGGGTTATCAAACTGGGGATTTTCCTCAGTCAGGCTATAGGCATTTTTGAGAATGGACAAAAATTCCCTAGGGCTTTTATTTGGCCGACATTTCAAAGTAAACATGGCCTTTCTAGCAGCTGTGGCTGTTTGATAGGGACCGAATTCAGTTTTCACTTCTGAAACAACTTCAGACCAGGTATTTTTGCCCATATCTCGTAGGGAATTAAAGAAAAACCTGTATTTTGATTCAAACACCCATGAGATGAATTGGATTTTCTGCCTGTCACTGTTTAAATTCAGGGTCAGCATAGCCTCCTCGTAGGCTTCTAAATGATTAATTATAGAAGGAGAACCTTTCTTGGTAAACAGGCCTACTGTTTCTTTTAAGAATTTTATCACCTTTGGGCTATCACAAACAGGTTGAGAAGTCTTTCTTCCACTTCTTTGAGATTGTTTATGAGGTAAGGCTGAACTCGCTTTGGGAAGAGCATGTCTCTTGGGTCTAAAAATTTCTTCCTCAAATGTGTTATTGGAATCACTCTCAGAATCTGACATTTGAGTTTTTATGGGACGTTTAAAAACATTATGTTCAGCAGAGGTTCGGCTCAAAAATTCAGGTACATGTTCTCCCTTCCAAATATAAGGTGTAACCTTTTTACTGCTGGTATGTTTTTCCAGCACTGGATATAGATAAGCCGAATCATCTAATTCCTGTTGCATTAATTCTTTAGCAAATTGCAACTGGTCACATTCCATTTTTAAAGCAGCCCTTTGTCTGTCATATGTTACCAATTCACTATGTTTTTGACTCAGTTCTTTTCTTAGGGAATCATTTATTTCTTTGGTCTGATTGCTTTGCTCCTGATGACCTGATATATGATCAACCAGTTTCTTATTTTCATCAACCAAATTTTTAACTTGATTTCTACAGTGACAAATTATTTGTTGTGACTGTTCAACAAGCTTAGCCTGAGATCTCAGTTCATTTTGAATTTTGTTCAATTGAGCAGCTAATGCATCAATTGTGTAAAGAAATACTGGCCATGATCTATATATCAGTCCATCTTTATCTTTCTTATGTTTAGCAACAGCAATTTCACAAAGAAATGAAGCTACCCATGATCCTTCACTCCAGATATCATTTACATATACATAGCTCCCGCTGTTTTCAGTCACAGCGGGAGTCGGGCCAGGGGAGGAGTAGCGGCGATCGCCGCCGCTCTTCTCCGATCGTCGGGGAATCGAGTGAGGAGATCCGCCCGTCTGTGTAAACAGAGCGGGCGGATCTCCTAAGTGACAGACAGTGACAGATCGGAGTGTTCAGCATAGCTGAACATCCGATCTGTCCTTCTGTCACATAGTCACCTCCCCCCCCCACACGTCAGTAAGCACCAGGCATACATTAACCCCTCCCTCTCCAATAAAATTAACCCCTTCACTGCCAGTATCATTTTTACAGTAACAGTGCATCCTTATAGCACTGATTACTGCAGTAATGTCACTGGTACCCCCAAAAGTGTCAAAAATGTCAGTCAAGGGTCTGTCCGCCGCAATGTCGCAGTCCGGCACAAAAAATCGCAGATCGCCGCCATTACGCGTTAAAAAAAAAACACCAAAAATGACAGAAATCTTTCCCTTAGTTAGTAAACGCAATAACTTTTGCGCAAACCAATCAAAATACGCTTATCGTGATTTTTTTTACCAAACATATGTAGCAGAAAACAAATTGGACAAAAATTTAAAAAAAATTTGATTTTTACATTTTTTTGGGGGGAATTTCATATAAAAAAATGTTAAAAATATTGTTATTTTTTCAAAATAAACGCTCTTTTTTTGTTTATAGCGCAAAAAGTAAGAAGCGCACAGGTGATCAAATACCACCAAAAGAAAGCTCTGTTTGTGGGAAAAAAAGGACGTAAATTTCGTTTGGGTACGGCGTCGCACGACCGCGCAATTGTCAGTTAAAGTTGCACAGCGTCGAATCGCAAAAAGTGGCTAAGACAGCAAAATCCTCCGGTGGTAAAGTGGTTAACATCCAATCTATCTTTGACATCACATTAAATTTAACCTTTTCTCTAGTCTGTTCATTGTGCAGACCCATTTCTGATTCTGGTTCTGTTTCTGTGTCTGTGCCAAGAGGAAGTAATTCATCTGACACACCTACAGATTCAGCCATGTTCAATATTGTAACCAACAATAGCAACAATCAATTAATGTGAATGGCAATAAAATATATATTTTGCACAATTATAACCCCTATTTCACTAGGTACTTATCTCGCGCTCGGGCCTCCAATTATGTCAGAATGTTTATACTGCTCTGATATAACAGTGTCTATTTATATAAATAAGCAAGGATCTGTAAATTAATAGAATCTTCACTTATTTCCATAAATCATACAAAATGCAAGATCGTTTTAAGTGACACTAAACTGAAGATAGAGGATACAATTCTGTGCAAAAATATATATATTTATTAAATACTTCAGTGCAGAATAAATGTCAAAAATATAATTGGTGATAAACACAAAGTTTCAATAAAATGCAATAAGATATATCACAAAGGTAATGTGAGAATAAAATCAAAGAATATTATCTCAGAATAATAAAATGATCATAACCAAAGACTTTTAAATATGAGTGACAGTCTATATAAAAGATGGCAACCAATATGACAGATTTGGCATGTGACTTCTCTCATCCAACAGATATTCAATTTCTATGTTTTAAATACAGTTGCATGGATCAACATTGTTGGACCATGCCTTAAAAAGTCCAGATTGTATTTATAAAATATGTTTCTATCTAGTTAACCTACCATAAAGAATACATCACAACTGAACCATTTTACTAAAAGCCAGAATCAGCTTAAAATCCCAAGATAAAAGAATTAAACCAATCATACTGCAGTTAGAATGATTTAACTTCAAATCTTGATGCTAACAGATTAAGTGATGGATCAGTTAGGTGCACCCAAATAAGGCAGATCAAATATCTATAGAAAGAATAGGAACATACTTTACCAGCCAAATCTTATTGTCTGAGAAGTCACGTTGTCTTGGTTATAGGATCAATGGTCACCCATGAGTTTCAGAACTCCCTCACGATCTTTTCAATCCTCAGTTCCCCCTCTCTAGCTGACTAGGACTTTTAAGCCCCCCTGAAGTGTGGGCGGGGATCTCATTACCATATAATCTCCACGTCACTAAAAGCATCTAATTACTATAATCAATTATTGAAAATTAAAATTAAACAACCACTAGGGGCAGTGTTGCATTACTTATTAAATTCAGAATAAACAGACGTCATAACCTACACACTAGCCCACTATTAAAGATGACCTATGACCTAAGACTGTTTCAAGCAATTAAATCACTTGTCTATGTCTTACACTGTCAATTAAGATGTCTGGCATGTAGGATTTACGTTACCTAGTCCAGTCCAAAGTAATTCTTATATAAACACTCCTACCACATGCCTTGAAATGAAGTAATACGTTTTTAAGACGCATAAGTCCTTACACATCATAGAAAAGTATACTTATGTATATATATATTATATATCTAATATTATATAAGTATCAAGTTCACACTTCTATATTAATAAGAATACAATGTATTATCGTTAATATACATCTTACATATGATGATGTTTTCTAAAACTTATTTTTAAATAATCCTTTAAAAGAAATATACTGACTATATCGTTCATTGTTATATATACAGATAAGATTACAGGCCAGACTAGTCATGAGTGACTAGTACGATGTCTCGCCAATTGATTCTTATCTGATGAGATGTGTAAAGGCATTTTATTTATGACCGAAGACTTACAAGGATTTTCTGTAGAATTTAAGACTCTGTAAAGGCATCTTGTAAAAGAACATGAACTTTCCATGAACTCCTAACAAAATGGATTCTAAACTGTTCAGAATCTTATATGACTGAATATACATGGCTTTTTAAATCCATTTTTTTTTCTAATTTTCAATCACCCCCAATAATTCCGACATATCCCCCCCCCCTTTCTTCCCAGTAGGCAGGTGAGCAGTCGCGCCGTATCTGGGAAGAAAGCTTTAAAAAGAGTAGCAGAAAAAAAATGTATGGTTCTCTTTTTGTAAGAGAATAGTTCATATTGGGAATTGTTCATAACTTTTAAGTAAAGCGGTAAAAAAAATGAGAAAAGAAAAAAAAATCATCAGTTCAAAATGTCAGTTCGTAGCGACTTTGCTAGTGTTAGCTATGTCACAAACTGTTCCTTATTAGTCTCTTTGAATTCTGAATTCTACCATTCAAAGCACAGTAGAACAATGTTGGCAATCAGGAATCCGAGAAATCTTTGAACGTTCAACCTTGGATGTTGGTTGGATAATGAATGGTTTCAGCATGGCCTAGAGTGTCATACACCTAGACTGAGTTTGGCTCACATGTGCAATGCACCATTCTCACATCTCCTTCTACTGAAAACAGGAGGTAGTGCGATTCCTCTCAATGGATTTCCTCGGATCAAATGCACAAAGATCTGTTGAAACAAATCTTCCTCTCCGTCAACAAGAATCTGGGGCGTCTCGCAGCTTGATTCCTGAAGAAAGATCTGATTCAATGAGGGGTTCCATCCTTGAGTTGGGCTCCAAGGAGTAAGATGACCCATCCGATCGCTGCATTTTTGGTAAACGTCATCGTCTGTGCCAATCAACGACCGGGCATGGAAGGTTAATCTCTTTCAAAGATCACGCAACTATAACGAAGCTTTGCATATAAAGATCTGTTAAGTGAGAGAAAATATCACAATGTCAAATCATTAAGTACATTAGGTTTCTTCTTCAGCCTCACCGTCCAGCATTCTCAGTTGGGACCTAGGATGACAAGCACGTAATTGATTGACATGAACCCATTTTTCTACAAAACCATCATTCTTGACAATTTTTATCTTGTAAGCCACAGGACGTTTAGTGCTGTTGTTGGTTTTGTGATGGACAAAAGAGTGCGTCTGTCCACGGACTCTGTTGACCAGCAGACTTTTATCAAAATAAATCAGTCCTGGATCAACTGCAACTATCAAGCCCCTGATGCTGATGTAACTGAATTTGATAGGAGTCTGCCATCCCTTGAAGACTGCATATGCTGCCTATCGTTTTCCTCAACCTTGATTCTGCTAGCTTCCAACAATGTTTTTGGTTTAGGTCACCACCAACCCCCAAGGCCTAATTTTTCTGCATTTGTAGGACAGGTGCATACAATTTTAATTTTGTATGTAATTTTTAACAGCAGGCCCTGTCCCTGTGCCCTGCGCCCACCTAGAGTAACTGTGAGGGGTTATGGTGTTCAGGCACCACCAAAAACAAAGGCCCAATTTTTGGCACCTGTTTAATAAGTACACGCGATTTCAAATTTCTGGGAAATTCTTACTGCAGGTCCCGTTCCTGTGCCCAGCAAGAGTAACTGTGAGGGGTTATGGTGTTCAGGCACCACCAACACCAAAGGCCCAATTTCAGTTTCAATTCCTGCCGATACTAACCTTCCAGGTCCCCATCACTCCAGCAGGTTTGCATAGCCGACACCCAACCTTGGCCAGGTCAGATAACAGTACAGCTCACTGATAAGAACACATACAACACTTGATCTTTGCCAATTTTGAATTGGTATGGAATTTTTACCAGCAGGACCCGTTCCTGCGCCCAGCAAGAGTAATTGTGAGGGGTTATGGTGTTCAGGCACCACCAACACCAAAGGCCCAATTTTTGGCACCTGTATGACAAGTATATGCAATTTCAAATTTGTATGGAATTCTTACCAGCAGTTCCCATTCCTGCGCCCAGCAAAAGTAACTGCGAGACGTTGTGGTGTTCAGGCACCACCAACAACCAGGGCAAAAGTTTTCAGCACCTGTATGACAAGTACATGCGATTTCAAAATTGGTATGACATTTTTAGCAGCAGGGTCCATTCCTGCGCCCAGCAAGAGTAATTGCGAGTGGTTGCTGTGTTCAGGCACCATCAACAACCAAGGCTACATTTTACTGCACCTGTATGACAAGTACATGCAATTTCCACATTGGTATGGAATTTTTACCAGCAGGGCCTTTTCCTGCGCCCAGCAAAAGTAACTGCGAGGGGTTGCGGTGTTCAGGCACCGCCAACAACCAAGGCCCAATTTTTCTGCACCTGTTGACAAGTACAGTGGGGATCGAAAGTTTGGGCACCCCAGGTAAAAATTTGTATTAATGTGCATAAAGAAGCCAAGGAAAGATGGAAAAATCTCCAAAAGGCATCAAATTACAGATTAGACATTCTTATAATATGTCAACAAAAGTTAGATTTTATTTCCATCATTGACACTTTCAAAGTTACAGAAAACAAATATAAAAATAGTTGACGCTCACAAAGCTGGAGAAGGCTATAAGAAGATAGCAAAGAGTTTTCAGATGTCAATATCCTCTGTTCGGAATGTATTTAAGAAATGGCAGTCATCAGGAACAGTGGAAGTTAAAGCAAGATCTGGAAGACCAAGAAAAATATCAGACAGAACAGCTCGCAGGATTGTGAGAAAAACAATTCAAAACCCATGTTTGACTGCACGATCCCTCTTGAAAGATCTGACAGACACTGGAGTTGTGGTACACTATTCCACTATAAAGAGATACTTGTACAAATATGGTCTTCATGGAAGAGTCATCAGAAGAAAACCTCTTCTACGTTCTCACCACAAAAATCAGCGTTTGAACTTTGCAAATGAACATATAGACAAGCCTGATGCATTTTGGAAACAAGTTCTGTGGACCGATGAGGTTAAAATTTAACTTTTTGGCCGGAATGAGCAAAGGTACGTTTGGAGAAGGGGCACAGTATTTAATGAAAAGAACCTCTTTCCAACTGTTAAGCATGTGGGTGGATCAATCATGCTTTGGGGTTGTATTGCAGCCAGTGGCACAGGGAACATCTCACAAGTAGAAGGAAAAATGGATTCAATACAATTTCAGCAAATTTTGGATGGTAACTTGATGCCATCTGTGAAAAAGCTGAAGTTAAAGAGAGGATGGCTTCTACAAATGGATAATGATTCTAAACACACCTCGAAATCCACGGGGGATTACATCAAGAGGCGTAAACTGAAAGTTTTGCCATGGCCTTCACAATCTCCTGACCTCAACATAATTGAAAATCCATGGATAGACCTTAAAAGAGCAGTGTGCGGCAGACAGCCCAGAAATCTCAAAGAACTGGAAGACTTTTGTATGGAAGAATGGGCAAAGATACCTCAAACAAGAGTTGAAAGACTCTTGGCTGGCTACAAAAAGCATTTACAAGCTGTGATACTTGCCAAAGGGGGCAGTACAAGATATTAACTCTGCGGGGTGCCCAAACTTTTGCAGACACCATTTTTTTGTTTTCTGTTATTTTGAAAGTGTAAAGGATGGAAATAAAATCTAATTTTTGTTGACATATTATAAGAATGTCTAATCTGTACTGTGATGCCTTTTGGAGATTTTTCCATCTTTCCTTGGCTTCTTTATGCACATTAATACAAATTTTTACCTGGGGTGCCCAAACTTTCGATCCCCACTGTACATGCGATTTCAAAATTTGTATGGAATTTTTAGCAGCAGGGCCCGTTCCTGCACCCAGAAAGAGTAACTGCTAGGAGTACAGTGTTCAGGCACCACCAACAACCAAGGCCCAATTTTTCTGCACCTGTATGACAAGTACATGCCATTTAAAATCTGTATGTATATTTTGTATATGACATTTTTTCCTTTAGAAATGTCAGTATTGCTGCAGCAGGCTACATACATCATACAGATGCGCTATTTTACAGGCACATTAAGGGGACCCCCCAGGCACGATATTTGAAGGAATTTTTAATTTTTATAGTTTCACTTTAAGCCTCATTAAATTCAGTAAATCACTGCTTCTTTAAAAACAATTGTTTTTAAAACATGTTTTTGCATTGGTACATGTTCCAAAGGCCAGTACCCGGACCCCCATACACTTTTTTGGGCAATAATTTGCATTTAAGCCTTCAAAATTAGGCTATTTGATCTTTGACGTTCGAGTCCCATAGACGTCAATGGAGTTTGTTTGTTTGTTTGAACAAACTTTTCGCCTGTTCCCGGTGTTCTGTTGCGAACCAAACAGGGGGGTGTTTGGCATATCACTATTGATAGGTACATGATGGGTCGGTACTGGGGACCATGTAGTTAGGTCAAAACTCTGGTAGCATGGCCCTGGCTTTCATAACGAAAAAGGAAAAAGGGGAGGTCATAATTGGGCAGACCAAAAGCAGGTACTTTAGAAAGTTCCTGGGTCAGATCCTGTAGGATTGCCCAGGCATCATCAGTCAATTGGAAGGGTGTTTTGTGAGTTTAACTCATAAAGAGGCCCCAGTTTAGATGAGATGTTGGGGATCCAATCTCTGCAGTAATTGACAAGTCCAATAATGGCTCTCAGTTGTCGGGTATTACTAGGTCTCTGGAGGTCCCTCAATGTCTGTATTCACTGAGTGGTTAGGTGTCGGGTACCCTGAGAAATGCAGTGACCTAAAAAAACAAACTTCTCTTGGCAGAACTGGAATTTCTTCTTGCTAGCCTTATTGCCTGTGGATGCCAGATGGTTAAGCAATGATACAGTATGCTGAAAACAGGGCTCCCGTGTGGGAACACAGAGCAACAGATCATCCACATACTGCAGCAATACAACCTCTGAATCAATTGGCGTCCATTGATCCAACACGAGCTTAAGTTTGCAACTATATTTTGAGGAACTGGTCAATGAACTCTGTGAGAGGCGTGTCCAGGTCAGTTGTTGACCCTGGAATGTAAAAGCAAAAAGGTACTGGCATTGGGGATCCAGTGGTACCGAGAAAAAGGCATTAGTTAGATCAATGACAGTGAAAAATGTTGCTGTCGGCGGTATTGAGGCTAACAAGGTATGTGGGTTAGGCACCTAAGGAGCATCACTGACAATGATCTTATTCAAAGCCCTAAAGTCATGTACCAAACGGTATGTTGTTTCCTAACATTTGGCTGACTTTTTGGCCACTGGAAATAAACGAGTATTACAGGGTGATTTGATGGGTGTGAGGACCTTTACCTGTAAGTATCGGTCTATCTGGATTTTAATACCATCCATCTGAGCCACACTCAAAGGGTACTGTGGTAGTTGGAGTAAGATGCTTCCTGGTTTGAGGTTAATTGTAGTTGGCAGAACTGGCAGAAGCCCCACATCATACTTATCAACTGCCCGAGCTTTGGGTCCACCTCAGCCAACACATCCAACTCAAAGAAACAACCTGGTTCAGTTAGGTATGGCAGTGCTACCATCGTACATAAGCGTTCATTCGACAGTGCGCTGCTTACCACAATACCTGTTGGAGTATACTCGATAATTTCCTGTATTTCTGATAAAATATCAGCTCCTAACATATTAGTGGGAACATCATCTGATACCAGTAGAGACCTAACGGCTTCAGTGTGCTGTCCTAGCCTGCAATGGAGAGGTTCAGTCATTTGCAAAGACAGTCTGGCACGTGAGACCTATGGTGGGAGCTGTCTCCCCTGAAAGGGGAACCTTGCCTCCAAGGTCTTGAAATATTAGGACAATTTTGGCTGCACCGGTTTCAATGAGGCAAGGGAAGGGATATTTTAATTCCCCATTGAATAGATTGATGTGGACTGACCGGTTTACCAACGCCCTATGATGAGTTATAGTCGTTGCCGATCATACCTACCATTGGGGTTTCCGGATTCTCGGGAATGAATTGCCACTTACCTTGTGGACCAGCCGTGTTGGTCGGACAATGGTGCCTGAAGTGCCCTAACCTTCCACATCTATAGCAAACCCGTTCCTCTCTGCGTTGGGTAATATCTCTGGGCCCTCTGTGTATTTGCTCGGGCAAATGATCTGAGATACATTCTATGGTTCGCTGCAGGCAGGGGGCCTGGGATACAAAAACCTTGGATGTCTTATCCTGCCTCTTCTGATCCATCTCCCTTTCTATACCAGTGAGAGTAGACAGAATGGCAGGCATGGACATCTCATTAAATTCGGGTCTAGCTAACAATAGCCGGTCTCAAATTTTCGTGTGGATCCCCTCTAAAAATTTGTCTCTTAGCATAAAATGGATGGCTGTGGGTCTCCTACCCTCAGCTGGGGTGTCAGGCCCAACCTCCAGATCTGCATCCAATGCAGCCTGTTTCAGGCGACGCCAGAAACAGACGCATTCCTCCACTGAATTTTGGCTCAGTTTCATCACATCAGTAGTGGAGGTAGCACCATACAGATCTGGAAGTTTTACTCCGGAGGGCCACACAAAATTCCTTCTCCCTGATGTTGTCTGCTCCTGGGTGGTAATATGACAATGAGATATTGTTGTATTTCCCATCTCATTTCCCACCTTAGCTCTCAGAATCTGGGCGCAATCCTTTCCACTCATGCCACTAAATTGAGTTTGCCCAAAAATTCTTGCGAATCCCGATTGGATTTGTCCTATAGTCCGGCAAGTTGGCCAGGATGCTCCTGATCTCTAAGGGTGTAAAAGGGACGTGGCCCACTATTCTATCCCCCTTTGTTCTCTCTCCGTTAGCATCAGGGGCGCCTTCATATTGTTGTACCCGGACTGGATGTGTACCGGGGTCAAAAGCAGAGGTGTACCATGGAGGTGGTAGCTTAATCGGTGGATTAATAGAAATGGTTTCACCCAAAACTGGTTCTGACATGAGATTCCCCAGGGAAGGATATAGTGAAGGTACTTTGGAATCAAAGTCCCTTAGGACTTGTAAACACTCCACACGATTTCTGTTCCTCATCGGAATCCCCATTGAATCACACAACGCTTGTAAGTCCCCACTTTAAAAGAGCTCATAGTTTTCCACAGAGTTGGAAGGAGAGGGTTTATGTGTTATGACAGGCTGTTGAGAGATAGAAACAGTGGGAGGTGAAAGGGTGTTAACAGTAGGTCTGTACTGCGAGTCAACGAAAACGGAGATGAAGATGCAGAGACAGTAAAGTAAATAACAGGCCGTGAATCAGGGGAGACAGTGATAGGTTCAGTGTTAGCAGATCTGGCTCGTCTAAGTAAAGCTAGCCCAGAAAGAGCTTCCTCCACTTCCCTCACCGGATCGCTGGACTCGGCTTTCTCCTCAGGCCAAGTATACATAATGCTGTTCTTCTGGACAGAAACCCCCATATGTACGCCTTGCTTTTTGACCATAATAGATCTCTGAAGCCACAATTGTGCTATGTCTAACATCTTTGTTGTTTGGAGCCTAGTCCTAAATTCATTAATGAACTTCTCTCATCTCCAGACATCAAAGGTACCTTCCAAAGGGATGCATCAACTGGTTCCCTTGGACCAATTATGCCACTTCCTGAGGGATCTCATGACCCGAGCCCCAAACGCAGACTCCATGTACTGCAAAGCTGTTTGGCTAATTTTGGGGGGCCTGCTTCCCCCCCCCCCTTGCATGGACGAACCATTGCCCATGACTATTCAAATCCTTCGCACCTGGTTAAAGAGACACACCGAGGCAGCTGCTTTGACAGTGTCGGCTTGCTTCCGGACTCTGATTATTTTACATGGCCCTCCACCGGCCAGCTAGAAAACCTCAACCCGGTGGCTTCATACGGCTATAGAGCTCATCAACCCCCACACGCTCCCCAACCCTGATTACTTTACATGGCCAAATTTGAGGCCGGTTTCAGTATCTACTCCTCACTTGTTGAAGGCTGAAACAAGTGTGTCACTATCAGCCGTTTCACGTAGACGGCCCAAAGTAAACATGTTCGTTTCGACCTAACCCTTGCACACTGGAAGGTATAACCTCTCCCTACCTAAAACCCAACCTGCAGTACTGAAAACACTACCTCTGTGAGAAATAACTGCTACTCAGCACAGAACAAACCCAAAAACTGAATCCAATATAAGAATGGATCAGTTACACTCCACAATGTAGAATAAAATATGAAGAATAAATCACAGATAATAATCATAAAAGTGGAATAAATAGTGGTATGGTAGAACTAATGATCATAAAAAGTAGGGATAATAGTATATTTATATATATATATATATATATATATATATCTCAATCCTTCATAAGAAACCAATAGAAATAGCAGTGCAAAATGTGCAAAATAACACAATAAGTGCTGAAGTGCTGATGAATCAATAAAAGTGATCAGTGGACAAAGTAACATAAACGTTAAGAATAATCACAATATGGATATAAAATATTATAGCAATGTGAATATAAAATATTCGTAAATCAATCCTTCTTTTAAAATAAATAGCAGTGCAAAATGTGCAAATATACACAAAAAGTGCTGAAGTGCTGATAAGCAGATCAATAAAGTGATCAGTGAATAAATACTGATGATGAAAGTGCTAATAGTGCTAAAAACGCTAATAAAAATATATTAGCTATAAACAGCAAATAAGCTGTAATAAGCTAGCACTAAATTAACAGATGAGACACAATTCATGTGCAAGTGGGCACTATAAATAATAATGATGAAAGTGCAAATAGTGCTCAATAGTGCAAAATAATAATAACCAGCAGGAATTGCTGTGAAGTGCCTACAATGGGTTAACACAGGAACCAGAAAATCCAAATTCAAATAAGCAATGTGCACAAAATAAAGTGCTAATTCATAACAAGTGGTTGTAATGAAAGTTCATTGGTGATCCAGTGACTTTGCTAAAAAACGCTTCCGGTGACAGCAATGTGCGATTATTCGTGAGCTTTATATCCCAAATCAAGTGCAAAGGCCGCTCACCTCCGTTAACATTCAAATGAGAGTTTTGGTGTAGTTAATCAACATAGGGGACCCTAAGATATTCTCCAATGATGCAGGGGCTTATGGATATGGAGGGATCCTCAAATGGATAGTGCCAAATGGATGTTCCTTTTCCTTCTATAGGATGGTTATGGGTCAGCGTTCTGGCAGATATGGATCAGCTTTCTGGTAGATTCCTAGGACACTCACTGAACAGCTCAGCACGATACGTCCTGGGTGATTTTTTTTGTGTGGTCCACCTAGAAATTAAGCACTGATTTCCCTTCTTCTTGTATCTCTTTGAGTATGTTGTGACACTACTGAATCAGCTGCTGATTTCGGTGTTCCACCAATACTCCATCATCTCACCTTTTATTCTTCACATTTACCTCAGTGGTAGCGCATTGGTTCCACTCCTCTTTACTCCACAATGTATGTGGATTGTTTATATATAGGACAAGCGTACTGACTGATATTATCTTTTGAAAAAGGCACCTTTGCCGAAACATGTAAAGAGGACTAAGTCAGCCCAGCTGTTTTTTATATACATGCCTTTCCTTCACGGATGTTTGTAAGTTTATCAGCTTTTATAAAATAAACCCGTTTTTAGCAATATTACGCTATGTCCCCCTTGTTTTATCTTTAACTCACCATCCACCATGTGGGAGCGGACCCTCTGACTGATCAAGCTTTGGAGTTCGATACACTTCCTATCCTGGTCGGTGAGATCCGATTGGACCATCCATCCATGTATAAGCCTGTTTGACCCTTTTTACTATACGGTAATTGGGTCCCATCCATCTGGTGAGCGCAATCTTATTTTCCTTCACTGGCGTTGGGATTTGCTGCACTACAGTTTCTTATCATTGTGTCATATTGGATGCACTTCGCCACCCATTTTTTTGATTCATTGGACTCTTATGTTGTCGGACATTATTTCATTTTTAGCGCTACACATATTTTGTTTTCATTTTTGTAATTTAACTTTGTGGTTCAGTGATTTGGTGTTAGCTACTTTCCCTATTTTTCAGTTAGCGCAGTAATTTTTTTCCATTTTTTACATACTCCACAATGTAGTCTATCGTTAAAAAAGTTACACAACAAAATGGTACAAAATACACTATAACAACAGCTTAAAAAAATAAAATAAATGCTTACAAAAACTGAGAACAGTAATAAAACAAAATAGATACCCTGGAAAAACAGAAATAAAACTCAAAATAGATGGGATTGGATAAATATATGCTAAATTTTAACAAAAAGATGAACAAGGTTAGCTAGAAAAACAACTGCAATGATCCTGTAAAAATCTCCCTAGATGCTGAGTTTCAGTTAAAACAAAGAAACCCCGCTTTAAACTGAAATACAGTACAAAATTTACATAATAACTCTATAACAAAGTTGCCCTTTTAAACAAAAAAGAGAAAAATGTTTAGAAATACCAAAAGCAGAAACAGAAGAAGTGGTTTGTTAAAACTCAAAATGGTGGCTCAGCCACGTGGGTTTCAACACCACCACACAAAATGGATGGATGTAGAAACTAAAATGGCTGCCACACAAAGAAAATTGTGTTACAACCACGTGGGTCTCAATGCTAAAACAAGATGTTGGCCAAACACGTGGTTGCACTGAGACCCACAATACAAGTATGAAAAACAAAAAGTCAAGCAAACACATGTTTTTTGGTATAGAAACAAAAAGATGATACTAAAAACAGGAAAAACAGAATTTATGATCAACCAGATCAAAATATAGTGTAGACAATAACTATCCTCACAGAATACTGATTTTCATTTGCGCGGCACAATCTGCCACTAGAAAACGGAAACTCAGTACAAAACCGGAATGTCTATGCTCAGCTCAAACTTCAGTATCTAAAACAACCCCAGTTTCACTAATAAATGAGTTGCTGCCAAAAACCAATTTCAGCACATACACAGACTGTTATACTAAAACGCGGTATCTGCCGATAGGAATGATCAGGCTACAAGTAGCGTGCAGTCTCCATTTAATGGAAAGCTTCCACAACTACAGTTCTTTCCTCAATGCCAGTTAAAGCCATATTCTCTGTGCATAGTGATTACCGGTAAACCGACACTGGGAGACATAATGGTTTACTAAAAACACATCCTAAAAAAATGTCCACAAAAATCTTAATAAAATTTCCAAAACAGAGAGTAGCACCGGTAACCAGTAAGTGTAAAAGGGGACATCTGCACTGATCATCAGTGTCCTGATCCTGCCCCAACAGTGCTTTTAAGTGCTGCTAATCAGTGCCTCCTCATCAGTGCTGCCTATCACTATCAGTGCCCTTCAGTGCCATCTATTAATACCCATCAGTGCCACCTATCAGTGCAACATGTCAGTGCAGACTCATCAGTGCCCATCAGTTCTGCCTCATCAGTGCAGCCTATTAGTGTCCATTAGTGCTGCCTATCAGTGGCCATCAGTGCAGCCTCATCAGCCCAAATCAGTAAAGGAGAAAAATTAAGTGTTTGCAAAATTCTATAGAAGAAACCAAGAAAAATGTTTTGGTTTTTTTTTTTCCAAAAGTTTTGGTCTTTTTTAATTTGTATAACAAAAAATGCAAAAGCCAGTGGTGATTAAAAAACCCCAAAAGCTCTTTGTGTGAAAAAAAAAAGAAGAAAAAAAAGTCATATGGGTACAGTGTTGCGTGATCACACAATTGTCATTCAAACTGTGACAGCACTGAAAGCTGAAAATCGGCCTGGGCAGGAGGGGGGGGGGGGGGGGGTGAAAGTGTTCAGTAAGTGAGTGGTTAAATGTCATAACCTGCACATAGATTGGGCTACAGAGGAGATTACGTCCTAATCCCAGACCTGCCTCTAGAACTGCTTTAAAACTACCGCCCAGTTACCTATTTGTGACTCTTTTGTGGCCAATACCATTGTTGTGTATGTATGATAAGGAGTGATAAATATTATTTTAATTATTGTTGTTGAGGAAAGAGTTCACTAGCTGGTATATAGGGCAAAACTCCTCTATCCAAGAAATTCATTTTTCCCGCAGCAACTTTGTTCATCCAGAGAGATGCATTAATTGGGTCCACAGAGTATTTGCAACAGATAACAAAATCCAGCAGTCTATTTGTAAATATTACAATGAACAGCAGCCTTCAAAGTCCCATTCGTCATATATGTCATAGCAAGCACAGAGGCACTACACCATCCAGCATATGTCCAATCTATATTATGCACCTAGGTAGCTTCCGTGCATGCAATAATGTGTGTTCTGATCTACATCTGTGCTTCCATAATAATTTTGTGTCAATAAGGGAAGAAGCATGTCTTTTAACAACTAAAAACTTCCCCTGATATACCATTGTCTAACACTAGAGGGGTTTCTGATTGGTTGACCAAACGCTTTTGATCTTTTTCATGATGAAAAGACCCTACTTGTAATTATTGGCAATAACAATTAAAGTCATTATCGAGTTTACGAGGTAAAAAAGTCACCATTTCCCATGAATCCCTCTCGAGCCTAACTACCGCCTAAATGGTGAGGCTGAGCTAATTGGCACTGATCAGGCTACATTGATGGACACTGATAAGGCTGCACTGATGGGCACTGATGGGCACTGATGAGGCTGCATTAATGGGCATTGATGAGGCTGCACTGATGTGCACTGGTGAAGCTGCATTGGATGGGCACTGGTGTGGCTGCACTGATGGGCACTCATCAGACTACATTGATGGACACTGGTGAGGTTGAATTGATGGACACTGATCATGCTGCATTTATGGGGCACTGGTGAAGCTGCATTGATGTGACATTGGTGAGGCTGCATTGATGTGGCACTGGTGAGGCTGCACTATTGGACACCGGTGAGGCTGCACTGGTGGGCACTGGTGAGGCTGCACTGGTGGGCACTGGTGAGGCTGAGCTGATGGGCACTGAACATACTGCATTGATGAAGCTGCAATAATGGCCACTGGTGAGGCTGCATTGATGGGCACTGATCAGGCTGCTTAGATTCCAAGGTGTCAGAATTTAAATAAGAGTACCTACATCCTAGTCTATATGTGGAAAGAGAATTGGAGGCATAATGGACTTTGATGGTACCGTAAACACTGGACATACATTAAAGATACAAGTATAAAGTGTAAATGTATTAATTTACCATAAAATCATCATGAAAGAAACAAATACATATAAATTGATCATATTAAAAATACATCACATGTTGAACAAAGCTTGCCACAGGTGGAAAAGCAAGAGGCAATGTGATGACCGCAAAATACAGTATATCATTCTAATGAATTGGCGCAATTCATTAGAATGATGTATTTTGCAGTCATCATATTGCCTCTTGCTTTTCCACCTGTGGCGAGCTTTGTTCAACAAGTATTTTTAATATGATCGATTTTAGATGTATTTGTTTCTTTCATGATGATTTTATGGTAAATTAATGAATGTACATTTTATACTTGTATCTTTAGTGTATGTCCAATGTTTACGGTACCATCAAAGTCCACTATGCCTCCAATTTTCTTTCCACTGATGAGGCTGCACTGATGAGCACTGGTGACGCTGCATTGATGGGCACTGATGAGGCTGTGCTGATGGACACTGATGAGGCTGTGCTGATGGGCACTGGTGAGGCTGCATTGATGGCCACTGGATAAGCTGCATTGGATGGGCACTGGTGAAGCTTCATTGATGGGAACTAATGAGGCTGGACTGATGGGCACTGGTGAGACTGCATTGGATGGTCACTGGTGAGGCTGCATTAGATGGCCACTGGATAGGCTGCATTGGATGGCCGCTGGATAGGCTGCATTGGATGGCCGCTGGATAGGCTGCATTGTTGGGCATTGATCAGGCTACATTAATATGCAATAATGAGGCTGGACAAATGGCCACTGGCGAGGATGCGCTGATGGGCACTGGACAGGCTGCATTCATGGGCACTGGTGAGTCTAAATTGATGGGCACGTATCAGTCTGCATTGATGGGGCACTGGTGAGGCTGCATTGATAGGGCAATGGTGAGGCTGCATTGATGGGCCACTGGTGAGGCTGCACTAATGGACACTGGTGAAGCTGCACTGATGGGCACTGGTTAGGCTTAGCTGGTTGGTAGGGATGATCGAACGGTTCGGGTTAACCATCGGTTCGACCCGAACATTGGGTGTTCGAAATTTGGCCGAATTCTGAACTTTTTACTGAAAAAGTTCAGAATTCGGCAACCAGAACCAACCAAAATGCAATGGGACAGGAACTGGGCTTCAAAAGCCTGTGATTGGACCAGAACCATCAGTAAAAGCCAATTGAGGGGGCAGGAGAATGCTAGGAATGTGATTGGAGTGACTAGGGGGTCCAGAGGCCAATCATTAGTGAATACGCTACCCAGTATATAAGATAGCCCCGCCAAATTCCTATCATTGGAATACAGGGACGTGGAAGAGAGTGGAAGCAGTTCTGTTACTTCTGCTTCAAAAGTGTCATTTAGCAATTATTAGTGTGAGGAAAGGGATATCTAGTGTAGTTAGGGTGCTATTTTCCACTTTAGTTAGATTCAAAAATCTAGTTTCTGTAGGGAAAGTGTTAAGTGCCAGGGTGACCGTAGTGTAGTGTAGGGTGAACTGACACTGACTGCTATGGCAGGGTGACCAAACCCTTCCATTTCAGGGTGACCGCTATAGAGAAAAGATTGTTTCTCTTAGGTGACTTATAGAACAGCGATATGGCTTCTCGCCTGTCAGCCTGCTTTTTGCTGCAGGCGTTTATAGGGTTTTTTTGAGTACATGTTTGGAGTCAGGCATGACATCTGAACTTCTGTATAGGGGTATATATACACACACATGTATGTATATATACACATACACATATATAGGTGTGAAAGTAGCAGAACACTATACTTGCGCTAATGAAATAATTAACACCCATAGGGCTTCTCTGCTATAACACCTATATGTGTGTATGTGTATAAATACATATAAGTGCGTGTGTATATATACCTCTATACAGAAGTTAAGATGTTTTGCTTGCCTCCAAAGACCCCAAAAAAATGCCCAAAAAAACGCCTGCAATAACACACCTGGGCATTTTTTCTTGGTGCAGGTGTTTTTTTGGGCATTTTTTTGGGGTCTTTGGAGGCAGGCAAAACATCTGAACTTCTGTATAGGGGTATATATACACACAGATGTATGTATATATACACCTACACATATATAGGTGTGAAAGTAGCAGAACACTATGCTTGCGCTAATGAAATAATTAACAGGCATATGGCTCCGCTCCTATCACACCTATATATGTGTATGTGTATAAATACATATAAGTGTGTGTGTATATATACCCGTATACAGAAGTTCAGATGTTTTGCCTGCCTCCAAAGACCCACAAAAAATGCCCAAAAAAACGTCTGCGCCAAAAAAAAAAATGCCCAGGTGTGTTATTGCAGGCGTTTTTTTGGGGCATTTTTTGTGGGTCTTTGGAGGCAGGCAAAACATCTGAACTTCTGTATAGGGTTATATATACACACACACTTATATGTATGTATACACATACACACATATAGGTATTAGCATATTTAGCAATGTGTGGACGACAAGTGGCTGAGCCGATGACATTAGCAGTCTGCCATGAGTCTGACTGAGGAGATGAATAAAGTGAAAACAAAATGAAATAAAAGGCAATGTCCTGAACATGACACAAAGGGGTTTACCATGCAGGGACAGGGTGATCCATCACACAGACCTCATGACAATTGTCTATAACAGTCTAAAGCCCGTACACACGATAAGAAATTCGGACGGGAAATTACGTCCGACGTCCGATCTGCCGATTTTCGGATTGTAAGTATGGTGCTTTCGACAGCCGACTCTGACTTTTCGGCCGAAAAAATCCTGGTGTGCAGGCTATATAATTTTTGTCGTCCGTCAACACAACGTCCGATTTTCCTGCAGTCAGTACAGATTTCGTCAGACAAAAATCTGAAATCGGAACACGCATGATCGGAAGCAAATAATGACCCGGAAGAATTTTGTAAAGAAAACTAGCCATTGTATCAAGAAAGAACTTTCGTCTCGCGGCAGGCAAATAAATATTCAAAATGCGGTGCACATGCTCATCTTGGTTAATGTGAGAAGAAGGAAGCTGCTGCTCATAATTGTATACTTTAGAATTAAAGAGGCATGTATTCTGTTATGATGATGATAATGATATTCTATATGTTGCATGTATTTTTTTTTAAGATTGTTAACTCTTCACCATTCTCAATGGTTTATGAATGGAAAATATCTAACTATTGATGTGTCCCTTTATTCATTTTTTCATTAATGTATAATACATATATAATACATATATTGCTGCCTACTCCCAATATGCTCAATTTTTACAAATAAAGATAGGCAAGTAGTTTTTTTAACATTTTCTTTACTTTAGAAATAAATATATCCAAACATAAATATAGAGATACTCTCATTAGTAAAAATAGAACAGAAAAAAAGGGCATTCCCTCCTCAAATAACTTAGAAATAAATAATAATGGGTAACAGAAAAATCACATTATAAATTATATTCATTTATAAATAGGTATAGTCATGTGACCATGGGGGTAGGTGGGGATCAGGGGCATATTGCCACTGACTGCCATGTGGCTGTTGTGGCTGTGGTGGCGGTGGAGGGGGTGGCTGGTAATCTGACAGGTGCGTGTGTCCATGGATTTCTCCTCGGACCCCTTTATTTAGCACCTGTAGTAAGAAAATCTCTGCCATTTGGTGCTGTTCCTCACTCATAAGCCTTAAGTTATTGGCTGTGAGAAAGCCAAATGAGTCAGCCTCATCTGGCTTTCTTTGCAGGGCCATCGAGGCCTGACTTAAAAATGAAGCAGTGGCCTCCTCCAAATTTTGTTTTTTTTTGCATCTCTTTTCAGGAGGTTGGGTGGTTACTGACTGCTCCGATGATGCCTGGCTTGCACTTGGCTCCTCCACATTGACAATTTCCTGTTTAAGAAATTAAAAAATTATTATAATGTTATAGTGTACATAAAATGTCACGTTTGTTTGATTATTTTAACCAAATAACAGACTTTCCATTGAGGGTGAATTATTGGCTTGATAATATTTTTATTGCATCATTATCTTTATTGCAGACAATATATTGTTAAATGCTATACCTGTGTCAAGCTTGGCTCTTGTACATCTTCCTCCTGGGTTTCAGCACATGAGCCCTCTGCCGAAGTGGAAGGGAGAGTAGACAGGGATGGCCTTGCTTCTGATTGTTCGGTCAGGAAGCGCAGGCTCTCGAAATACCAGAGCCTTGGTACATAGATATCCTCTGCAGCAGCTCCTGACCTTTCAGAATTCCTGATTTTGTTAAGCTCCCTTTTAAAGGTGCTGCGCAGGTTTTGGATTTTGTTCCTGACATAATTTATGTCAGCATTTGGGCAAAATGGCTTACATAAATCAGCCAATTATTGAAGAGCCTAATTTTTTTGTTGCTTATTTGAGTAATCCCTACTCTTCACCTTCCACAAACAAGGCAACTGTCTGTATTCCTCAATAAATTGAGGTAAAAAATCAGGTGACGTGAATTTGTCAACCATTGTTTATGCCTGCAAGACACAACACAAAACAAAACAAAGATCATGTATTTTGTCACATAATAAAGATAGGCCCAATATAAGCTGTATAGGGCCCCAAACACCCGTGATCGAATCAAAAGTCGTACCTTTGTTTGCTCAGATGAATCGTGGTTCGCCGATCGATCGTGCTCCTGTGACAGATCTGTCCGATGGCAAATCGGCGAGCGAACAATCTGGCGTCCTTTAAATACAGCGCACGCGTCAACTCCGCCTCCAGTGTCGCGCTGACGCAGGGGCGTGTACGTGCCCAATATTAAGCTGCATGCGACACACACACATGTGAATCGGCAGAAGATTCGTGGAGGAGATGGCAGAATCGGGGAGTTGTAGTGAAGGCTGCAGTGGGTGGGCTCATAAACAAACCAAAGCCACACCTATGAGCAAGGGTGAGATGGTTGAGATGGTGGCCATACTGGAGAAAAACGATTATGATGGCAAGCTGGAGAATTATGAAAGGCCCAACTCCAGAAAACACAGAATTCTTGAGAAGGTCATTTCATCTCTAAAGAAGATTTATGGTGTGGATCGATCTAAGGACCAAATCAGAAAAAGATGGTCCGATCTGAAACATCGGGAACAAGAGCAGCTAGGTCACATCCATCATATCCTGAAAAGAAGTAAGCAATAGTCATGTTTAAGCAATATGTATTGGGTATATTTGGTGTATGTTGTATAGAAATATATAGATACTAATGTATATGAAAACTTTACTTAATCATTTTTTTTTGTCATGTATGTATTTTCTTGATATTTTTAGGATTTATTTGTATATTAAATTAAAAGACAGGAATCCACAATAAACTATATATGCATATTATTGCAAATATTTTTATTTACAAACTAATATTTGTTCCATATTGTATTTTTCACCTTTAAATAGGGAAAAAACGAAAAATGAAATTAAAAGAAAGACAACATATGAGGAGAAGGGAATCTACTATGCCTGCTCCATCCACATTGGATGAAGAAAATGAAGAAATGGTCCCTGATGCAATGACACATTCCCAAAAAGGTAATTGTTTCCTATGCTGAGTAAATCATTAACGTCCCTACTTTTTAGGAGGTAACCATGTACATGTCAGAATATTTTCTGTGGAAAAAGCTGTCAAGCAGTGCACCATGTCATAGCAAATTCCCCCCCCCCCTGTGAATTTTCTGACATGCCACATTTTTATTATGTAGAAAATGATCAAAGAAAACACACTGTGACCACTATGGAGGAAAGAAAATGCGGCAAGTAGTCCAGAGTGCAGCAAGGTGGAGTCAAGTGTTAATCAAATCAGCTTACCACCACAGCAACATCAAAGTTGGTAGCCACATAATGTTTAGAAATGGGAGACGAAAAATATGTGAGTTTGGGATGATTCTTTAACCTTCTATTGTTGTATTTCAGACAAAATAGACATTCCAGATGTCCCCGAAGTTCCCTCATTTGAGTGATGGGATCTGTCACCTACAGCCAGATCAGATCTGGAAATATTTGCTCCAAGATCCCCTGCCATGATTCAGAGTGAGTCTCCAAAAAAGAAGCAAACACAAACAAGTGTTGGGGAGCCTGTTTTGTGCCCAAGTAAGTATTATTCTAATGTTGTTTCTAGTGTATTTCTATTTTGGTGTATTTGATTTAATGCTTCAAAGGAACTTACCTGTTTGCTACATTAGCAAGGTGTGAAACCATACAGTGCTAATGTACGTAGTATAAAGTGCATTACCATGGGGGAGGAAGAGGTGTTTGTGTCAACAGGTGGAATCGTTTATGAGCCACAGACACCAGTGCAAAGAGAACATAATGTTTGCACTGTGTACTTTCATAGTATTATAGGTGTCATAAGGGCAAGCAGGTTACACACAACAATGCACAGGGTAGGTACTAACTATTAATTAGTTTATGATGAACTAGACCCCAAATGTTTAGATATTATGACCTCATCTAGTTGCTTGTCATGTACTTAATATATGTTATTTTTTATTAACAGGTCATGTTATTCCTAGTTATACAATTGCCAGGATGAGTGTTGATGCTTTGCAGTGTTGCTCAGAACTGGAAAAAATAAAGGAGGCTGCTACAGCATTACAATGTAAAATGCGTGACTTTGTTGACCTGCTTGCAAAATTTTAAGGTTACGTTTTATGTTTTATTTTTTGATTTAAATTGGGATATTTTTGTTTTTCCCAATGTTCTTAAAACATTTTATGGCCTATTGTTTGGCCAATAACTGATCATGTGCAAGAGGTGTCCCAAAGTTTTTAAAATTTTTATACTGTTTTATACATATATGCATATGATAAAGTTTTATAAGTAATAAATAAGAAGACTTGAATAACTGTTTTGGTTCAGTTTTGTTTACATGTCTACTGAACAAAGTTCCCTGAAATTCAAAGCAATCTAGATGTTCTCACCAAAGAGAGTCTGGTGTTTAAGCACTTTACAACACCCTAACCCTAACCCTGTGAATGTGTGTTATTAAAAAATGTTTCCACTCAACAATGTGTGTTATAATATTTCTTTGGCTTGCCGTGGGGGGGGGGGGGGGGGAGGCAGGTCTAAAGCTGTGTAAAGTGGCACAAAATGTATGATGGCTGTCCTGTTCACATAGTTGAATGTTAATTAAAGCATTTTAGTTTGTGTGTATAATTATCAGCCTGCCAGAATGATTGTTCCTTCTGGACCAGTGGCCATCTAACAAGTGATATTCACTAGTACACTGAGTGCACAATGATGTCTGTCGACTGAGTGGCAATCAGTCTACACATATACAGGTTCTATTTAACCACCTCCCACCCGGGCCATAGTACATATACGGCCGGGTGGGAGTCTCGTCCTTCTGAATGGACGTTCCGGAACGTCCTTCAGAAGGAGAGAGATCGCGCCGCCGCGGGCACGCGCAGCGGCGCAATCTCGATGTGCCTGTGTCCCTAGGACACAGAGCAACAAGACTCGGCAGGAGGGCCCTGTGATTGGCCCTCCTGATCACATGACGGCTGTGACCAATCACAGCCGTCATGTAATGTCAATACAGCCGTTGTAACGGCTTCGATCTCTTCTCCTCCTGACAGATCCTGTCAGTGAGGAGAAGATCAGAGGATCGATTCTGCAGCCGGGGTGATCAGTGAGTATTTCTAATTACTCACTGATCACAGGGGGGGGTCTGTGCTGGTAATCAGATGATTGATTACCAGTGCAGCCCTGGGGGGAGGGGATGCCACTAGAGCCACCAGGGATGCCCACCCATGACCACCAGGGATGCCCACCATGACCACCAGGGATGGCAAACAGGGCTCAGAGAGCCTGCCAGTGGTGCCCCTCTATCAGTGCTGCTCACCAATGCCATCTATCAGTGCTGCCCACCAGTGCCCGTTATTGCCATCTATCAGTGCCGCCCACCAGTGCCCATTATTGCCCACCAGTGCTGCCTATCAGTGCCCATCAGTGCCCCCATCAGTGCCGATCAGTGCCGCCCATCAGTGCCACCCATCAGTGCCCATCAGTGCCGCCCATCAGTGCCCATCAGTGCTGCCTATCAGTGCCCACCAATGCTGCATATCAGTGCTATCTATCAGTGCCACATATCAGTGCCCATCAGTGCTGCATATCAGTGCTACCTATCAGTGCCCATCAGTGCTGCATCTCAGTGCCACCCCATCAGTGCCACCCCATCAGTGTCTCCTCATCAGTGCCTGTCAGTGCGGCGTCATCCGTGCTCATCAGTGCAGGAAAAAACTTATCTATTTACAAAATTTTATAACCTAAACAAAAAAACTTTTTTTTTTTTCAAACTTTTTGGTCTTTTTTTATTTGTGCACCAAAAAAGAAAAAACCTGGCGGTGATCAAATACCACCAAAAGAAAGCTCTATTTGTGGGGAAAAAATGACATAAATTTGGTTTAGGTACAGTGTTGCATGACCGCGCAATTGTCATTCAAAATGCATCAGCGCTAAAAGCTGAAAATTGGTCTGGGAAGGAAGGGGGTTTAAGTGCCCTGTATTGAGGTAGTTAAAGGACTATCTCTCCTAGGATTCTATATGTCATTGTGATAGGTACTACCACTCAGTGTACGGAGATCAGTGTAATATATAGTGTATCGCAGCTTTGTTTGTCCATTTCACTTTACATTACCTATATATAACACTTATATCTATACACTGAGTGAGTTTCACATAACACTGACATCTCCTTACATTGGTGGGCAGTGAGAAGGATGTCATAAATTAACACAACATAACAGGTGGAGGTAAGTTGTTATTACACTAATGTATTAATAAAAACTAAAAATAAAAGTATGGGGACCTTCTGGCCAATGACCATCAATGTAAGTGACATTTGGTGGACCTTGGGTGTGACCTACTTTACAATGTGAGAGGGCTTTTCGAATTTAACTGGGGTGCTGAAGGCCCTGGTCTTTTGGCCACCGAGCAATGCCCCAGAGCTTTGAAATTTCATATTTTGCTTATTACATTGTATATAAAGTATATTAATCAATTGACATATGGACCCAAATGCACACGTTTCTTCGAAAATGTAGATTATCTTTAGTGAAACATATGGTGCTTAAAAATAATTAAAATATAGTGACCTCGTGAATCAGTTAAGGTGTAATCTCACTATTGGAGCAACTGGTAAACCAAACACACATGGCCAAAATCTAATTTTAACAGCTGGGGAGAGACAACAGTAGATAATCACACTGATGAATGTATTAACCCTTCAAAAGTCACACATATATAACACATGATGAACAAAAAACATGTTGATTTTGGCATGTACCCAAAATATTAAAATACACACTCCTGAATAAATGCAAGATTTTTTAATTGTACAAATAATAATATATAGATACAAATTAGACTGTATTGGGCAGGAATTGCTGCCAAGAAACTGCCCCTCTCCCCACAAAATATTCGACATATTGTTGTCTAACATCACGGGCACTTCTGGATGGCAAGCCAGAACGGGCTACTTCCATAGGTGTCATAGGATCGACAGGCCCACGTGCTTCAGCCTCTACACTCGGCCCTGGCATGGCAGGGTCACTCTCAATTGGCTGAAAACTTACATATGTCTCTGCATGCCTGCGCAAAAAATTATGCAAGATGCAGCAACAGAGGACCACATTATTAATTTTGTATAATGCCAGATGGATGGAGCTCAAGAAAAGTCGAAACCTATCTGACATTATCCTGAAGGCATTCTCCACCACTGTTCTAGCACAGGATAGGCGGTAATTGAAAATCCTTTGCTCGGGGGTGAGGTTTCTCAGAGGGAATGGCTTCAAAAGATGCTCCCCAAGCGCAAAGGCCTCATCAGCCATGAAAACAAAATTGAGACCCTCAATTGTTTGCTCCCTGGATGGCAAGTTGAGAGTGCCATTTTGTAGCCGCTGAGCAAACTCAGTTTGGTCAATGACTCCCCCATCAGAATTGCGGCCATTCTTTCCAATGTCCAAAAACAAAAATTCATAATTAGCATTGACAATTGCTAGCATGACAATGCTAAAAAAAACCTTTATAATTGAAATAATAGGACCCCGAATTAGGTGGTGGGACAATGCGGACGTGCTTGCCATCAATAGCACCCCCACAATTGGGAAAATTCCACTGCTCCTGGAATTGGCCAGAAACTTCCTGCCACTGCTCTGCGTTGGACGGAAACTGTTGGGAAAAAATTTAAATATAATTAGTGCTTGAGCACATCACAATATGTCTATTATAATATTGGTGTGACATATAGTAAATATATAACAATACACTTAACATACACGGCATTCAATATAATATAGCTGTAAAGTAAATTAAGTGATAATAAATCCTGTGAAAAGTGAATCCTTCTAAGGTACAAAATTATATACAGTAATACCTTGGTTTGCGAGTATAATTGGTTCCAGCAGCTTGCTTGTAATCCAAAACACTCGTATATCAAAGCAAGTTTTCCCATAAGAAAGCATTGAAACTCAGATGATTCGTTCCACAAGCATTTAATGGCATAAATAAAGATATCCTGTATTATATATAAAGTACATTACTGTACAGTATAAGTATGCCATATCCTCTGTTAAATAACATTATGTGTCCCTTTGTCTGTACTGTATATAACAGATGCCGATTTAAACTGTATTAGAGGAGGGGAGGGCTTCTCTCCTCCCCTCCTCCTCAGATGACGTCAGCAGGAGTGATCGGACCCTCCCGCCGGGTAAAGCAGAGAGACGAACAGTCACGTAAGTGCAGGGAAACACTCTGAAACAGTAGAAATCAGCATCTTTATATACAGTACAAGCGCTGGGACACATAATAGTATGTAACAGAGGGCATTAACAGAGGGGATGGCATGCTTATAGTGTACTAAACTGCTCGTATATCAAGACAGTGCTCGTATATCAAGACAAATTTAAAAAAAAAATAGCTCGTCTTTCAAAACGCTCGTAAACAAAGGTACTCGCAAACCAAGGTTTCACTGTATATACTGTATGTAAATAGATAAATAATTAAATATAATTAAATATACAAAGTGCTGCAGTGTCACACCTGTGAAAAGGTGAATACCTAATATATAGGTACAAAGTATGATAAATAAATATAGTAGTGCTACAGTGTTCAAAAAATAAATAAATATATATATATATATATATATATATATATATATATATATATATAAAAATATCTACAGTCCAAATATATCCAAAAATCCCAATGTCATGTGCTGAGATGGGCTGTCAGCCACATTAAAAGTGCTATAGTGCCAAAGTATTCCAGAAATGAATCTAAGTGTTGACTGTTCGTGATCCTTTTTAAGCGCTTGTGATATCCCCAGTTTATGAGAAGCAAAAAGAAGAGGTGAGACGGTGATACTGTGCTTATCTCTTACTTGGCTGTGCTCTATATGATAATGCAGTGCCCCTATAAGAATTGAACTCACCGCAATGCTTTCCCCTGTGAAAGGGGTAGCAAGCTCTGCACAGCAGTATAGGCAATCCAGGAGATCCTGTGGTTATCCCTCTACAGATTCTAGCCGGTCTATGGTTTTGGTACTGGTCCTGGTGTATATGGATATCTCCACGCTAACCCTCGGGCCCTTCCTGTTTTTTCTGGGGTGTCTCATATGGTGCCCCACATGAAGGAGAATAGACCGACCATAGTGTAATAGTCTTAATACATATTTTAATAAATAAATATCCACTTACAGTTTAGATTCGGTGCAAACAGCGATACCGCTTGGTAAGTGTGCGGACTCCCCCCATTACACGTGTTTCCCCAATTATGTCAGAGTCCACCTATCACAACACAGGAAAACCAGAGCCCATCCATTACATTAGAGCCCCACTTTCACATTAGAGCCCCCTTGTGACGGGAGTTGCTTTGGGTGGGAGGGGCTTGTGGAACCCAGATTACCTTAGAGATGTCGGGAAACTTTGTCCAGCTTCCCTGGCCTCTCCTATGTTTAAGTCACCCTATGTCTATTAGGGGCACATGGTGACTGAGAAAATGATGGACAACTACTTAATGGACCCTGAGAATATGGTTTGGATTACTTCAAATGGTACAGTAATATTTATCAACAATCTCTCTCAAGAAATATATGACGATTATTCCTGGTTTGTTTGTGAACATGTTCATTGAATGAGCTAATCACATTGGCCTCTGTTCCATGTTCTTCAATGTCAGAGATGGACAGTATGTTACTGGTGGTCTCTTCCTATTGTCTGTGTATTAAGGTGTGATGTGCTTTCTGTTAAGCCTGTCTGTCTCATTGTTAATTGTTAATGAACTCCCATGTTGTTTCTGTCCAGATGGCTAGATAATTTGTTCAGGTTAATTCTATTTCTGTACACAATCTCATCTGCATATGATAATGTAATCAGACACCTGACCTGGTGTGGTAATTTGATCAGGAGGGGGATGTCCTCATGTGTGTATATATTGTGTAAGACTTTTTAATAAAGAGGATGGTTCCAGAACTTGTACAAGCTAAGTTGTCGGCTAGCTTTGTATGGGGGGGGGCAGCTAGAATATTTAATATCTATGTTCAAGACTGGAGGAAGCCGTATACTGATGGGGGCCCACAAACACAATGTGGGTAGCGGTTCTGTTACACCAATGGTGTCCAAACTTTTTTCAAAGAGGGCCAGACTTGATGAAGTTAACATACACGAGGGCCGACCATTTTGCCTGACATTTAAAATTAATTACAATCATCAGCGCAGTGCCCACGAATGCAGCCTTGCCAGTGCAGATTCCTTAAATGCAGCCTCGCCAGCGCAGTGCCCATATATGCAGCCTCACCAATGCAGTGCTCAAATATGCAGCCTCGCCAGCGCAGTGCCCATAATTGCAGCCTCGCCAGCGCAGTGGCCATACATGCAGCCTCGCCAGTGCAGTGCCCATAATTGAAGCCTCACCAGCGCAGTGTCCATACATGCAGCCTCGCCAGCGCAGTGCCCATAATTGCAGCCTCGCCAGCGCAGTGCCCATACATGCAGCCTTGCCAGTGCAGTGCCCATAATTGCAGCCTCACCAGCGCAGTGCCCATAATTGCAGCCTCGCCAGCGCCATTGACACTATCCGAATCACTTTTAAAAAAAGAGGAGAAGGAAGGACGCGCTGTCATCGGAAGTCCTGGCGCCTTCCGATGACAGCACGACCTTCCTTCTCCTCGGCGCCACCCGCCCCCTTCTACCTCTCGGCGCTGCTTCCTGGACTTTTTTTTTTACATCGGCGTACAACACGCACTGTTACTTTTTCCTCCATTTTTAGGAGAAAAAGTGCGTGTTATACGCCGATAAATACGGTATATACATATATATATATATATATATATATATATATATATATATATATATATATATATATATAAATATGAAATAAAAAACATCAGTGCTTCATGGATAAAATCACACTTACTTAGACAGGCAGTAGAAGAGATGACACTGCCTCGGTCAGCTCCACACGGCTTCTACAGGTGGCTGTGTGGCTGTGCGGTGAAGAAGAGGAGGAATGCAGATTTCAAATTCCTTCTGCACTCCCGTGCAGTCGTGGGCAGCGCCAGGCACATAGAGCAGAGTGGGGGGCGGAGCGGGACTCGGGAGCAGCCGAGCTGCCGATGGAGGCCAGAGGCCCCGCCCCCGAACCATTGCATCGGCATCGGGGCAGGGATGTGCAATGTCTCAGAGAGAGACATTGATCAGCGGTGTCTCTGGGGGCCGTATGAAAGTAAAGGACGGCCACAACTGGCCCGAGGGCCGGACTTTGGACATGACTGCGTTACACCATTGTTAATTGTTATTTGGGTCACCTAATGTCTGATTAATCACAGCATTGTCTGGGTGGACATTGTGTCACCTTTAGCATGTTAAATTTAACATTGTCTAGGTGTGGATTCTCATTCACCTATTGTTTCTGTCCAGATGGCTAGTTAATTAGCTCAGGTTAATTATGTTTCTGTATACAAATTCATCTGCATACGATAATGTAATCAGATTCACCTGACCTGGTGGGGTATATATTCTGTGTGAGTTTAGTCCATAAATGGTTCCAGATCTTATGCAAGCTATTCTCGGCTAGTCTTGTATATTGCGGCTAAAATATCTGATATCTATGTTCAAGACTGGAGGAAGCGGTATACTGACAGAAGCACACAATGTGGGTCAGTTCCGTCACATTGGTGGCAAGCGATGGGATAGTGCTTCCTTCCTGTGAACAGGTCCAAACCACCACCGGGATCCAAGATCGCGATAACAGACTTTGGTCACCCCAGCACAGATATGGACCTGGCATCAGAGTTCCAGGAGCTGCTGCAGATCACCCTTTCAGCAATTCCTAAGACTGTGTCTGCAGATCAATACCTGGAGATCAGGCAGCAGATTCGGGTGGAGGTCTGGCTTGGAGTCCTCCAGGTCGCTGGTACACACCAGGGCAAGTGACTAACAGGAGTTTCGGATTCCATTCCTGGGAGAGTGGCCACAGGAGCAATGGGTGTCTGAGTTGGACAGGCTGATCCAGCAGGAGATAAAGCTGGGCAATCAATATCAGACTCTGCAATGACATGCAGAACAGGAATATTTTGGAGAGACAACTAAATGCTCTCCAGAGGGATATGACTTTGCTGGTGTGACAGACCACCCGTATGCTGTTTATTAACCTCCATCACCCCTGTCAACACCTCATTAGGCTTTTGACTACTGACTATGGGCCCTTGGAGTAATGTTACTTTGAATTCAAGTCCATGTCTTCCCAGGATATACAGACTCTGGAACTCTGCGCCCGGTGGCCATGTTGAAGACCTGGATGGCATGTTGTCAATAAGGAATGCTCCACACAGTCAGACTCATGGCAGATGCTAATGTCATCAGTTCAACCAACTGTCTTCCACACATTGGGGATTGTGCTGATTTAATCACTTGTTGTTTCTGTCTGGTGGTTAATTTGATTAACTCTTGGAGGATCCTCTATGATGGGATTAGCCTTGTGTCAGCTACATAGTTTCATAGTTAGTCAGGTTGAAAAAAGACACAAGTCCATTTGGCTCAACTATTAAAAAGCAAAAAACAGTAAACAACAGTAACAGAAACCCCAACCAAACAATCGCATATACACAATCCTACACTGCGGTTTGATACAGAAGAAGGAGAAAAACCCCAGAAAAGCATGATCCAATTTACTACAGCAGGAGAAACAATTCCTTTCTGATCAACCGAGAGGCAATTGGATACTCCCTGCATCAACTTTACCTATAAATATTCATTTCCATTTATATTCTTTACACCCAGTAAAGAATCCAGGCCTTTTTTAAAGCAATCTAGTGAGCTAGCCAGAACCACCTATGGAGGGAGTCTATTCCACATTTTCACAGCTCTTACGGTTAAGAAACCTTTGTATTCGTATTTGGAGACAAAATCTCTTTTCCTCTAGACATATAGAGTGCCCCCTTGTCCTCTGTGTTGACCTTAAAGTGAATAACTGAACACCAAGTTCACTATATGGACCCCTTATGTATTTATACATGTTGGTCATATCCCCCCTAATCTCCTCTTCTCAAGAGAGAATAAATTTGGTTCCTGTAATCTTTTCTCATAGCTGAGCTCCTCCATGCCTCTTATCAGTTTGGTTGCCATTCTCTGCACTTTCTCCAGTGCAGGTGTACCTCCTTATCTAACCATTGTGTGATGTTTTCGATAAATATTTTGGTCATTGTTCATGTAGTGACTGACATACTTCTCAAGTATATAAAACCCCTGTATTCTTGTTTAATAATGAGTTCACCCCCAGCATTCAGTCTCGACTAATGTCTGTGGGGAAAAGCTATACCTGCTATATCTTTATAACCAAAACAGTGCTGCGCCAGATTATAAATGTGCAATGAATAAACCACAAAATACTCAAAATGTCAGATGGAAAAATCCAAAAAAGTGCTCAGACTATCAAAATAGTGTAATGTATCCAAATAATATAAAAAATATATAACAAAACAAAACAAAACCATGTGAATAGTGATATAGAGTCCCAATAATCCCACAAAGTGTCCAACGCTGTACCTCCATGAATGTACTTCGGTTCACCGCCACCAAAAAATAATAGCCTCTCACTTTAATCTCTGACCAAAGAGTCACCCCGGGTCAGATGCAGCTATGCCCCACAGGGGTCAAAAGATGGTAGGAGCAATCACATATAGGACAACAGAGGGTCTCCCAGGACCAGGTTTCACTCATCCACAGGAAGAAATCCCAGACAAGAAAGGAAAAGGCACAAGATAATACCGGAGCCTTTCTGCCAGCCATCACATAGTAAACCTCTCATAGTGGCAATATAATACATAATACGAGCGTCTGCCAACCACTGCTTCCTAAATGCGGATGTAGCGGACCCCCAGAACCCCCTTGGGCCTAGTGATGACCTTCAGAGGCAGAGAGGGCTACATACCTCCTGTGGGTGTGGATTGTCAGGCATGGTGGGTAGTGATGCAGGTAAAATAAAGGTTGGGCGCCAGTCACTTTTATGCTGAAGAACAAGATAGTTTATTTCTTCTCAACAGGTCAGAAATAAAATGAGGGAGAGAGGGGTAGGGTCCAGGACACCCTTTAAGAACAGTCTATTAGGCAGACTCCTATTGCAAAAGACAGGTTATTCAGACAGCAGTACAGGATAGCAGACCTTGAGAATCATTAAGTTTCTATGAGCTTCAGATCGATCTGGGAGACAACTTCTCTCCACCAGATTCAATCCCTTTTTGTGGTCTGTACTGTCTGGACAGCTATCCTCCATAAGATACAAGCAGGTTACTCACACAGGTTACTGGATGTCTGTGGATGATCTTTTCCTTGTGGGTCGCTGGCTCTCCTCAGCAGAATCCCAGGTATTCTGACCAGGCCTCAGGCTTCAGGCCTAATCAACAGCAACAGCAGCACACACCCTTCCCCAAGGGGGGTAGGGGCGGAAGAGACCGATCATTGGACCTCCCATCCTTTTTATAAGATCCCCCACAATGCCGTAGTGACACTGTGATTGGTTGAGGGACACCTGGACATTAACAGTTTGCTTAACTGTAATTCTCACTCTAGTGCCAGAGGCTACAGTGCCACCTACTGACGGAAGGGAGAAACACAGTCAAACAGATTAGAAGGGAAGTCCAATTAATCACAGAATAATTACAGCCAAGCTAAGTAAGGCTCAGCAACTAAATTTAACAGCAACCTTGCATAAAGACAAGGGTGCTACACACTCCCCCTGCCAAGGAGACTACGTCCTCGGAGTCTGCCGAGACAGAGACTCTCAAGCCTGAGAGTGGATGTCCTGGTAAAAATGGATGGGTAAGGGTGAAAAAGGAAAAGGATAAACTTTGGTGTACAAATACGCGTGGCATTCCACACGAAGCAAAAATATGAAACAATATGCACATTACAATACTTCCTAACTGACTAACTGACTGTCAGTACATCCTACAATGTTATAAGGCAAAAACCATACTCACCAAAGGCACTGTCTCACCTCAGCCAAGAGAGAACACTGTGGGTATGAAAAATTAGCAACATACTCATAATATCAATTACTATACTATAGACATATATACATCTAAAATGTTGTTTAACCTCAGCCGAGGGAAACAAGATTTTAATAAGCAAACACATTTTATCACATCCTAATACTCTACTCAATTTACCATGAATATATATATACAAAATATTTGCATGTCAGAGAGAAGGTGCCTATCTCCAGGGGTAAAAGACTGACCGAAAACCCCCCAAATAAGGGCACATCCCCTGAAACATACCAAGACATCAGAGAAAATAATCCACTTTAAACTATTTTACTAATAGTATAGAACTTTACTGCTCACTAAGATTGGCACTCCTACACCATCTAGTGGAGAAAAACAGAAAACACTTTGCATCATCAAAAAAAACTTTTCAGTCCATGAGTTCCAAAATTGCAGGTGAAAAAGACTTTCTGGTTTCCTATAGCACAACCTACCTGACTAACTAGCTTATATTACAAGGTCTCTGTGACCCCAGAGTCCCAATAGTCTTAGTGTGGATTACAAATAAGCTCTATACACCAACCATTGTCTTTGCTAGCGAAGAATCATTTCTTGCTGGCTCTGTTACACCAAAGTCCAGCAGGCACTTTACTTATTGCTTTCGTTTCAAAAATAGAAAAACACACTCCTTTCTAGGAAAGTTCGAGTTCAGTAGTTTGTACCAAACTGATGATAGTGTTGCAAACAGGCAACACCAATAACTGAAAGATAGCATCAGCCATTTTCTCCAGGAGGATGAGGCTAGTTTTCTTCACACCTGTATGAGAAGCATGCTGACCATTCAAAGCATAAGCCAGCAGGTACTTTACTTGAGCTTGTTTGCATGGCTACTTCCAGAAGCAACACAGCCACACAAAATTGCAGAGGACTATCATCATCATGAACTTTGCTGATTCACTTTTCCAGAGCAAACAAAGTCCCACTGCACATGTAATTTCATCTCACCTTTTTCATAGCAAGACACACTGACAATGAAGAGCGACAGGTCAGCATATCACTTTTCAGGGCACCTCCTGTAGCTGCTGGCAATTCAGAGCACAGCCCAGCAGTAACATAGCACAGACAGGAGTGTCCCCAAAGCAACTTTCAAAAGAGGAACAGCTTCTGGTGAGACGGATACAGCTTCAAACTTGACATCACATAGCTGTATTCCATAGAATTTTGACACAGAAATTCAAGCTTTATACATCACCAGTAGTATCGTGGATCAGGCAGTTGAATAGGCTTCCCAGAAGATCCAATAGTGGTGATGTAATGCCTTGCATCAGCTTGATTGGGCCTCCTTATAATGACACAATCCGGGTATATATGCCGACCATAGTCCCAGGTTTTCAGAACTTTAGTGTACTGTTCTGCTTGTCTGGGTGATAACTCAGAGATTTTTCGGTATGCAGGAATTCTCAGATAATCTCTGATTGCACTGTCAATCCATTGAGCCCGCTTGTCTTGAATTTCAGCTACAAGAGACTCTGGCACATAAGGATACAAATAGCCATATTCTTCAGCTATTTTCTTCATCACAATTCGCTGAAACTTAGACAATTTTGACAAGATTCTAGGGTCTCCATAGCCAAGCAACACAGGCGTATCTGGAGCACACTTGACAGGATACCCTGCAACTGTATCTGGTCTTGGAGGGATACTTGCAGGACCAGATTCATGACTTGTAGGCAAAGGCAAGTTAGGCCTAATACTGGAGGTAATATTGGGTGAATGGACATCCTCCTTTGTAGGCTCAACTTGCGGTTCAGTCTCACTATCAGACCAATTTTCACAAAATGACACAGTGTCAGAGAACAGTTCTGAGATTCGGTCAGACATTATATCAGAGTCTGACTCTGCAGAGAACTCTTCAGCTGGGAGCAGGTTAGGCCGGGAAATTATAGCAACAGACTCTCCTGACTCTGCTCCCAAGGAAGACACTGGCCTCACAGTCCCAACAGGTACGCCACCCTCACCCACATCGGGCTTACCAGGTTCAGGCGATTTCTTTTCCGGTGATCCCATCATCAAAGCAAGTAAGCGACCTCGACCAAGGCGGGAGGTCACTGGGATGTCCGGCATTGCAGCGGTCACTGTAGCTGAAGAAGTAGAAAGAACAGGAGCTTCAGCAGGTAGAGCAACAGTAGTAGTAAACACTGGAGCCGGTCCGGAATCGGCAGCTGCAACACATTTGAGCCAGTCCACTTGCAGCACCCGGGGTGATAAGGCCGGTGAGACTACTTCCAGGAGCGATTCCCCGCAACTTCCGCAGGTGATCCAGGGCTGAATACTAGTAGCCAGTCCAGAACATTTCACACATGTCAGCCCGATCGCTTCGTAGCCTCCAGCCGTGTACAGCACCAGGTTCCCTTTAGGTGTGTACCGCACCCCGGTGTCAGTGATGACTTCCTTCAGCCCAGCGGGGCTAGAACCGATGCCTGGCACAAACACTCTCAGGTCAGAAGAGGGAATTCCAAAGTGCGCCATCTTCACACTCTTCCAACATGTGCAGCCAGGTAACTGCGCACACAAGCGCGGTTTAATTTCCTCCGCGTGGGAACAGCGACCCCTCCCCCTGCCAAGGGATTGGTCCAGCCGTTCAGCAATATCTTCAGCGCCCGCCTCTTTTCCTTTGCGGCGCCAAAAATCTTCTGGAGTCTGCCTTAACCCCTTCAGCCCTGGCGTAAAGTGACAAAAGACCAGGCTGACACTCTCCCCAGAGCAAAGAGACAGTTAGGTTCTTCCCACGTTGTTAAAAGGACAAAACACAGTCTTTGAGGTACAAAAGATGTTACTTGCCACTCTCCCACGGAGCCAAACGGTGATTCCTGCGCGGTTGCTATGGGCGATCACCACAAAAATACCGCTTCGCCCCACGTTGGGCGCCAGATGTAGCGGACCCCCAGAACCCCCTTGGGCCTAGTGATGACCTTCAGAGGCAGAGAGGGCTACATACCTCCTGTGGGTGTGGATTGTCAGGCATGGTGGGTAGTGATGCAGGTAAAATAAAGGTTGGGCGCCAGTCACTTTTATGCTGAAGAACAAGATAGTTTATTTCTTCTCAACAGGTCAGAAATAAAATGAGGGAGAGAGGGGTAGGGTCCAGGACACCCTTTAAGAACAGTCTATTAGGCAGACTCCTATTGCAAAAGACAGGTTATTCAGACAGCAGTACAGGATAGCAGACCTTGAGAATCATTAAGTTTCTATGAGCTTCAGATCGATCTGGGAGACAACTTCTCTCCACCAGATTCAATCCCTTTTTGTGGTCTGTACTGTCTGGACAGCTATCCTCCATAAGATACAAGCAGGTTACTCACACAGGTTACTGGATGTCTGTGGATGATCTTTTCCTTGTGGGTCGCTGGCTCTCCTCAGCAGAATCCCAGGTATTCTGACCAGGCCTCAGGCTTCAGGCCTAATCAGCAGCAACAGCAGCACACACCCTTCCCCAAGGGGGGTAGGGGCGGAAGAGACTGATCATTGGACCTCCCATCCTTTTTATAAGATCCCCCACAATGCCGTAGTGACACTGTGATTGGTTGAGGGACAGCTGGACATTAACAGTTTGCTTAACTGTAATTCTCACTCTAGTGCCAGAGGCTACAGTGCCACCTACTGACGGAAGGGAGAAACACAGTCAAACAGATTAGAAGGGAAGTCCAATTAATCACAGAATAATTACAGCCAAGCTAAGTAAGGCTCAGCAACTAAATTTAACAGCAACCTTGCATTAAGACAAGGGTGCTACACGGACTTATCAAAAAAAGACACAAATACAGTACAGATCTCAGCAATATTAAATAAAATCAAATATCATTAAATCCAATCAAATAATCAATATAATATCTAGAGATAATTCAATAAAATCATACCCTTAAACCAGGACATCATATAGCAGAATAAAAATACAAAAAAAATAAATTTAATAAAAGGTATAATATTAAAATACATTTAAGATAAAAATATTTAGATAAAAATGTATAAAATATCAGAAAAATGTAATATTAATTAGATTATCATACGCAAACCTCTTTTATGCATCCCACAATCCGCAAAGGGAAACTAAAGTGCAGGTGCAGAAAAAAACACTGATCTAATAGGGGAAACCCCCATAGGGTGTGCGGGGTGCCCATAGCGTTTATCTACACTGATTACACCTGTAATAATAATATATTACATTTTCCACATTAAACATTTTCCATACTGATTTTGGTGCACATTAGATTACAGCCCAATTGTGGAAGATCACTCTCAACATCTTCCAAAATCTCTAGATTATGGTGCGAGTGTCTGTACTTGTGATACTTCCTGACAGGGGTGGTGTCTGGAGGAGGACATGTTTCTGACAGGGGTTGTGCAATGAGGATGAGGTCATTGCCTGCAGGAGGCATGTCTGTGGGTGACTTGGGGCGGTCTTGCGGCATACGGCACGCCTCTTGATGGGCGGTGCGCTGTTCAGCTATCCTTCCCTGTGTTTTCCTGTGTCTCGCCCAGCTGGGAGGGGCGCTGGTGAAGTGTGTACACTATTGGCCCACAGAAGAGAGGTGTTAGGAATGCTTCCTGAGCACACTGATGTGTGTCATGATGTGCTGTCTGCAACCTAAAGGGTTAATCCAGAGCAGACTAATTGCAATAATTGGCAAACAGGCTGCCTTATTTAAACAGCTCAACAGCACTGCACATTGCTGTGTTGTCTTCAGCTTCCTGTGTTCTGAACCTGCTTCCTGTTGATTTCCTGTCTGATACCTGTTGACCCTTGGCTCGTCCCTGACTTCGCTTGTTTGCTGCCTGTCCTGATCCCGGCTCGTTTTGACTACTCTTCTGGATTCTCCTTGTCGGCTCATCCACCTTCGGACCTTGACCGGTTACCCCCTGGTGGGGCGACCCTGGGGACCGCGACCTGGTATCCACCTGCAGCCAAATCCATCCTCACCTTCAGAGGCCCTGGTGAAGACCGGTGGATGCTTAGACCCCGCACCTCAGGTTAGCCTGTGCTACTCACCTCGGGTTTCCAACCAAGCTCCGCCCACCAGCAACGGTAAGCCTTCTCTGCACGACAGGCTTCCACCTGCCTCATAACAGTACAACACAGCCATGTCGGAGCCTGCAAGAGAGGCCTCACCGTTGGAGGAAATTTGCCAGCACCTCGCAGCCCTGTCACAAGCCGTGAAGACCCTCCAGGATGGTTACACACAGCTAGAGGGACGATTACAATCCGCCACTCTCCCGGGGAACCCTCCAGTGTTATCAGCTCCATCCACCTCTGCAGCGTCCACAGGATCTGCTCCTAGTCCCACGGTAGTGATGTTGCCACCGGAACCCCGTGTTCCGAACCCTGAAAAATTCTCCGGAGACCGGGGTAAATTCCGAGCCTTCCGTAATGCCTGCCAATTGTACTTCTCCTTGCAGCCCCGGACCTTTTCCCTGGAGGTCACCAAGGTGGGGTTTGTTGTTTCTTTGCTCTTAGGCGAGCCTCAATCCTGGGCCCATCGGCTTCTAGAGGAGAGCAGTCCCCATCTGGACTCATTATCATCATTTTTTACGGCCATGGCTCAACTTTATGATGATCCGCAGCGGTCCTCCACCGCAGAAGCTGCACTTCATGTTCTCCAGCAGGGTCGCAGGCCCGTCGAGGACTACGTCACCGACTTCCGCTGCCTGAGTTCCGATACCTCCTGGAACGAGGCGGCACTGCGCTACCAGTTCCGCCTGGGCTTATCTGAAGGACTGAAGGATGAACTAGCCCGAGTGGGTATACCTGACACCATGGAAGATCTGATTTCCCAGGTCATTCAGATCGACCGCCGGCTACGGGAGCGCCGGGCAGAGCGGCCTCCACAACAGTTTCGGCCAACCTGGATGCTGCCACGGGTGACTACTCCTGCACATTTTTCCCCGACTGGACCAGTCCCTGTCTGTCCTGCTCCTACTGGTGCCACTCCAGATATGCCTGAGCCCATGCAACTCGGAGTCATGCGACCAGCCCTGTCTCCAGAAGAGAGGTGTCGTCGGCAAATGGGTAACCTCTGTCTCTATTGTGGAGAAGCCGGCCATTATGTGCATTCCTGCCCTGCAAAACTCTGCAAGTTTCGTTCTGTTCCTCCACCCAGTTGTGTGGCATCTGTTACCAATACCTCTCACCTAGCTTTCCCTGTGTCATTGCAGCTCTCGGAAGGTCCCGTCCCGGTTACAGCGATCATTGATTCAGGAGCCTGCAGCTGCTTTATTGATCGCACCTTCGCTGCTCAACACGGCATACCTCTCCAGCCGAAGACCCAAGGCCTCACCATCTTTCTGGCTGACGGATCCCACATTAAATCCGGACCTGTGACCCAGGAAACCCCTCCTTTTCCCATGGTCTCCTCGTCTGGCCACAAGGAGATGATAAGTCTGGACATTATTGCATCTCCCTTATTTCCCGTTATCCTGGGGTTGCCGTGGTTGCAGGCCCACAACCCGCAGATCGATTGGACCACAGGAGCCATCCAATTCCCGTCATCATATTGCAGAAACTCCTGCCTACCCATGCCGCTCCAAGCTTCCAAAGCCCTACTCTGTCTCGAGTCTGAGCCTGAACTACGCTCCGTCGTGCCCCAGGCCTACCACGACTTTCTGGACGTGTTCAGTAAACGGGGCGCCGAGACCTTGCCCCCGCATCGTCCGTATGACTGTCCCATCGAATTACTGCCTGGGGCTGCGATTCCGTTCGGCCGGATCTATCCCTTATCTGAACGGGAACTTGACGTGCTGAAGGATTATGTGGACGAAAACCTAAAGAAAGGGTTCATCCGCCCATCCACTTCTCCGGCGGGAGCAGGTATTTTCTTCGTGGAAAAAAAAGATCACTCTCTCCGACCTTGTATTGACTACAGGGATCTAAACAAGATCACTATTAAGAACCGCTACCCCCTTCCTCTGGTTCCCGAGCTTTTTCAGAGACTCAGGTCCGCTGCCCTGTTCACAAAATTGGACCTTCGTGGGGCCTATAACCTAGTCCGCATCCGAGAGGGGGACGAGTGGAAGACGGCTTTCCGCACCCGGTTCGGACATTTTGAGTATCTAGTGATGCCGTTCGGCCTCTGTAATGCTCCAGCTACGTTCCAACATTTTGTGAACGACATCTTCAGGGATTGGTTGGACATCTTTGTCATTGTATACCTGGATGACATTTTGATCTTTTCCGCATCCCTGGAACAACACCGCGAGCATGTCCGAAATGTTCTCAGCCGCCTCCGCCAGCATGGTCTATATGCCAAGGCTGAAAAATGCGACTTCGAGCAAAGCAGCATTTCATTTTTGGGGCTAATAATTTCCACGGAAGGAATAAAGATGGACCCCCAGAAAGTTTCTGCTATTCTGGATTGGCCTCCGCCATCTGATAAGAAAGGAGTGCAGCGCTTTGTCGGCTTTGCCAATTTTTATAGGAGGTTCATAAGGGGATTCTCCAACATCATCTCCCCTATCACCCAGCTCACCAAGAAAGATGTCCGTTATTCTTGGACTCCTGAGGCCCAGTCCGCTTTCATGATTTTAAAGAAGCTCTTTACATCTGCTCCTATCCTGAGCCATCCAGATCCCACCTTACCCTACCTCCTTGAGGTAGATGCCTCAGAAGTCGCTATTGGGGCAGTCATCTCCCAAAGACAGGGGGTCAAGGACCTGATGCACCCAATAGCTTTCTTTTCCCGAAAACTCTCCACGGCGGAGAGGAATTATGATGTGGGAGACCGGGAACTTTTGGCTATTAAAGCCGCCCTGGAAGAATGGCGATATCTGCTTGAGGGTGCGGCACACCCTATTCTCATTTTCACGGACCATAAAAACCTTGAGTACCTGAGATCTGCCAAACGTCTGCGACCCCGTCAGGCACGATGGGCACTGTTCTTCTCTAGGTTTTCGTTCCACATCACCTACCGACCTGGATCCAAAAATGTCAAACCAGACGCCCTGTCTCGGATGTTTGACAACCCTAAAGAGGTCCCAGTACCTGACACCATTCTGTCTGAAAAGAACTTTCTGCTTCTTCTCACAGGTCTGAGGTCCCGTCTCGAACAAGCCTCGGCTAAAATTTCTGACCCACCGGGAACTCTCCTGTCACGCAGGGATGGCTTGTTATGGGCCGGGGAAAAGATTTTTGTTCCAGAGGACGTCCGAGTGGCAGTTCTGGGTGCCTGTCATGATCATCTTCTAGCCGGTCATTTTGGCATCAAAAGAACTCTTGACCTTCTGCAGCGCACCTTTTGGTGGCCCGAGATGGAAAAGAACTGCAGACACTATGTCCTTTCCTGCACCACTTGCTCCCGGAGTAAGACCGCAAGAAGCAAGGCTTGGGGGCTTCTCAGACCACTCCCAATTCCTGACAGGCCCTGGCAGACAATCGCCATGGACTTCATCGTGGAACTGCCTCTTTCAGCAGGGTGCTCTGCCATCTTTGTGGTCGTAGACCGGCTTTCCAAGATGGCCCACTTTTTACCCCTCAAGGGTACTCCCACCGCGAAAGAGACCGCAGACATCTTTCTCAAGGAGGTAGTAAGACTACATGGTGTACCTACCAGTATCATCTCTGACAGAGGGGTGCAATTCACGTCCCGTTTCTGGAAGGCATTATGTGGGCTCCTGAAGATCGACCTGGCTATGTCCTCATCCTACCATCCACAAACCAACGGTCAAACCGAGAGGACAAACCAGACCCTGGAGCAATACCTCCGTTGCTTCACTACCTTTGTCCAGGATGACTGGGTAACCTTATTGCCATTTGCGGAATTCGCATATAATAATTCCAAACATTCCGTCACCGGGCAATCCCCCTTCTTTGCCAATTACGGGTTCCATCCCTCCTTCCTGCCTGACATCTCCTCTGAATCTGGAGTTCCCGCAGTCCAGGACATTTTCAACTTTGTCACCAGCAATAACAAACTTCTGCGGGAAACGTTGACCAAGGCTCAGGCAGCGTCCAAGAAAACCTTTGACGAGAAAAAGAGGGGAGAGTTAATCCTCCAGCCCGGTGATCGGGTTTTGCTGTCCACAGCTAACCTCCGCTTGGCCTGCCCGTCCAAGAAGTTGGCTCCCAAATTTATCGGTCCATTTTCAGTTAAAAGGAGACTCAATGCCGTTGCTTACGAACTATCCTTACCTGATACCCTGCGGATCCATCCTGTATTCCATGTCACCCTCTTAAAGCCCGTGGTTCCTGATGCCTTCCCTGGCAGAAATTCTGGACCTCCCGAACCTGTGATTATTGATGGAGATGTGGAGTATGAAGTGGAGGCCATACTTGACTGTCGGAAGAGAGGTAACCAGCTTCAGTACCTGATCAATTGGAAAGGCTATGGGCCGGAAGAAAATTCCTGGGAACCGGAGCGGAACATCCATGCTGCAGATTTAATCCAGGCGTTTTTTCTTGCCCATCCTCAGAAAAGCAGTTTGTTGGGCACCCGGAGGTTGCCCTTAAGGGGGGGGCAATGTTAGGAACGCTTCCTGAGCACACTGATGTGTGTCATGATGTGCTGTCTGCAACCTAAAGGGTTAATCCAGAGCAGACTAATTGCAATAATTGGCAAACAGGCTGCCTTATTTAAACAGCTCAACAGCACTGCACATTGCTGTGTTGTCTTCAGCTTCCTGTGTTCTGAACCTGCTTCCTGTTGATTTCCTGTCTGATACCTGTTGACCCTTGGCTCGTCCCTGACTTCGCTTGTTTGCTGCCTGTCCTGATCCCGGCTCGTTTTGACTACTCTTCTGGATTCTCCTTGTCGGCTCATCCACCTTCGGACCTTGACCGGTTACCCCCTGGTGGGGCGACCCTGGGGACCGCGACCTGGTATCCACCTGCAGCCAAATCCATCCTCACCTTCAGAGGCCCTGGTGAAGACCGGTGGATGCTTAGACCCCGCACCTCAGGTTAGCCTGTGCTACTCACCTCGGGTTTCCAACCAAGCTCCGCCCACCGGCAACGGTAAGCCTTCTCTGCACGACAGGCTTCCACCTGCCTCATAACAAGAGGCTTGAAGCACTCTAGGGACTTCCGGGATCGGCGGTTTGCGTCCCACAGTCCGTGGGACATCAGTGTAATAGCACTGTGCTGCAAATTTGAACCCCATAATGTGGCGATATGTTCTTGAGAGCATCGGCCATGCTATTGAAATTGCACCCTTTGATTGGAATGTGCTAAACCCGGGATGAACATCTGGTGATATGCTTTGATTTATCTATCCCGTTGCACTTGTGTACTTGAATGTCCACTTCCTGTTCTTTCTCCCCTTTTATTCCCCTTCCCCTCCTCAGCATTTGGTGTGAAAACTTGTTTGTATGTATAGCCAATAGGTGCTGAGCTTCTATGGAAGGGTGATACAGGTTGATGGGTGTAGGATCGCCATCAGTACCACCACCAATACCTTTATTATCATCTTTGGATAGGATACTTCCTTTGTAAGAACTATGCCTTACATCATATGCATGTATCCTGTTGGTCAGGATGGTTGTATATTGTTTTGCCTTTCTTCTCCTTTCTGAACTTTTTGCTTAGAGTCTATCTTCTGATTATTGTGTGGACCCTCGGGTTTACGAGTGATACTAGTAACAGTGATATTAATTTGAATGGTCCTACCTGCAACTACATTTCAATCAAGTGTAACCACAAGTAGTTCATATTGGAATTTTTCTTTTTATATGTTTTTGTGCGTATATGTGTATATGTGTACATGTGTATGTGTATGTGTGTGGATGCCTATGTACATTTACGCATACGTGCATAATATTCATGCATTACAGCAAGTTCACATAAACCTAACCACTCAGATTCCATCTGAGTATTGCCTCTGACTATGCCCTCTCATGCCTCTTGGGGCTCTGATTCCATCCACAATAGAAGGGAGCTTGTAGGTGGGCCCCTCATGCACACGCCCTGGAGTAGGAGGGACCTTTTCCTACTGCATCTGATCCACTGAGTCATTGTTCATTGTCCATTATATAAAGCATGGGTTTAGACATGCTTTTCAGGCTCTGAAGAAGAGGCGCAGCCTCGAAACCGGTAAGCCTGTACAGCTTCGAGGGACGATAGAATCCCGATCTCGATGCTGAGGATTTTATGCTTTGTGTGATGTGCCTTTTATCAAGAACCCGTTTGTGAGTATTTTTAATTCATCGTTTTAAGAAACCTGTTTTAAGGATAATGCACTAGGCCGGTGCGCCCTTGTGTTTGTTTGTCGTTTCACAGTGTTTCCAGACCACCCTGGTCTAGTGAGGGGCTGCAAGGCTGAAGCATTAGAAGGTTGCCGAATTATTTGTTCTCATCTACAAGTCGAGCTGGATAGAGACCACTTTGAGCGCAGGGAATAGGTGCAGAGAAACTGACAGTGTACCTACTTGCTTGTTTTTGGGGAAAACCCCATAGGGTCTGATAATTATTTGTCACTTCTAAAACAATTGAGGTCAAAATCCACGTTTAGACCTCGAGGCGAGAGAACTTTAATTTCAAAGATCCCAAGGATTATCTCTTACTCAGTTGATGGATATAATTACCTCCAGTGCTTTTTTACTTGTTCAATGCGACAAAAACGCAGAGACTCAGGTTTTCTATCATGAACCTCCCTGAAATGTCTTGACACATTATGTGAAACTGCTCCCTTCTTGATGTTCTTAATGTGCTCTGCTACTCTCACATTCAGGCATCTTGATGTGCGTCCTACATATTGGAGCCCGCAACCTCACTCTAACATATACGACACCAGCAGTGGAGCAAGTGATCAAATCTTGGATCACAATACTCCCTGCCCGTGCTCTTAGCGATAAAGGTCTTCCTTTTTTTTCTTGTTAAATTTAAACTGACAGCAAACCCCACACCTCCCACAAACATGAAATCCCGATAGAAAATTAAATAAGGTATTTTTCTTCACTCCCGGAGGACCAATTACTCCTGGGGCTAGACAATCTTTTAGGAAGTGGTAGATTTATATAGTGATATATAATGGCCGCGCTCACCAATAAATTATGAAAAAAAGGTAAATGAATATAACCCCTTAAGTGTAATGTACATAAAACAACAAAGAAAATAGATTAATTATAATACTAGTGAATTATAATACTAGAGAATAAATATGTCTCTATATACCACCATAGTACATAAAGTGAGTATATAACAAATACCACAAAATAGATGTGACTAAACAATGTAAACTTGGACAGTGATGAATACAGAAAGTGACTAGTGCAATAAAGTGCAGCAAAAAAGTCCCAACAGCATGTTAATGGGCCACAAAGCAGTCCGATAAACACTATCCAAGGATTTGGAATGACAGAAGGATCCTCTTATGCTTCTTGCAATTCAAACACCTCCACCATACACCTTGACCACCCAGTGAGTCAAACTTCTTACCAGAAATAATGGACCCTCAAATTATAGGGGGTCAATTGGAGCTTTTGTGCACAGATGCAAGGCAGGGTATGGCAAATATCCTCTTTATGTTTCCAGCCAGGAATGAGCCGTCCTCCTTGAGATCTTGCTAACAGGGTACTGGGCTTGTATGCATCATATGGATAAAGAGAGACACTGCATGGTGAAGTATATCAATGTATGGCAGTTTATTAAAAAGAGTACCACTTACAATTTAGTAGATCAGACAGACGAGTAACAGCAATCAATCGGAGTCCTGGGGGAACGCTGCTTCCGCGTTCTGTTACTTGCGTTCCACCCGGAGCCCAGAAATGACGTGGCACGTATAACGTAATGCGATCAGACGTCCCGACGCGTTTCATCAGCACGCAGCTGACGTTATCAAGGGTCAAATGATCGCACTCGCGTCATGGAGTTTATATATAAGGACAATCTCACTAGACAGCCAATCCGCCTGAGCCAATTTTCAATGTTCCGCCTCCCAAAAAGCGGCGCCATCTTTTGGGTTATAAAGTTAGTCGCAGTAAATAACCAATTTGCCCAAATCAGATCAGTGCACTTTTATATAGTTTCAAAACAATTGTATATTTTTATAGTTCCAAAAAAATTGTATTTGCACAATTAGTTTGTGCACGGTGGTAGCGCCACATACCAACACCTTTTAACCCCATTTTCTTGTCGGTGCGTTTACCATCTGACCCATGAAATTGTCCTGCAAAACATTTAGGAAATGCCGAGCCTTGGATGAATGCGCGGTTCCTTCTGCCCAGTCTATTTGGATAATTAAAGTCCCCTATTATAATGAAATTTCCCATCCTTGCTGCCATTCCAATCTGCGAAAGGAGGTCTGCCTACCCCTCCTCCCTCTGGTTTGGGGGCCTATAGCATACGCCCAATATTACTTTCCCTATAGTGCCTTCCCTTTGAAGTTCTACCCATAGGGATTCTACCTCATCCATAGCTCCAGTATTAATATCATCCTTCATATTTACCTGTACACTGTTCTTAATATACAGATACCCCTCACTCTTTTTTAGCTTCTCTATCTCTGCAATAAAGGCAATACCCCTGAATGGTCGCCAGCCAATCATGAGAGCTGACGAACCAAGTCTCTGAAATCCTCCTCATACACCAGCAGCTCCAGCTCTCCCATCTTGTTGGCCAGGCTTCTAGCATTGGTATACAAACCTCGTAATTTTGACCGGATGGATATTATATCCTCGTTTGATGTTGTTTTTAGGCTGCTCTTTTTCCCCATACCCACCTTGGATTTAGTAACTCTGAACACCCTACCGCCATTTGTGCCCGCTGAACCTTGCTTCCCAGTGGCTAATTCTACATCTGTATCCCCCCCCCCCCCATCACCTAGTTTAAAAGCCCCTCTAACTTGTTGGCCATCCTCTCACCCAGTACGGTTGCACCCTCCCCATTTAGGTGCTATCCGTCCCTACTAAAGAGCCGGTAGCCAACTGAGAAGTTGGCACAGTTCTCCAGGAACTTGAAACACTCCTTACTACACCAACTCCTCAGCCACTTGTTAACTTCCCTAATCTCCACTGCCTCTCTAATGTGGCTCGAGGTACAGGTACTATTTCTGAAAATACTACCTTGGAGGTCCTACTCCTCAACTTAGCTCCTAAGTCCCTAAAATCGTTTTTTAGGACTCTCCATCTCCCTCTGACTTTGTCACTGGTACCCACGTGTACCATGACAGCTGGGTCTTCCCTAGCTCCACCCAGTAATCTGTCCACCAGATCTGCGATGTGCCGAACCTGAGTGCCCGGTAAACAACAGACAGTTCGGCACTTACAGTCTTTGTAACAGATTGTCCTTTCTGTCCTAACAATTGAGTCCCCTACCACCAGAACCTGTCTTTCCTTTCCCTTTCTCCCTCCCTAACTGGAGGAGTTCTTCCCTTGGCAGCTAGGGGTGTCGCTCTGCTCCAGCAATGCTGGTCCCTGACTGGTTTCCCCAACATCACGCAACAGGGTGTATTTATTGGGGTGCTCCAGCCCAGGACCGGCCTCCTTGCCTTGTTCCCTTCTACCCCTCCTAACTGTCACCCATCTACTCTGCTCTGATGCCTGCACCCTTGTATCTCCGCCCTCCTCTGTGCAGGCCCCTGCCTGCACCTGATGGGTATGCTCCCAGCTCTCCTTCAGTATGGAGATTATTCCCAGTGTTGCCAGTTGCTTCCCTAGATTCAGGACCTGAGCTTCCATGAAAGCAACATGCCTACATTTTGTGAAGCTGTATTCGCCCTTGATTGCCTGATCGAGGAACGTATACATGCCACAAGATGTACACCGAATTGCATCTCCACACCCGCCGGGCATTGTACCTACTAATCTAATGGAGATTCGGTAATTTAAGTCTGTCCTATGTGGCTGATTTCTAGCTTTCTAACTCTACTTTTTCACATATAGTTACATAGTTACATAGTAGGTGAGGTTGAATAAAGACAACAGTCCATCCAGTTCAACCTGTGTAGGTGTGTGTGGCTGTAATCATCTCACATACCCCTGAATGTTCTGATCCTTGAGATGTAAGTCTAAGAGTCTTTTGAAAGCCACCATACTACCCGCAGAAACCACCTCTTGTGGTAGAGAATTCCACAATCTTGTAGCCCTAACAGTAAAGAACCCCCCACGTTGCCTGAGGTTAAAACGCTTCTCCTCTAATCGCATTGTATGCCCTCGAGTCCTCATGCAATCCCTTCGAATGAACAGCTTTTTTTCTAAGCTGGGGTCCCCATTAAGATATTTATAAATTGCTATCATGTCCCCCCTCAGACATCTCTTCTCCAGGGAGAATAAATCGAGCGATTGTAGACGCCCTTCATAGTCAAGGTCCTCCAACCCCCTAATTAGTTTAGTTGCCCTTCTCTGGACTCTCTCCAGCTCCAACACATCCCTCCTGAGGACTGGCGACCAGAACTGGACAGAATACTCCAGATGCGGTCGGACCAGAGTTTTATAAAGTGGAAGGATTATAGTCTTATCTCTGGAATACATCCCTTTCTTTATGCATGCTAATATTCTGCTGGCTTTGGCAGCTGCCGCTTGACATTGCATGCTGTTGCCTAATCTATCATCAACCAAGACTCCCAGATCCTTCTCCATTTTTGATTCCCCCAAGGGTTCCCCTCCTAACGTGTATTGTGTTTTTATGTTTTTAGTCCCCAAGTGCAAAACCTTACACTTCTCCACGTTAAACCTCATTTGCCATGTCGTTGCCCACTCTGTAATTTTGTCCAGGTCATTCTGTAGGATATCTGCTTCATGCTGTGCAGTTATTGCCCTGGCCAATTTTGTGTCATCTGCAAAAACTGATAACGCACTACTGATCCTGTCCTCAATGCTGTTTATGAATAAATTGAACAAGGTTGGTCCCAGGACTGAGCCCTGGGGCACCCCGCTTACAACCTCAGACCAGTCTGAGTATGCACTGTTTATTACCACCCTTTGGACACGCCCTTTAAGCCAATTCCGTATCCAAGAGCAAACTCTGCTGTCGATACCTGCAGACCTTATTTTATAAATTAAGCGCTTGTGGGGAACTGTATCAAACGCCTTAGCGAAATCCAAGTACACCACATCCACTGGTCTGCCCCTATCTAGCTCACAGCTCACCTCCTCGTAGAATGTTAAGAGATTGGTTTGACAAGAACGCCCATTTGTAAACCCGTGCTGATTACTGCTGATGATGTTGTTGTCTTTAGCAAACTCTACGATATAGTCCCTTATCATCCCCTCCAGAAGTTTACATACTATTGATGTCAAACTGACAGGCCTATAATTTCCCGGGATATGCCTCTGGCCCTTTTTGAATATTGGAATCACGTTAGCTTTCTTCCAATCCCCTGGTACATCTCCTGTCCTAATACTGTCAGCAAAGAACAGGAACAGTGGTCTGGATATAACCTTACTGAGTTCCTTGAGTACTCTCGGATGTACGCCATCCGGGCCTGGTGATTTGTTTGTGTTAAGTTTATCCAGCCTTTCCCTGATTTCACCCTCTGTTAGCCATAGTGGCAAGTCCTGTGTATTACTACTAACCATACAGTCATGGTCAGTGTACCCCTCCTTTTCCTGTGTAAAGACTGACGAGAAAAAAGCATTCAGCACGGTTGCTTTTTCAGTGTCCTCTGTAACCATCCTCCCATCATCGTTAATTATGTGTGCAATATGCTCTGCCCTAGTTTTTTTGCTGTTGATATATTTAAAGAATTTCTTTGGGTTTTTTTTACTATCCTCCGCTATTTGTCTCTCAAAGTTGATTTTAGCCATTTTGATTTCGTGTTTACTTTTCTTATTTGCCTCCTTGTATTGCTCGAAAGCCAATACTGTGCCCTCTGATTTATATTTCTTGAAGGCCAATTTTTTTCCCCTAATAAGTTTTTTAACGCTACGGTTTAGCCAGCCAGGTTTGGCTTTGTCTCTTCTAAATTTATTTCCCATAGGAATGCACTGCAAGATGCCTTTGCCTAATATGTTCCTAAAGCATTCCCATTTTTCCTCTGTGGTCAGGGATCCCAAGGTTTGGTCCCAGTTTACCCTTTCCATCAATGAGTACAATTTTGGAAAGTTTGCCCTTCTGAAGTTTAGGGTTCTTATGTTCCCCACTTGCCTTGTTATATTGTTATTTATACTAAATGTGATCATCCTGTGATCGCTAGAGCCCAGGTTGTCCTGGACTACTACCTCCGAGATTATGTCTGGGTCATTAGTGATCAATAGATCCAGGACTGCATTTTCTCTAGTCGGAGAGTCCACCAACTGTGCCATGTAATTATCCAGTAAGGTTTCTGTGAATAGGCGGGCCTTCTGTGAGTGTGCAGTCCCCTCATCCCAGTCAATGTCGGGATAATTGAAGTCCCCCAATATGATGACTGATCCCAATTTTGCCACTTTACTCATTAGTGCTAAAAATTCCAGCTCTACTTCCTCCCCTTGGTTAGGTGGCCTATAGCAAACCCCCACAATTACTTTCCCCTTTTCTCCTTCCCTATGGAGTTCAACCCACACAGATTCTAACTCCATACTCATCCCTTCCGTAATGTCACTCCTTTCTATCACCTTTATATTGTTCTTGACATAGAGACATACCCCTCCCCCTCTTTTTCCTACCCTGTCCTTCCGGTACACTGAATACCCTTGGATATTGGCCAGCCAGTCATGTGAGGGGTCGAACCAAGTCTCTGTTATTCCCACAAGGTCTATGTCCTCCTCATGTACTAATATTTCCAACTCATCCATTTTATTAGCTAGGCTCCTGGCATTAGCATATACCCCTCTTAGTTTTACGGAAGTTGAGCGCAATTGGTGGTTATGTTTATTCCTGTTTGGTCTGAGGTTTTCCCGCACAGACCTACCGATTGACGTTGTGGAACTACTGTCGCTGCTGACCCTACAACTGCCTTCAGTCCTCTGCTCCCTCCTGACTGACTCTACTTCTGAGCTCTCCTAGTTTAAAAGCCCCTCCAACTTGGTGGCCATCTTTCTCCCCAAAAGAGCTGTACCGTCCCCATTAAGGTGCAGCCCATCCTTACTAAAGAGCCGGTAGCCGACTGAAAAGTCAGCCCAGTTCTCCAGGAACCCAAACCCCTCCTTCCTACACCAGTTCCTCAGCCACTTGTTAAGTTCCCTAATCTCCTTCTGCCTCTCCTGTGTGGCTCGAGGTACAGGCAGTATTTCAGAGAAAACCACCTTGGAGGTCCTTTTCCTCAATCTATTACCTAAGTCCCTGAAATCGTTCTTAAGGATCCTCCACCTACCTTTAACTTTGTCATTAGTGCCCACATGCACCATGACCGCTGGGTCATCCCCAGCCCCACACAACAATCTGTCTGCCAGATCTGCGATGTGCCGAACTCGGGCGCCCGGTAAACAACATACTGTTCGGTTCACGAGATCTTTTTTACAGATTGCCCTCTCTGTTCTCTTGATAATTGAGTCCCCAACTACCACAAACTTTCTAACCTTTCCTGAGTTACGGCCCCCCTTCTTCCTGGAGCCGTCCCTCCCCTGGCAGCTGGGGGAGGGTGCATGCTCCAGCTCTGCCACCCCTGATTTGATATCCCCCTCAACCTGCAACTCGGCAAACATGTTAGGGTGTACCAACTCAGGATTGGCCTCCCTGGCACTCCTCCCTCTACCCTTCCTAACAGTCACCCAGCTGCGTACCTCTGCTGCTTGCGTCTCCTCCATTCCTCCCTCCTCTATGCTGGCCCCTGCCAGCGCCTGATAGGTAATGTCCAAGCTCTATTCCAGGTTGTTGATGCCACGCAGTGTTGCCACTGTGTTCTGTAGGTCCAGGATCTGGTCTACCAGAGCAACAAGTCGCTCACATCTTGCACAGCAGTATTCGCCCTCGATTGGTTCATCAAGGAACTCATACATGCAGCAAGAAGTGCACTGAGTGGCATCCGCAATCCTGTCGGACATTATTACCCACTACTCTATGGGGATATATTAACGACCTGCTCTTCCTTACCTACACTACCTCTGTCTCCCCTGGTACTAAACCTGGGGTCCTCACCAGTCGCTAAGATACTCACCAGTCACTAAGATACTCACCAGTCGCAAAGATCCAACAGACGCAAGATACTCACCAGTCGCAAAGATACTCACCAGTCGCAAAGATACTACCCAGTCACCAAGATACTCACCAGTCGCAAGGATACTCACCAGTCGCAAGATACTTACCAGTCGCAAAGATGCTCACCAGTCGCAAAGATACTTACCAGTCGCAAAGATGCTCACCAGTCGCAAAGATACTCACCAGTCGTAAAGATGCTCACCAGTCGCAAGATACTCACCAGTCGCAAAGATGCTCACCAGTCGCAAGATACTCACCAGTCGCAAAGATACTCACCAGTCGCAAAGATACTCACCAGTCGCAAAGATACTCACCAGTCGCAAGGATACTCACCAGTCGCAAGATACTTACCAGTCGCAAAGATACTCACCAGTCGCAAAGATACTCACCAGTCGCAAAGATGCTCACCAGTTGCAAAGATACTCACCATCTGGTACTCTGCGGCACTCACAGGCACTCACTGACACTCAGTTCTCACTGACACTCAGGCACTTACTGCCACTCACAGGCACTCACTGACACTCACTGAGGTATCACTTCCAGTCGCTAAGGTTTCTCCCGGTTGCAAAGGTATTCTTCCCGGTTGCTAAGGTATTCCTCTCGGTTGCTAAGGTACTCCTCCTGGTTGCTAAGGTACTTCTCCCAGTACCAAGGTACTTGCAGGTACTAGGTACTCTCAGATCAACTGCTTGTCGTCCCTGGTCTGATGCAAGATCCTGCAGCCTCCCCCTGTCAGTCTCTCTACACGCTGTCTGTGCCTGTCTGTGCAATCCCCCTCTGCCCCCACCCACCTCACTCAGCAGATTAATCAGATAATACCATAGTCTCATCCACCCCAGCGGAGATATGGACCTGGCATCGGAGTTCCAGGGGCTGCCGCGGATCGCCCTTTCAGCAATCCCCAGGAGTGTGTCTGCAGATTATACTGCATTGCACTGCCCATATTTACTATGGATGGCATGATGTGGTGATATAACACACCGACAGTGCAGCATTTACAGGTTCTTTGTCTCAGTGTGTCACGACATGGCTGTTGGGTGCTGATTTTGTTAACTTATTGATCATAAGTTGACAAGGTCAGCACCCAACAGCCATGTCATGTGACACACTGTTACAGTACCAGCCATGATAGAGTGCCTGCTTGGCCGTGTGTTATCCCAATGCTAATGATCTTACCAGCCTGTGTTGCAGTTTGTTATCAAGGCTTCTTTCACATGGGGTGGAATTTGCTTTTTCAGCAGGGGATCTGTCTGCTAAGCTTATGCACGACACGGACACAGCCCACTCTGCTCTAAGGATGTTTTAAGGTGGGGTCTGGAAAGGTGACAGGGCCAGGGGTGGGGTGGAGGGTGGGGCTGAAGGGGGCCTCATCAGTTAGGCTGTACGGGGCCCCTATCCCCTATGACTTCTGTCAGCGGCCCTGCCCACACCAACACCCCCCCCCCTCCAGTCATCCTGCATTTGCATTGGGGGACTCACAATCTCCGCTCTAATCCATCCCAAAGGTGTTCTATTGGGTTGAGGTCAGGGGACTCTGGGCAAGCGAGTCAAGTTCCTCCACCCCAAACTCGCTCATCCATGTCTTTATGGACCTTGCTTTGAGCACTTTTCCAAATCATTTGGTTAAGGGGGGGATTATGGTGTGGCGTTGTTCTTCAGGGGTAGGGCTTGGCCCCCTAGTTCGAGTGAAGTGAACTCAACTTTGTGGGAATGGCCCCTTCCTGTTCAAACATGTCTCCGCATCTGTGCATCAACAGTGTCCATAAAGACATGGATGAGCGAGTTTGGGGTGGAGGAACTTGACTGTCCTGCACAGAGTCCTGACCTCAACCTGATTGAACACCTCTGTGATAAATTAGAGCAGAGACTGCAAACCAGGCCTTCTCGTCTACATCAGTACCTGACCTCACAAATGCACTTCTGGAAGAATGGTCAAACATTCCCTTAGACACCCTTCTAAAACTTGTGTACTGCCTTTCAGAAGAGTTGAAGCTGTCATAGCTGCAAGTGGTGGGCCAACTCAAAATTGAACCATAGGTACTAAGACTGAGAAGCCATCGTGTGCTTGTAAAGGCAATATGTTTTGGTAATATAGTGTACAGTATGTGATCTTTTCTGATACAGCTTGCTGAATGTAAAATCTTAAAATCTTTCTCTTTCTATGGAATAATTTTCATCATAAAGTTGCTAAGCTATTCCAGTGCACTTTTTTATAGTTGCTGTTGCTTGGTGGAGGATTCCTTATTCTAAAATGGTATGTAAAGCTACAGGAGGCATAGTATTGGTTTTATTTTATTTTTTTTGACAGGTGGTGAGCTTGGATTCACACATGAAGTATCCCAGCACTAATATCTCATTTCTGCTTCCACAATTACCACAGTGTATACTGTACATTGCCTAAAATATACCATTTGTTGCTTAACTAATTCCATGAAACTCTGTTTACAGATTCACGTGAAATGGCCAATGAGTTTATGTTAAAGAATTCTAAAAACATATTGAACAGTGTGGAGTCTACTTGCAATGAAGTGAAAACACCAGTGCTGGAGAATGAAGAAGTAGGAGAGCGAGCAGTGGGCAATGACTATGACACCGATTTATCTGACTATTTGTTTCCTCTGCCAGCTGTAGAGGAAGGAGCTGCTATTCTTGTCACCACAAAAACATCTGTTAGTTTTAACCCAGATCCAGGTGTGAGAGGAGATACTTATGTGGAAATGTCACAATGCATGCTTTTGGAACAAGAAAACAAATGATGTAACAATTAACACACCGCCAATACATGCTGTATATGGATTAATAGCAATGTACAAACCTTTTTACCTCAAATTGTAAAAAAAATCATATTGCAATGTTCAGTAGAATTAATATCTTGTACCTTGTTAGTCATCGATTCATGCCAAAAGTATGGTGTTTAACTGTTATTCTTTAATGGCTACTTTAAATTAATATACAGTCTATATTTCAAAACATTTTGGAATCCATGCTTAGAAATATAATTATTCTAAAAGTCTTAAAGAGAATTTAATAAAGTGTAACTATGCAACTATATCTTTTTGACACATTTGAGTAGTACCAACTACTATCATACTAGATACATACATACATACATATGTAATCACACCTTGACTAATGTTTTGGAGATGAAAAGCCCAGGCCCAATTCTCAGTCATCTCAGTGTTACTTGGTGAAAGTGAGACCATCCCTTTAAAAAGTGATCCACAGTAGATTGCTTTTCAGAGGCATTTGACAGGCTCTTCCTGGCCCCAATTTTAACACTTTAAATGCTACATGAATTTGGTTGTGGCACAACCCCATTCCCTTGAATACATTGTTTTTGGCAGTGGTACTGCCCACCAAATGGGAACAGTAGAATTATCTTTGCTGGGCCACACTACAACTGTGGCGATGTGAACTAAAATGGTCCCCATGTTAATCAAGGCTGAGCGGTGATAAAACGGCAGCTCAACCACTAATAATAATCAACCTCTCCAATGCCTATGTAAATGAGGCCTTAATCAAAGGCCTGAGGTAATACAGGCTTTTTGTCAGTTGTCAGAACCTACATTTAATTGAATTTATAGTGGCACAAAAAATCCTGTCCTATTTAGGCCACAGCATTGAGTAGTGATGAGCCAAACATATGTAAGATGGACTTTGTGTTTAGCTGGTTCTCAGTAGAGATGGCCTTGTGGTTTGCCCGGCGGTCGGTTAGCGGCAAATTTTGCTTGTTCGCAAATTTGAGAAAAGGCGGACTTTTGCCGATGTTCGCGGTGGCCATATTAGTTTACATTGGGGAGAACTTTGACCCATGACACAGGCATCAGGTGGAATGGGACAGCCAAGTGAAACATTTCAGCACATGGACATGCCCCCTACCTTATAAATAGACCAGAGCAGGTGGCCATTTCACATTCTGCTTTTTGTCAGTGTAGGGAGAGGTCAGCTGTGTGCTTCAGGGAGAGATTGCCAGGCACAAATAGCTCTGTTAAGATCCACAAAAGTCCTTTTCAGGGCTGGTATAGTATTTGGTATAGGTCTACTACAGTCTCTTTTCAGTTTAGGGACAGGTATCCAGTCTGTGCTCCAGGGACAGATAGAGATAGGCAGTGACACAAATCGCTCTGTTAATGTCCAAAAAAGTCATTTAAAGGGCTGCAATTTATTTGGTATAGGTGTGCAGTTTCTGTTCAGTTTAGGGACAGGTACCCAGTGTGCTCTAGGGACAGATCTGCAGTGACACAAATCGCTCTGTTAATGTCCACAAAAGTCATTTAACCACTTTACGCCCGCCCACCGTCAAATGACAGCGGCCCATATGACGGCGGCCCATTCAGGCAGGGCAGGCGCGCCGCCCTGCACTGTCGGCGGTGGCGTGTCCCCGGGACACAGCGCGTCACCGGCAGGGGGGAAACAGCCAATGGGCATGGCTGTTTCCCACGTGATCGGCTGTGATCTAATCACACAGCCGATCACAATAGAGGAGCCCAGGAGAAGACCGCGCATGCGCGATCGGGAGTGTGCAGCACGGTCATGTCGGTGGCTCTGTGTTCCCTAGGAACACAGCTAGTCACCAGTGGTAGTAAACAGTCACTGACAGTGACTGTTTACTATGTGATCGGCTGTGAATCCATTCACAGCCGATCACAAAATGTAAACACAGAGCAGTAATTCACTGTTACTAGCTCTTCTCCCCTCACACAGTTTCCAGTGTGAGGAGAGCAGAGCCAGAAACAGGGAGTTACTGCTCTGTACACCTGTCAAATGTAAAAGCACAAAAATAAAGGTCCCCACACAGTCCTCAGCCCCCCCCTCCCAATTGCACCTGTCACCCAACAGTCACCTCATCAGTGCCCAGAAATTGCCACCTATAAGGCTACGTTCACATGCAAGCGTAGCGATCGTGGGCAGAATCACTGCGATTCTGCCCACGATCCAGAAATCATTGCAAATCGCGGGGCGCCTGTGCATTGTCCATGATTTGCAATAGCACCCCAAACGCTGTGCGATGTTGCCGCGATTTTTGCCTGCTGAATCGCGGTAACATCGCGCAAACAGCGCATGATGCCCAAAAAAGGTACAAGAGCTTCTTTGGGGCGTCATGCATTGTTTGCGCGATGTTACCACGATTCAGCAGGCGGAAATCGCGGCAACATCGCACAGCGTTTGGGGTGCTATTGCAAATCACGGGCAAGGCACAGGCGGCCCGTGATTTGCAATGATTTCCGGATCGCGGGCAGAATCGCGGTGATTCTTTCCGCGATCGCTACGCTCACATGTGAATGTAGCCTTAAGTGCACCTGTCACCAGAGACTGCCATCAGTACCGCCGTGCACCATCGCCCGTCACCTGTCACCCATCAGTGACCATCGCCTGTCACCCCATCAATCACCGTCACCTGTCACCCCATCAGTCATCGTCATCTGTCACCCCATCAATCGTCGTCACCTGTCACCCCATCAGTGATCGTCATCTGTCACCACATCAATCATCGTCACTTGTCACCCCATCAGTGATCGTCATCTGTCACCCCATCAATCATCGTCACCTGTCACCCCATCAGTGATCGTCATCTGTCACCCCATCAATCATCGTCACCTGTCACCCGATCAGTGATCGTCATCTGTCACCCCATCAGTCATCGTCCTCTGTCACCCCATCAGTCATCGTCACCTGTCACCCCATCAGTCCCCGTCACCTGTCACCCCATCAGTAATCGTCCTCTGTCACCCCATCAGTTATAGTCACCTGTCACCCCATCAGTCCTCGTCACCTGTCAACCCATCAGTCAACGTCACCTGTCAACCCATCAGTCATCGTCATCTGTCAACCCATCAGTCATCGTCATCTGTCACCCCATCAGTGATCGTCATCTGTCACCCCATCAGTGACCGTCACCTGTCACCCCATCAGTCATCGTCACCTATCACCCCATCAGTGACCGTCACCTGCCACCTATCAGTCACCTGCCACCCATCAGTGATCATCCGCAGTCAACCGTCACCCGTCGCACAGCCCATCACAGCCAGCATGTCAAAAAGGATGTACAGCAGCGAGGAGGCCCTTCAGGTCCTCTCCATGACTGATGAGAGCACCGGGGAGCTCTCATCAGTATCCGAATCCAATTCCAAATCCGATTCGGAATTTGAAATCACTAATAGTAGCGGATCGGAGATGGACTCGGACTATTCCTGTACACTTTCCTTTATAGAATGTATTTTGGGGTGCAATTTTTGCTATATACATGCAACCACTTACCGACCGCCTAACGACTATATACTTCGGCCATTAAAAGCTAAATACTGGGGTTATGGCAGCAGATAGCTGCCAAGACCCAGGTATTTTTTTAAATGGTAGGCTTTCAGATAAGGGTGGTCCCAGTGGCAGATTCGATGTGGAATCACCCTTAAGGTGCAGGGGAAGAGGTGCCCCCCCCCCTCCCACCGCGTCCCAGACGTTTTCCCAGCTTACCGGACCCGCCGGCAGCGGGGAAAACTATCCGGTCCCGGATCCTCAGAGACAGGAAGTCGAGTGAGGGCAAGATGACCCTCACTCGCTTCTATGGTCTTGGAGGACCGGAGCTACCTCAAAAGTCGTTGCCTAGCAACTGGTTTAAAGGGCCGCTTTTTTTTATTTTTATTTTTTATTTTTCAACAATTTTTTTTTTCTTTTTTAGTGTAGTTGTGAGGTGTGAGGTCCTTTTGACCCCAGATCTCACAATAAAGAGGACCTGTCATGCCTATTTCTATTACAAGGGATGTTTACATTCCTTGTAATAGGAATAAAAATGATCAAAACATTTTTTTAAAACTGTGTAAAAATAAAAAATTAATAAATAAAATAAATAGAAAAAAAAAATTAAAACGCCCTGTCCCCGTTAGCTCGAGCGCAGAAGCGAAAGCATACGCAAGTCCCACCCACATATGTAAACGGTGTTCAAACCACACATGTGAGGTATTGCTGCGATTGTTAGAGTGAGAGCAATAATTTGAGTGCTAGACCTCCTCTGTAACTCTAAGCTGGTAACCTGTAGAAATTTTTTAAATGTTGCCTATGGGGATTTTTAAGTACCAATGTTTGGCGCCATTCCGTGAGCGTGCGCAATTTTTAAGCATGACATGTTGGGTATCTAATTACTCGGCGTAACATTATCTTTCACATTATGGAAAACATTTTGCTAAATTTACTGTTTTCTTATTTTTTAATTAAAAAAAGTGAATTTTTTTCAAAAAAATTGCATTTGGAAGACTGCTGCGCAAATATGGTGTGATAAAAAATATTGCAACGATCTCCATTTTATTCTCTAGGGTCCCTGAGAAAAAAAAATATATAATGTTGGGGGGTTCTAAGTAGTTTTCTAGCAAAAAAAAATGATTTTAGCTTGTAAACACCAACTGTCAAAAATCGGCCCTGTTTTAAAGTGGATAAATGGACAACTTTGTGTAAAGTGCTACTTGGATGTTGGACCTCTGTATGTGGCTAAGCTGTGTAAAAGTGTTACACATGTGGTATCGCCATACTCAGGAGGAATAGCAGAATGTATTTTGGGGTGCAATTTTTGCTATGTACATGCTATGTGTTAGAAATATTGCATAAATGGACAGCTTTGTGTAAAAAAAATCGGTTTTCATTTTCTTTCCACATTTTCCAAAAACTTGTGGAAAAAAAATGACATATTCAAAAGACTCATTATGCCTCAAAAATTATACGTTGGGCTGTTTGCTTTCGAAAATGGGGTCATTTTATGCAGGTTTCCATTGTCCTGGTGCTCCAGGGCCTTCAAAAGTGCGATAGGTTGTCAGGAAATTATATGTGTAATTTGTGCTCCTAGAATGCCGAACGATGCTACTTGGATGTTAGGCCTCTGTATGTGGCCAGGCTGTGAAAAAGTCTCACACATGTGGTATTGACATAATCAGGAGAAGTAACAGAATGTATTTTGGGGTGCAATTTTTGCTATGTACATGCTATGTGTTGGAAATATTTCATAAATGGACAACTTTGTGTAAAAAAAATGGAATTTCATTTTCTTTCTACAGTTTCCAAAAACTTGTGGAAAAAAATGACACGTTCACAAGACTCATTATGCCTCAAAAATTATACGTTGGGCTGTTTGCTTTCCAAAATTGGGTCATTTTATGGGGGTTTCCATTGTCCTGGTGCTCCAGGGCCTTCAAAAGTGCGATAGGTTGTCAGGAAATTATATGTGTAATTTATGCTCCTAGAATGCCGGATGGTGCTACTTGGATATTAGGCCTCTGTATGTGGCTAGGCTGTGAAAAAGTCTCACACATGTGGTATTGCTATACTCAGGAGGAGTAGTAGAATGTGTTTTGGGGTGTAGTTGCAAGTATACATATGCTGTGTGAGAGAAATAACCTGTTAATACGTCAATTTGTTAAAAAAATTTATTTTGCAAAGAATTGTGGGAAAAATTACAACTTCAAAAAACTCACCATGCCCCTTATTAAATACCTTGGAATGTCTACTTTCCAAAAACGGGTGATTTGGGGGGTATTTATACTTTCCTGACTTCTTAGTGTCTCAAGAAATGAGATAGGCCTTCAGTACATCAGGTGTGGTCAAGTGTGATCAATTTTCAATGATTAGCGCCATAACTTGTGGACTCTATAACTTTCACAAAGACCAAATAATATATACTTATTTGGGTTATTTTTACCAAAGATAAGTAGCAGTATAAATTTTGGCCAAAATTTGTGAAGAAAAATTACTAATTTGCAAAATTTTATGACAGAAACAAAGAAAAATTTGTTTTTTCACAACATTTTCAGTCTTTTTTTATTTATAGCACAAAAAAATAAAAAACCCAGTAGTGATTAAATACCATCAAAAGAAAGCTCTATTTGTGTGAAGAAAAGGACACAATTTTTTTATGGGTACAGTGTTGCATGACTGAGTAATTGTCATTCAAAGTGTGAGAGAGCTGAAAGCTGAAAATCGGTCTGGGCAGGAAGGGGGTGAAAGTGCCCTGTAGGCAAGTGGTTAAAGGGCTGCAATTTATTTGGTATAGGTGTACAGTTTTTCAGTTTAAGGACAGGTATCCAGTGTGCTCAAGGGACAGAGATCAGCAGTGACACAAAGGTCATTTCAAGGGCTGCTATTTTTTTTTGGTATAGGTGTGCAGTGCACTATATAGGGGTGTAATTCACGGTATAATATACTTTGTAATATAAAAAGCATATTATAGTGTATTTGTATTGTGCACTGTGCAGCATTGTGACTGGTATGGTGACTGAGCGTTGCTGCAGCAATACTACAAACAGTGACAAAAGCCCTTTTAATGTATTATATAACTGGTGTGATAGACCAGTGGCCCCCCAATACCACATATTGAAGTGGGGTGTTATTTGAGTATACTTTTACAAGTGTATTTGTGTTCTGCAACAATATTGCCTCTTTTGCTGTGTTAACTCTGCTACACACAGTGACAACAGTTCCTGGCCAATTATTTGTAGAACTGGTGTAATAAACCTGTGGCCCCCCAATACCACAGATTGAAGCGGGGTGTTATCTGAGTATACTTTCCTAAGTGTATTTGTGTCCTGCAACAATATTGCCTCTTTTGCTGCATTAAGTCTGATACACACAGTGCCAAACTCACTGGCCAATTTTTTGAACAACTGGTGTGATAAACCAGTGGCCCCCCAATACCTCATATTGAAGTGGAGTGTTATCTGTGTATACTTTTACAAGTGTATTTGTGTCCTGCAACAATATTGCCTCTTTTGCTACATTAAGTCTGATGCACACAGTGCCAAACTCCCTAGCCAATTTTTTGAACAACTGGTGTGATAGACCATTGCCCCCCCCCCCCCCCCAATACCACATATTGAAGTGGGGTGTTATTTGAGTATACTTTTATAAGTGTATTTGTGTCCTGCAACAATATTGCCTCTTTTGCTGTGTTACACACAGTGTACACACAGTGCCAAACTCACTGGCCAATTTTTTGAACAACTGGTGTGATAGACCAGTGGCCCCCCAATGCCACATATTGAAGTGGGAAGTTATTCAACAGTATACTTTTCTAAGAGTGTATTTTAGTCCTGCAAAAATTTGGCCTCTTTTGCTGTGTTTACTCTGCTACACACAGTGACAACAGTTACTGGCCAATTATTTGTAGAACTGGTGTAATAAACCTGTGGCCCCCCAATACCACAGATTGAAGCGGGGTGTTATATACTGTTTTCCAGATATACTGCGATTCTCTAGAGATTTTTATCACAGGGTAATTTAAAAAATGTCAGGCAGAGGAAGAGGCAGTCCCTTCCGCAGGGGTGGTAGGGGTAGGGCAGGAGCAGTAGGCCAGAGCCAAAGTGTGAAGTTTCAGACGGTGCATTCCATTACGTCAAAGGACGCACAAGACTTGGTTGAGTGGCTCAGTTAGCCTTCCTCTTCTGCAGGCTCCTCATCCTCTCTATCTGCACCCTCTTCACTCTCTGCTGTGTGCACCCCCAAAGACACCACCACAAACACCCCCACCACCACCACATACCCTCCGCTTGAGTCACTGGAATTATTTTCCGATCCATCACAAGATATTTGCGATGCGCAGCCATTCTTGGCATCGGATCAGGAAGAGGAGGTATCAACAGCCGCCACTCAACAGTCTGACGACAGTACCCAGATGAGCCCAAGGAGGTTAGTCCCCGCTGTTGCTGCCTACTCCGAGATCTCGAATGTTAGTGGTGGGGAAGGTGACGTGGATGATAACGTGTCTATGGACGTCACGTGGGTGGCCACAAGAGAGGAAGAGGAGGGGAGTTCAGAGGGAGAGACGGACCGGCAGATAGGGAGGAGAGGCAGGCAGAACTTGCATTGCACAAAGCCCACACTGCGGAGCCATGTGGCGGTGTCCTGGGAGTGCCAGATGTGACTGTACATGGTTGATGGCTCGCTCTTGATACATTTGCAGTCTGATTTGTACAATCAGACTGCAAATGTATCAAGAGCGAGCCATCAACCATGTACAGTCACATCTGGCGCTCCCAGGACACCGCCACATGGCTCCGCAGTGTGGGCTTTTTTCAGTGTGTCCGTTGCTGACAACAGTTTTGCCATCTGCAGCCTTTGCAGTCAACGCATAAGTCGCGGTAAGCCCAACAGTCACCTAGGGATAACCGCCTTAAGAAGGCACCTGAACTCCCATCACCGAGCCCAGTGGGAGCAACACCGTCAGAACCCACAAAGCCACACTCCAGGCTCTCACCGTCCGGCCTCTTCTCCTTCTCCTCTCTCCTCGCAATTGTCCTCCACTCCACCTTCCATCATGCCGTCGTCACGTTGTTCTGGAAAAAGGCAGGCTTCTGTGGCCCAAATGTTGGAGCGTAAAAAAAATGATGATGCCGGATAACCCTCTTGCCCAATGTTTGACTGCTGGCTTGTCGGAACTGATAGACCGCCAACTACTGCCATATCAACTGGTGGACTCCGAGGCCTTTTGTAAATTTGTGGCCATATGAACACCACAATGGAAGGTCCCAGGCAGGAAATATTTCTCGCAGAAGGGCATTCCAGAGCTGTATGGCCATGTTCAGCGGCAAGTGAATATATCTCTGGCACACAGTGTTGGTGTCAAGAAGATACATCTGACCACAGACACATGCTCTAGCAAACACTGGCAGGGAAGGTACATCACTTTTACTGCCCACTGGGTGAACATTCTGACTGTCGTCAAGCATGTAACCAGTGGCACCCGTGTAGATTTGGTTGTACCGCCACTGATTGCGTGCAGGCCTGCCTCTTCTTCTTCTCCTCCTCCTCCTCCTCCATCCTCCCTCTCCTCCTCGGCTGACTCCTCCTTCTTCGCTGCTACCGTCTCTTCCGCTGCACCGCCCAAGATCCCCAGGACCCTATTCCACATGCCAGGTGAGACTTTGCCATGCTGTGCTGCGTCTGTTGTGCCTGGAAGCCAAGAGCCACACTGGTCCTGCACTCCTTTCAGCTTTGCGTTCACAGGCAGATCAGTGGCTGACACCGCTGAATTTGACAGTTGGTAAAGTGGTGTGCGACAATGGTGCCAATCTGCTGAGCGCGCTGAAACAAGGCAAAATAACACACGTGCCATGAATGACACATGTCCTGAACTTGATCGTGCAGTGATTCGTTGCCAAATACCCTGGGGTCCAGGACGTCTTGCGTCAGACCAGGAAAATCTCGGGCCATTTCAGAAGATCTTACACAGCCATGGCTCGCCTTGCTGACATTCAGCGGCGACACAACCTGCCCGTCAGGCGTCTTATTTGTGACTGTCCGACGCGATGGAACTCAACGTTGCATATGCTTGATAGGCTGCTCCAGCAGAAACGTGCAGTTAACGACTACCTGTACGAACTCTGTGGCAGGACAGGTTCTGGAGAGCTTGGGTTTTTTTCACCTCGCCAGTGGCTGCTCATGCGGGACGCATGCAGACTTCTGCGGCCATTCGATGAGATCACCAAACTGGTCAGTCACGGCCAGGGTGCCATCAGTGACATTGAACCTTATGCCTTCTTTCTGGAGCGTGCATTGCATCGTGTCATTGATCAAGCCGTCGAGGTGCAGGAGCAGGAAGATGAGGAAGTCGCAATGTTGGATGAATTCCCAGTGGGTGCTACTCCATCTGAGACAAGTCAACAACAGGAGTCTGAAGAGGAGTCAGAGGAGGATGGTGCCAGGGGGATGAGGAGGAGCAAGAAGAGCATGCTTTAAACCTTTCTGGGATCCCTGGTGTTATCCGTGGATGGGGGGAGGAGAACCAGGACGACATAATCCTGGATTATGAGCTGTAAGCAGGCCACTACACCGCTTCCAGTTTAGTGCGACTGGGGGGCCTTCATGCTCCAGTGTTTTAAGGGGGACCCCCGTATAAGAAGCATAAAGGCCAAGGACCAGTACTGGGTGGCAACGTACTTAGACCCCCGTTACAAAACAAAAAATGGCGGAAATGTTACCACAATCACAGAGGACGCCCAGAATGCAGCACTTCCAGGCCTTGCTGCGGGACATGCTGCATTCTGCTTTTGCATGCGCTGGCAGAGGAATTTCCAGTCACAGAGAGACAGTTGCGGGTAGCAATCCAACAGTGCCTGCAAGAAGAGGGCGGTTTAAAGATGTCTTGGTCACTTCAGATAGGAGATCCTTCTTTCAGCCGAACCATCGACAGCTGTACTCCAGACCCAGCATCAGGGAACGCCTAGACTGACAGATTTCAGACTACATCGGGTTAACGGCCGATGTAGACGCTCTGAGGAGTGTATAAAAGGGGGGGGGGTGACCAGCGCTATGGAGTATATAAATGTGTAAGAGGTATAAAAGGTATAAAAAGTGCAGGTGTGAAGCTGCTGCCAACCAACCCCTAGAGAGGGGTCAAATAGGTGAATAAAGTGCAAAAAGGTTGGTGATGGAGCTAACCTGATTTTTGTGTAAATTGCACAAGATCCCGTGTACGAAAAATGGTGATTACCATAACAAGTGAATAAATTAATTTATAATAAAGTCATAAGGTGCAGGTGACAAAAGTCAGGATCTATAAATTGGGCTCAATATTGCATGCCCCAAAAAGTGCTTAAGTGATAAGAATAAATGTGCAAAGATCCAATAAAGTGCGTTTTATTTTTCATAAATAGTGCATAAATAAATAAATAAATAAATAGTGCGGGTATTATTGTAATGAATATACTGTAAACAGGTAAAAATTATTGTCCATGAAACTGCCAAGCTATGTGGTGCCAAAAAAAGTGGTGCTGATGCAAGAATAAATGGTGAGAACCACTAGAAGCCAAAAAATGGTAAAAGGTTGTGCCTATAAAAGGACACTAGGTGTCGCACTCACCCCTTTAGAAGGCACACTATAACCACAGGCTGTATGTGTTCTGATACACCAAATGGGACAAACGAGTAGTCTTGAGCTGGGCAAACCACTGGGGATCCTCCGCCGCTCCAGTAGACGTCAGATGACGAAACACGTAGGGCCGAGTTTGTACGTCAACGTCACTTCTGGTTTTTGCAGTTGGGAGCCGTGGAACGCGGAAGAAGCTTCAGTGTCCGGCGTCTGCATCCGATACTGATTCTGATCAATCCGAAGCGTGAGTTTATCTACACTTGCCTTTACATTACTGAGATATACCACACCATGGGGCTTTCTTTGTCTTTGAGCACCTAGACTGGACCCATTCTCGGAGGATCCCCAGTGGTTTGCCCAGCTCAAGACTACTCGTTTACAGTATATTCATTACAATAATACCCGCACTATTTATTTATTTATTTATTTATGCGCTATTTATGAAAAATAAAACGCACTTTATTGGATGTTTGCACATTTATTCTTATCACTTAAGCACTTTTTGGGGCATGCAATATTGAGCCTAATTTATAGATCCTGACTTTTGGCACCTGCACCTTATGACTTTATTATAAATTAATTTATTCACTTGTTATGATAATCACCATTTTTCATACACGGGATCTTGTGCAATTTACACAAAAATCAGGTTAGCGCCATCACCAACCTTTTTGCTCTGAGGAGTGATTAACCCCTGGACTACTGGGTGGGCAGGCTTGACCTCTGGCCAGAGCTTGCACAATTTGTAATGGAACTGTTGGCTTGCCCCCCGTCCAGTGTCCTGTGCGAAAGGACGTTCAGCGCAGCAGGGGGGATCGTGACCGATAAGTGCACTCGCCTAGCTCATGACAGTGTAGACTACCTCACATTTATAAAAATGAATAAGGCATGGATCTCTGAGGAATTCAACACATGTGACCAGTAGACCATGTTTCATTGAAATTCCTCATGCCAGGCCATAAATATCCGCCAGACCGCCATCCACCCACAACAATTCCTGGTCCTTGTCTTTGCTAAATACAGCGGCATAAAAGGCATTTCATGTCCATTAAATGCCAAATTTTTGCGGCCTTTCAGGGCCGACAATTATTTTTTCTGTGAATGCCTAATGTACCTCCAGCCCCAGAATACTACGTTCTTAGCTGTCAGGTAAACCCATGTGGGCTAATTTTTGGGGCCTATACCGGCCGACACTTACTTCTGTTACCTGTGAATGCCTAATGTACCTCCAGCCATCAAATACTACGTTCTTTGCTGTCAGGTAAACCCATGTGGGCTAATTTTTGGGGCCTATACAGGCTGACACTTCTATATCCTGTGAATGCCTAATGTACCTTCAGCCACAGAATACTACATTCTTAGCTGTCACGTAAACCCATGTGGGCTAATTTTTGGGGCCTATACTGGCCGACACTTACTTCTGTTATCTGTGAATGCCTAATGTACCTTCAGCCACCAAATACTACGTTCTTAACTGTCAGGTAAACCCATGTGGTCAAATTTTTGGGGTTTATACTGGCCGACACTTACTTCTGTATCCTGTGAATGCCTAATGAACCTTCAGCCACAGAATACTACGTTCTTAGCTGTCAGGTAAACCCATGTGGGCTAATTTTTGGGGCCTATATTCGCCGACACTTACTTCTGTTATCTGTGAATGCCTAATGTACCTCCCTCCAGCCACCAAATGCTACGTTCTTAGCTGTCAGGTAAACCCATGTGGTCTAATTATTGGGGCCTAAACAAGCCGACACTTACTTCTGTATGCTGTGAATGCCTAATGAACCTTCAGCCACCAAATACTACATTCTTAGCTGTCAGGTAAACCCATGTGGGCTAATTTTTGGGGCCTATACTGGCCGACACTTACTTCTGTATTCTGTGAATGCCTAATGTACCTCCCTCCAGCCACCAAATACTACGTTTTTAGCTGCCAGGTAAACCCATGTGGTCTAATTATTGGGGCCTATACTGGCCAACACTTACTTCTGTATCCTGGGAATGCCTAATGTACCTCCAGCCACCAAAAACTATGTTCTTAGCTGTCAGGTAAACCCATGTGGTCTAATTATTGGGGCCTATACTGGCCGATACTTACTTCTGTATCCTGGGAATGCCTAATGTACCTCCAGCCACCAAAAACTATGTTCTTAGCTGTCAGATAAACCCATGTGGGCTCATTTTTGGAGCCTATACTGGCGGACACTTACTTCTGTTACCTGTGAATGCCTAATGTACCTCCAGCCATCAAATTCTACGTTCTTAGCTGTCAGGTAAACGCATGTGGGCTAATTTATTGGGGCCTTTCATGGCCGACACTTACTTCTGTATCCTGTGAATGCTTAATGTACCTCCAGCCACCAAATACTACGTTCTTAGCTGTCAGGTAAACCCATGTAGGCTTATTTTTGGGGCCAATACTTGCCAACACTAATTTCTGTATCCTGTGAATGCCTAATGTACCTTCAGCCACTGAATACAACGTTCTTAGCTGTTAGGTAAACCCATGTGGGCTAATTTTTGGGGCCTTTCATGGCCGACACTTCTGTATCCTGTGAATGCCTAATGTACCTTCAGCCACAGAATACAACGTTCTTAGCTGTCAGGTAAACCCATGTGGGCTCATTTTTGGGGCCTGGAATGGCCAACACTTACTTCTTTATCCTGTGAATGCCTAATATTTCAGACTGGAATTGAAAATCAATGGGTCTGTAAATGTTCCGTCAAATTGTGGAATGGATGCGGACCCATTTTACAGATGTGTAAATGGACCCTATATGTATTTGACATGTATTTACCGGCTGCTGTCAGTTCTGGCTGATTTATGAAAAAGAAAAAAATGTTTTTGCTGTAAAAAAAAATAATTTTTAGGGCAACTTTTGCTCTGAGGAGTGATGAACCCCTGGACTACTGGGTGGGCAGGCTTGACCTCTGGTCAGAGCTTGCACAATTTGCAATGGAACTGTTGGCTTGCCCCCGTCCAGTGTCCTGTCCGAAAGGACGCTCAGCGCAGCAGGGGGGATTGTGACCGATAAGTGCACTCGCCTAGCTCATGACAGTGTAGACTTCCTCACATTTATAAAAATGAATGAGGCATGGATCTCTGAGGAATTCAACACATGTGACCAGTAGACCATGTTTCATTGAAATTCCTCATGCCAGGCCACAAATATGCGCCAGACCGCCATCCACCCACAACAATTCCTGGTCCTTGTCTTCGCTAAATACAGCAGCATAAAAGGCATTTCATGTCCATTAAATGCCAATTTTTTGCGGCCTTTCAGGGCCGACAATTATTTTTTCTGTGAATGCCTAATGAACCTCCAGCCACAGAATACTACGTTCTTAGCTGTCAGGTAAACCCATGTGGGCAAATTTTTGGGGCCTATACTGGCCGACACTTACTTCTGTTACCTGTGAATACCTAATGTACCTCCAGCCATCAAATACTACGTTCTTTGCTGTCAGGTAAACCCATGTGATCAAATTTTTGGGGCCTATACTGGCTGACACTTACTTCTGTTACCTGTGAATGCCTAATGGACCTCCAGCCATCAAATACTACGTTCTTAGCTGTCAGGTAAACCCATGTGGTCAAATTTTTGGGGCCTATACTGGCCGACAGTTACTTCTGTATTCTGTGAATGCCTAATGAACCTTCAGCCACAGAATACTACGTTCTTAGCTGTCAGGTAAACCCATGTGGGCTAATTTTTGGGGCCTATACTGGCCGACACTTACTTCTTTATCCTGTGAATGCCTAATGTACCTCCAGCCACCAAATACTATGTTCTTAGCTGTCAGGTAAACCCATGTGGGCTAATTTTTGGGGCCTATACTGGCCGACACTTACTTCTGTATCCTGTGAATGCCTAATGTACCTCCAGCCACCAAATACTATGTTCTTAGCTGTCAGGTAAACCCATGTGGGCTAATTTTTGGGGCCTATACTGGCCGACACTTACTTCTGTTACCTGTGAATGCCTAATGTACCTCCCTCCGGCCACCAAATACTACGTTCTTAGCTGTCAGGTAAACCCATGTGGGCTAATTTTTGTGGCCTATACAGGCCGACACTAACTTCTTTATCATGTGAATGCCTAATGTACCTCCAGCCACCAAATACTATGTTCTTAGCTGTCAGGTAAACCCATGTGGGCTAATTTTTGGGGCCTATACTGGCCGACACTTACTTCTGTTACCTGTGAATGCCTAATGTACCTCCAGCCATTAAATACTACGTTCTTAGCTGTCAGGTAAACGCATGTGGGCTAATTTTTGGGGCCTTTCATGGCCGACACTTCTGTATCCTGTGAATGCTTAATGTACCTCCAGCCACCAAATACTACGTTCTTAGCTGTCAGATAAACCCATGTGGGCTCATTTTCGGGGCCAATACTGGCCGACACTTACTTATTTATCCTGTGAATGCCTAATGTGCCTTCAGCCACAGAATACAACGTTCTTAGCTGTCAGGTAAACCCATGTGGGCTAATTTTTGGGGCCTGGAATGGCCGACACTTTCTTCTTTATCCTGTGAATGCCTAATTTTTCAGACTGGAATTGAAAATCAATGGGTCTGTAAACGTTCCGCCAAATTGTGGAATGGATGCGGACCCATTTTACAGATGTGTGAATGGACCCTATATGTATTTGACATGTATTTACTGGCTGCTGTCAGTTCTGGCTGATTTATGAAAAAAAAAATTGTTTTTGCTGTAAAAAAAAAATAATAATAATTCTTTAGGGCAACTTTTCCAATTGCAATACTTCTGTTATGACATTGTCCATGTGCTGGGACTATTTGTGCACAGCTAGTAAGTCTTTTGTGGCTGGAAATATGACCTAAAGGTTTTTAAAGTTTGCCTCCCATTAAAGTCAATGGAGCCTGCCTCGAACTTGTGGTTCTTGAGAAAATTTGCGGCTGATGTTCGCGAACTGCCCCGGCCGATGTTCATCCATCACTAGTTCTCAGCGCCAAAGCAGAAGTCCCTACCCCAACTCCAGCCCTGCTAGAGCACTGTCCCTCCTGCTGAGGCTGAACCCTACCTCATCTTGTGCCCTGCTCTTTGCTATAGGCCTCCACACGTCATTCCTGTCTATAAACTATAATATCCCCATGGAAGGAATGTCCACACAGGTAATAGTTTGCTGCACGTTACTGGTGGTGTTCAGAAACTGACATTAAAGTCACATCACAACATTCTGGTGTCTATCGTAATATAAGGCAAGATACACTGTATTGTGCAAAAGTTTTTCCCCCCAAGACTTGCAAGAAAATTCTGTGGAGACAGAGAAGAGATATTGAATAGCCAGAAATGCTTCTGAAACCAGGTTACTGTATACCAGGAGAAAGAGCAGGCTTTAGACTGCCCTAAATTCAACTCACAGAATCAGGGAACAAAGACAAAAGCCAAGCCGCATAATGTACTAAATAGGTTAAAATGGTGTATTATAACAAGTATTGAAATCACAGTAAATAATTTTTACCATGCATTGAAACAAAGGCTGCAGCAAGCAACAGATCCTAACCTGATCCAGCCGCCTTTTCTTCCTGGTATACTGTGATCTGGTTTCACGAGCGCTTATGGCTACTCAGTAAAAAGAGCGTCATCATGGATGTCTGCTAAAGAGCTTGTGTTTATCTCATCTGTGTCTGTGTGGAATTATCTTGCAAGTCTTGGAGGGGGAATGTTGAACAATACAGTGTATCTTGTCTTTATGGATTGGCATTGATCTCAACATTCTGGAGTCACTTGACCTTACACAGGCCATCACATTTAGTGGACAATCAGCAGAGCAAGTGAAAGCATGGTAAAAGGAAAGAAAAAAATTGCACTTAAATACAATTAAACCAAACCATCAATTGCGAAGAATGAAAACAAATGATCTAAGCTGCAACTCTGCTGTGAGATATAAACACAGTCCTATCATAATCATATCGGGTTGCTCTATGATTTAAATCAATATAAACGCAACATATAAATGCAGTGCGGAAGGGTCAACAACATTTGTGTCTAAACACTCAGCCAGGGCCTTTAAATGCCACTCCAAGGGTTCCCCCTCAGGTGAAGATCATCCAGAAAATGCCTCCATAATTTATTCCACAGAAATACAAAAATGCTCCACATAGTGTAAAATCCTAAGGGTAAATTTTTATTAAAAAGTAAGATTGCACATCAATGCAGCAGTAAAAACACCTTACTAACACTCTCATTGCCCGACATAACACAAGCAACTTGCACTTCCAGAAACTGAAGAATGTGGTGATGTCAGCACGTTGTTCCGCACTAAGCGTTTCATCACAAAAGGACGTAGCCGTGCCCCCATAGGAACATCATTCCTTTCTTCGGTTCCCGGAAGTGCAGATTGATTGGGTTATGTCGACCGGAGAAAGTGTTAGGGCATTTTTACTGCTGCATTGATGTAAGTGCAACCTTACTTCTTAACAAATTTACCCTTAAGATTTTACACTATGTGGAGCATTTTTGTATTTCTGGGGATGAAATTATGGAGAAAATATCTGGTTAAATTGTTAGAGAAGCTCAGTTGGAACCGTAAGGACATTATATGTTCATGCTCATAATTAGGGATGAGCTTCGAGTTCGAGTCAAAGGTAAGTTCATCGCTCGTTCTATCGTTCGTCGAATAACGAACAAATGTGCTTCTTCACAGGAAATTCAATCTTCCCATAATGCACTGCACGTGCAGCACGCATGCAGCGCGTTATGTGATTGACCAACGCATGCACCCTGACCTCATGCTTTGGCCAATTAAATGATCTCTCCCATGATTGGACTAAATGCAGGCTGCCTTTATCCAATCATGGCTCAGGGGCCAAGTACACACCCCACGCTACATAAAGGCTGCTCGCGCAGCCGCAATGTGTAGGGACAGGCACGCGATTGAGGCAGGGAGGGAGTAATTTTTTGGGAGTGTGCAGACACATTGCTAGCAGTGTAGGGAGGGCTAGGTTCCTGCGGGAGGTAGGGAGAGATTTATTTCTTTACATCATATCAGACAGTGCAGAGACATTGCTAGCAGTGTAGGGAGGGCTAGGTTCCTGTGTGAGGTAGGGAGAGATTTCTTTCTTTACATCAGATACCAGAGTATTGTTCATCGGTCAGTGGTGGAACATTCTATAATATTCACAGACCTATTTGATTATAGATCACTTCAGATATCAGTCACAGTATTCATCGGTCAGTGGTGGAACATTCTATAATATTCACAGACCTACTTGATTATAGATCACTTCAGATATCATTCAGAGTATTCATTAGTCAGTGGTGGAACTTTCTATAATATTCACAGACCTATTTCATTATAGATCACTTCAGATATCAGACACAGTATTCATCAGTCAGGGGTGGAACATTCTATAATATTCACAGACCTATTTGATAATAGATCACTTCAGATATCATTTAGAGTATTCATCGGTCCGTGGTGGAACATTCTATAATATTCACAGACCTATTTGATTATAGCTCACTTCAGATATCAGTCAGAGTATTTATTGGTCAGTTGTGGAACATTCTATAAGCATCACAGATCATCCATCTATAGGTTTATAGATTACAACAGATATCAGTGAGAGTATTGTTAATCGGTCACTTGCGTACATCTATAACCACCACAGCTAATCTATAGGGCTATCAATTACATCATATCAGGTCATTGGGTATCTATTGGTCAGTTGCATATAACCTATATTGATATGTCCGAAAGGCCGGCAAGGAGAGGCCAAGAAAAGACGGCAAGCAGCCTCTGTGTCCATTGTGAAAAGTGGTGGTCACAGTCGACATAGTGCATCCTCTGCAAGTGGGGCACACCTGTCCTTTAATTCCGGTGCTGCCCGTGTTATTCATCCACAACATGTGGAAGAGTTAGTGGAGTGGCTCAATCAGCCATCCTCATCATCCTCTTCCTCTGACACCCACGCTCCCAGTAGTTTGCCTTCCACCGCAGCTGCCAAAGCGGCCCATTCCACAGGCTCCTTCTCCACAGCTACTCCCTCAGTCGCCCCACCATCATGCACGGAGGAGTCACCTGAACAATTCGATCATAGTGTCAGTGACATGCTCCTGTAGGATGCGCAGCAATTTGAAAGCTGTGATGTTGGTTCCCAGGTTGATGAAGGGAATAACGTGAGCCTAGAGAGAGGGGGTGACAATGACGGACAGCCACAGCTGAAGCATATTGCCAAGTTTGCTCCAGTGACAGGGAGGGAGGGGATGATGAGGTCACTGACTGTACTTGGGTGCCTGACAGCATAGAGGAGGAGGAGGGGGGAGGATGAGGATGAGTTTGCACAACTCCAACGAGGCAGGATGTGCTCCAGGGGCCACCATAGCAGTAGCCAACCTATTGCGTCACAGCACAGAGCTCCACAGGTGCAGGGTGCTGCAAAATCCCCGCAGACTCCAAGAAGTTCATTAGTGTGGGCTTTTTTCAGCATTTGTGCAGTAGACCGCAGCATTGCTGTTTGCAACATCTGTCTAAAGCAGATCAAGTGTGGCCAGAACACCAGCCGCTTGGACACCACATGCTTGACAAGGCATATGATGACTTCCCATGCAGTCCATTGGCAACAGCACCTGAAAGAGGCACCAGATCAAAACAAGTATACGTCACCTTGCTCCTCATCTTCGTTCTCTAACCCTACTATACCTCGTGCCTTCTAAAATACCAGCATTGAGAGGGATGATGGTATAGCAATAAGTGGAACAGAGGCTTGCACCCAATCTTCTAGCAGTACACCACCGCTTGATTTGAGCAGCAGGCAAATTTCACGACCCCAGTATTTGAACCGTAGAAAGAAATACTGTCCCAGCCACCCACATGCTCAGTGTCTTAATGCTAGCTTGGCAAAATTGCTAGCATTACAGTTGCTGCCTTTTCATCTGGTAGACTCCACTCCCTTTTGTGAATTTGTGGAATGTGCTGCACCACAGTGGCAGGTGGAAGGGACAAAGCTGTCAGTAGGAAGGTGCAAATTACTGCAGACTCTTGGTCCAGCAGGCATGGACAGGGACGTTACATTTCTTTCATGGTGCACTGGGTAACTCTGCTGGCAGCTGGGAAAGATGCAGGACAGGGTTCGGTGCTGCAGCTTGTTTTGCCACCATGCCTCCAAATAGCTGGTGCTGTTTCTGCCACATCTGTCTACTCCACCACCTCCTCCTCCTCCTCCATGTCCTCTACTGCTCAATTCTTTTCTGCAGCAGCAGTGCTCCCTAAGCATTCAAGGGGCTACGCAAGCAGTCAGGCTAAAAGATGCCATGCTGAGCTTCAGTTGGTCTAGGGGATAGGAGTCATACCGGTGCAGAGATTCTGCCAGCTCTGTGGGGGCAGACTCAGAGATGGTTGACGCCACGACAGCTTGAGCCAGTAATGGTTGTATGCGATAATGGCACCAATCTTCTCTCCGCTCTCCGACAGGGACACTTGACTCATGTTCCATGCTTGGCACATGTCCTGAATCTGGTGTTGCAGCATTTCTTGAGCAGATACCCGGGCTTCCAATATCTCCTGATGCAGGCCAGGAGGGGTTACGGTGTTCAGGCACCACTAACACCAAAGGCCCAATTTTTGGCACCTGTGTAGTACATGCAATTTCAAATTTGCATGGAATTCTTACCGCAGGTCCCGTTCCTGCACCCAGCAAGAGTAACTGCGAGGCCTGGGTTATGGTGTTCAGGCACCACATACAGCAAAGGCCCAATTTTTTGCACTTGTATAGCACATGCAATTTCTAATTTGTATGGAATTCTTACCAGCAGGTCCCGTTCCTGCTCCCAGCAAGAGTAACTGCGAGGCCTTGGTTACAGTGTTCAGGCACCACATACGGCAAAGGCCCAATTTTAGGCACTTGTACAGAACATGCAATTTCAAAATTGTATTTAATTCTTACCAGCAGGTCCCGTTCCTACACCCGGCAAGAGTAACTGTGAGGCCTTGGTTACGGTGTTCAGGCACCACCAATAGCAAAGCCCAATTTTTTACACCTGTATGACAAGTACATGTGATTTCAATTTTGTATGGATTTTTTTAGCAGCATGGCCCGTTCCTGCACCCAGCAAGAGTAACTGCGAGGGTTTATGGTGTTCAGGCATAGCCAACAAACAAGGCCCAGTTTTTCTGCACCCGTATGACAAGTACATGCGATTTGAAATTTGTATGTATATTTGTATATGAAATGTTTTGATTTAGAAATGTCAGTATTGCTGCAGCAGGCTACATGCATTAAGGGGACCCCCCCAGGCATGATATTTGAAGGAATTTTTCATTTTTATATAGTTTCACTTTAAGCCTCATTAAAATCAATAAATCAGTGCTCATTTAAAAACAATCGTTTTTAAAACCTTTTTTTTCATTGCTACATGTTCCCCATGTCAGGACCCAGACCCCCATACACTTTTTTGGGGCAATAACTTGCATTTAAGCCTTCAAAATGAGGCTGTTTGAAGTCTATGGGACTCGAGCCTCGAAAATCAATGGGATTTGCTTGTTCGAACAAACTTTTCCTCTGTTCGCGGTGTTCTGGTGCGATCCGAACCGCGGGTGTTTGGCTCATCAATACTCATAATTATGAGCAAAGGCTCAATACAGAAGAGGCATTAGCGCGCATGCACAAACATATTGGCATGTGCAGAAATGCGTGCACTGGCACCAAACTGCCTTTTTAAGCTGGGCTGTGGCATGAACAGATTGCTGAGTGGTCTTCTACTAGTTCCTGTTTTCCCTGCGCCTTGACCTGCTATATCTGTCTACCCATGCTTGGTCCGACTTGCCCTGCCTTGACCAATCTCTGGATTTCTGCCTGCCTATTGTGACCTCAGCTTTTAATCAGACTCCTGTCTTGTGCTCCTGTGGCTTGCTGCCTGACTGTTTGCTGACTCCTGCTTGTGTTCTGACTCTGCTTCCATCTTATGTTCCTGTCCTTTGCTGCCGGGCTGTTTATGACCTTTTGGCTTGTATCCTGGCTGTGCTCCTGCCAACTGATCAAGCTTCATCATGTTCCAGTTCCTTGTTCCTGCCTCGTGGTCCACAGTCATCTGCTCCCTGCAAACCTCAGCTGACGCCGTCTTTTATACCGACCATTGTGCCACCCTGTGACCTCACACCTCTTATCATCACAACTAGGGATGTTGGAAAAGAGGTGCAAGAGAAGCCCCCTCTATAGCTCGATCTCCACCAGCTATGTGACAATGATCTTCACTTTTGGCTCAGAGGGGATCCTTAGTAGAGCCATTTAAATGTCCTGGCTTGGTGTTTAGCCACAAGTGTTGTTGACCTTCTGACGTAGAAGGTCCATTTGAACTGGTAAGCAGGCTTTCTTACCATACACAGGTGGTGGTGCTTCAGTCAAGATCTTACACTTGATGATGGGTGGTGACTAAATTTTATGACATCCCGGTCACATATGAAGAGGACTTTACTTTATTTTATTTCATTTTATGGCTAATATTTTACAAGTCTTTTATCTGGACTTTATTTTCCTCACAGCATTTTTCACTGGACTTTATTTACTTTTTGCAATAACTTTTTGCACTGTATTTATATGCTACGTTTATATTGATTTAATTTATAGCATAGCACTTTATGATTTGATTTTGACAAGTGAAAACATTGTAATGGACCCCCTTACTCAAGAAGAGTATGTCCCCTGTATCAGCTTCCCTTGCCTGATACCAGCACGATCCAATCAATGTAGGGTGGTAAGAAGCATAAAAACTGTTTATTCAAACACAGGCACAAAGAGATATACACTCTGGGACAATCCCCCCTCCCCTTTAGCAGCTAATCCACATGCAAAGTGATCGACCGATATCAGTTTTTCATTGCCGATAGCGATACCGATATTTTGGCCAATGCATATCGGTATCGGCCAATATTTTTGTACATTTAAAATTTGGCAAAATAATCACAAATTTCAACACAAATCTGTTACTGAACATGTTAATATTTATTTATTAACAATTTTAACATTAAAGCGGCGTTCCGGCCTCGGGGGTCAATTTGAGCTAAAAATACCCCCGGGACAGTCAGGGCTAGTACATTCCATAATGGATAGCCTCTGAACTGTCCCGGGTCGCACTTACCTATAAGAAGAAATACTTACCTTGAAAATTTCTTCTCCAGAGCTGCCATCTCAGGTATGGGCAGCTGAAGCCGCAGCATCCCTCTTCGTGACGTCGGAGTCCCACAATGCACTGCACCGGCCCAGCTCGTCACTTCTGGTGCAGCGCGGCATCCCTGCACAGCTTCTGGGCATGCCCAGAAGCTGTTTAGCAATGAATATCACGCCTGCACCGGAAGGGACGAGCGGGGCCGGTGCAGGCGCATTGATTCCTGTGAGCGATGACGTTCAGCTCCCAGGAATCATCGCAAACCGGAAGTGATGGCGCGGGCGGCCGCCGCAGAGGGAGAAAGTGGAAGGAAGGTGAGTATATTTTCTTCTATAATAAGGTAAGTGATCAAAAAAAAAATTGCCATTATCCATTTCTTTTCCAGGTTCCCCTTAGCAAGCGGATGGCCCAAAAATCGATTTTATCGATTTTGCGGCCGGAACCACCCTTTAGCCACTTTAAGACCAGAGGATTTTCCTGCTTAACGTCCAGGCCACTTTTTTCAACTTGGCACTGCGCGACTTTAACTGACAATTGCGTGGTCATGCAATGCTGTACCCAAAGGAAATTTATGTCCCTTTTTCCCACAAACAAAGCTTTCTTTTGGTGGTATTTGATCACCTCTGCGCTTTTTATTTTTTGCGATATTAATAAAAACAGAGCGAAAATTTTGCCAAAAATTGACATTTTCTACTTTGACAGTTAAAAAATATCCAATATATTCAATTTTTGTCATATATTTAGGCCAAAATGTATTTAGCTACATGTCTTTGACAAAAAAATTCTCAATGAGCGTATTTTTATTGGTTTGCGCAAAAGTTATATCGCATACAAACTATGGTGTAAATACTGGAATTTACGCAGCTTTAATTTCTGACTGCCTCAGAATTTGTGAAGTGCTAAAATGGCAGGGCAGTACAAACCCCCCCAAATTACCACTTTTTGGAAAGTAGACATCCTAAGGAATGTAGTGAGAGGCATGTTGAGCTCATTGAATATTTTATTTTTTTGTAACAGGTGTTTGAAATATGACTAAAAAAAATAAAAAATGTTTTTTACACAAAGTTGTCATTGAAATTATATATTACTCACGCATGCCATGGGCATATGTGTAATTACACCCCAAAATATATTTTGCTGCTTCACCTGAGTACAGGGATACCCCATGTGTAAGACTTTTTGGGAGCCTAGCGGTGTACGGGACCCCGATAACCAATCACCACCTTCAGAATTTCAAAGGGCGTAAATTTCTCATTGCACTTTCTCACTGCCTATCACGGTTTCGGAGGCCCTGAAATGTCAAGATAGCACAACCCCCCCCCCCCCCCAATGACCCCATTTTGAAAAGTAGACACTCCAAGCTATTTGCTGAGAGGCATGGTAAGTCCATGGAATATTTAATATTTTGCCACAAGTTCCGGGAAAATTATTAATTTTTTTTTACACAAAGTTTCAGTAAATGATATATTGCTCACACATGGCATGGGTATATGTGAAATTACACCCCAAAATACATTCTGCTGCTTCTCCTGAGTAGGGGGATACCCCATGTGTGAGACTTTTTGCAGTCTAGCCGCATACAGGACCCCGAAAACCAATCGCCATCTTCAGGCTTTCCAAGTGCGTAAATTGTTGATTTCACTCCTTACTACCTATCACAGTTTTGAAGGCCATGAAATGCCAAGATAGCACAAAACCCCCCCAAATGACCCCATTTTGCAAAGTAATTTGCTGAGAGGCATGTTGAGTGTTTTGCAGATCTCACTTTTTGTCACAAAGTTTTGGAAATTGAAAAAAAAGAGGGAAAAAAGTGCATTTTCCTTATTTTTTCTTCATTTTCCAAAATAAATGAGAGCTTCAAAATACTCGCCATGCCTCTCAGCAAATAGTTGGAGTGTCTACTTTGCAAAATGGGGTGATTGCATTTGGGGGGGGGGGGTTGTGCTATCTTAGCATTTCATGGCCTTCAAAACTGTGATAGGTAGTAAGGAGTGAAATCAACAATTTACGCCCTTAGAAAGCCTGAAGGTGGTGATTGGTTTTTGGGGTCCTCTACGTGGCTAGACTGCCAAAAAGTCTCACACATGGGGTATCCCTGTACTCAAGAGGAGCAGCAGAATGTATTTTGGGGTGTCATTTCACATATGCCCATGGCATGTGTGAGCAATATATCATTTACTGACAACTTTGTGTAAAAAAAAACAATAATAATTTTCCCGAAACATGTGGCAAAATATAAAATATTCCATGGACTCACCATGCCTCTCAGCAAATAGCATGGAGTGTCTACTTTGCAAAATGGGGTCATTTGGGGTGGGTTTGTGCTATCTTGAAATTTCAGGGCCTCTGAAACTGTGACAGGTAGTGCAGAGGTAAAATAAGCAATTTACGCCATTAGAAAACCTGAAAGTGGGGATTGGTTTTCGGGGTCCCGTACACAGCTAGGCTCCCAGAAAGTCTCACACATGGGGTATCCCTGTATTCAGGAGAAGCAGCAAAATGTATTTTGGGGTGTCATTTCACATATACCCATGGCATGCGTGAGCAATATAGAATTTGGTGACAACTTTGTGTAAAAAAAAAAAAATTAATTTTCCTGAAACTTAGGGGAAAATATAAAATACTCCATGGACTCAATATTCCTCTCAGCAAATAGCTTTGGGTGTCTACTTTCCAAAAAGGGGTAATTTGGGGGGTGTTTGAACTGTCCTGGCATTTTATGCTCAATCTTAGCCATACATCACCCAATCTTCTAACCTATTGAAGACCAAGCCTTTTCTGTGACTTTTTGTTTACATGAAAAAATTTTTTTTTTTTACTAAAAAATTACTTTCAACCCCAAACATTATATATTTTTTTTAAAGCAGAGGCCCTACAGAACAAAATGGTGGATGTTGCAATTTTTTTGTCACACGGTATTTGCGCACAGATTTTCCAAACGCAATTTTTGCGGGGAAAAAAAACTTTTTTTATATTTAATGCAGAAATACACTACAGTGCCTTGCAAAAGCATTCGGCCCCCTTGAACTTTTCGACCTTTTGCCACATTTCAGGCTTCAAACATAAAGATATAAAACTGTAATTTTTTGTGAAGAATCAACAACAAGTGGGACACAATCATGAAGTGGAACGAAATTTATTGGATATTTGAAACTTTGTTAACAAATAAAACATTTAAAAATTGGGCGTGCACAATTATTCAGCCCCTTTACTTTCAGTGCAGGAAACTCTCTCCAGAAGTTCAGTGAGGATCTCTGAATGATCCAATGTTGACCTAAATGACTAATGATGATAAATAGAATCCACCTGTGTGTAATCAAGTCTCCATTTAAATGCACCTGCACTGTGATAGTCTCAGAGGTCAGTTTAAAGCGCAGAGAGCTTAATGAAGAACAAGGAACATACCAGGCAGGTCCGAGATACTGTTGTGGAGAAGTTTAAAGCCGGATTTGGATAGAAAAAGATTTCCCAAGCTTTAAACATCCCAAGGAGCACTGTGCAAACGATAATATTGAAATGGAAGGAGTATCAGACCACTACAAACCTACGAAGACCTGGCCGTCCCTCTAAACTTTCAGCTCATACAAGTAGAAGACTGATCAGAGATGCAGCCATGAGGCCCATGATCACTCTGGAATAACTGCAGAGATCTACAGCTGAGGTGGGAGACTCTGTCCATAGGACAACAATCAGTCGTATATTGCACAAATCTGGCCTTTATGGAAGAGTGGCAAGAAGAAAGCCATTTCTTAAAGATATCCATAAAAAGTGTCGTTTAAAGTTTGCCACAAGCCACCTGGGAGACACACCAAACATGTGGAAGAAGGTGCTCTGGTCAGATGAAACCAAAATCGAACTTTTTGGCAACAATGCAAAACGTTATGTTTGGCATAAAAGCAACACAGCTCATCACCCTGAACACACCATCCCCACTGTCAAACATGGTGGTGGCAGCATCATGGTTTGGGCCTGCTTTTCTTCAGCAGGGACAGGAAAGATGGTTAAAATTGATGGGAAGATGGATGGAGCCACATACAGGACCATTCTGGAAGAAAACCTGATGGAGTCTGCAAAAGACCTGAGACTGGGACGGAGATTTGTCTTCCAACAAGACAATGATCCAAAACATAAAGCAAAATCTACAATGGAATGGTTCACAAATAAACATATTCAGGTGTTAGAATGGCCAAGTCAAAGCCCAGACCTGAATCCAATCGAGAATCTGTGGAAAGAACTGAAAACTGCTGTTCACAAACGCTCTCCATCCAACCTCACTGAGCTCGAGCTGTTTTGCAAGGAGGAATGGGCAATAATTTCAGTCTCTCGATGTACAAAACTGATAGAGACATCCCCCAAGCGACTTACAGCTGTAATCGCAGCAAAAGGTGGCGCTACAAAGTATTAACTTAAGGGGGGCTGAATAATTTTGCACGCCCAATTTTTCAGTTTTTTATTTGTTAAAAAGGTTTGATTGTGTCCCACTTGTTGTTGATTCTTCACAAAAAATTACAGTTGTATATTTTATGTTTGAAGCCTGAAATGTGGCAAAAGGTCAAAAAGTTCAAGGGGGCCGAATACTTTCGCAAGGCACTGTATATAATTCCTAATTGTTTGGTAAAATGTAAAAGATGATCTTATGCTGAGTACATAGACATGAAACATGACATGCTTTAAAAATTGCGCACGCCCGTGCAGTGGCAACAAACTACGTACGGTTTTAAAAGCCTTTAAAAGTCTTTACAGGTTACCACTTTGGACTTACAGAGGAGGTCTACTGCAAGAATGACTGCCCTCGACCTGGCGTTTGCGGCGATACCTCACATGCATGCGCCAATTGCGATTTACATATGACACTAGACCAACGCTTGCAAGCACGGAGGGACAGGGGGGCTTGATTTTTTTTTTTATTATTTTGCTTTTTTATGTTATTTTGACACCTTTCCTTTCATTTTTTTTTTTTTTTTGTTAATCATTTTTATTGTTATCACAGTGAATTTAAATATCTCCTATGATAGCAATCTGTAGTGACAGGTACTCTTTTTTTAAAAAAATTGGGGTCTTTTAGACTCTAGATCTCTCCTCTGACCTTAACGCATCTGAGCACACCAAAATTGGTGTGATAAAATGCTTTCCCAATAGCGCTGTTTATTTCTGGCGAAACAGAAGTCATGAAATGCTCGTAGCTTCCGGTATCTTAGGTCATAGAGATGATTGGAGCCATTCTCATCTCCAATCAGCTCTATGGTTAGGTAATTGAATCACCGGCTGCACTCTCGGGTTAACTGGTGGGACAGGAGAGCCCAAGAAAAACCGCGTGAGGGGGGTCCCCTCCCACTGCTTGTAAAAGCTGTCTAGCGGCCAATTATCCGCTAGGATTGCTTTTACATGTAAGCTGACCGCTGGCTGTAAAAAACGATACCAAGATGATGCCTAAATCTGCAGGCATCATCCTGGTATAACCACTTAAAGTCCAGCAACGTACCAGTACATTGCTGGTCCTTTTTTGGCATATAGTGTAGTTTTTTTTTTTTTTTCATGCAGTCTGTCTGTGGGCTGAACAAAAAAAGAGAACCTAACAGAAATCTCCGCAGGAAAATTGTGTAGTATATGCACCATTAACCGCCCAAACATCCGAAACCCACTTATTTAATGGCGGGTATACAAGAGAATATTCCACATATACCTAAAGGTATTTTAACTGCAGTGGTGAAATCAACCTACCACAGCACTGCCATCAGAGGTATCCATATATGCTGAGCGCAAACGCTATTTGGGTCAGAATATATAAAATCAGCAGCAAGGGAAACAGGTTAACAAAAGAATGAATAACAAACAAAGTACAGTAAAAGTACAGTAGGAAGAGTAGAAGAACATAAAAATAACTGAGACGACAACTGTTTTTAGCTTTTTTATTTTTTATTTTTTTTTGTATTTTTTTTTACACCTTTTTTTCTTCAACGTTAAAGTTCCAGGTTTGGGTCTTTCAAAATGACGATAGCCATCGAACATCTTTTAAGACCCTGTGTAAAGGCCTGTACACACGATAAGAAATTCAGAAGGGAAATTTCGTCTGACGACCGATCTGCCGATTTTCGGATTGTTAGTATGGTGCTTTCGACAGTTGACTCCGACTTTTCGGCTGACAAAATCCTGATGTGCAGGCTATAAAATTTTTGTCCTCCGTCAACACACGTTCGATTTTCGTCTCATTAGTACAGATTTCGACGGGGAAAAATCTTATGAGCAAGACTAGGCATGCTCAGAGACGAAAGAACACATACAAATCAATCCAACACATGACATCACTTCTGAAGTAGAATTCTGTCGTACGGGAAATTCTTAGGAAAAGAACCTCTTCACTTTCCACATCAGACTAGCATGCCACAAAAGAAGGACGAGTAGTCAACGGAAATTCGTAGCGTGTGTACGGGGCTTAAGTGTGCCCTAAACTGTGCCGTGTTGTACCCTACGCTTATAATCCACTAGTGGGTGGTAGCGATGGAAACCGTGGCAAAGGCCAGGTCGGTCAGGACAGGCGGAACAATAATTACGGTTGTCACGCCTAAATCTGCACTTGCTGCAGGCATGGCATCTTTTTTGGGGGTATTTTTGGGTAGGGGTACTTGGAATGAATTCCGGAAAATGGCTCTCATGCAGCCGGCTCACTGCATCTGGTTGGGGAAGTTGGGCAGGAGCACCTGCTGGAAACAGAAGGGCTCTGGTTATCTCTTTCTGGTAGTGTAAGAAGGATAATGTTCTGGCAGACGCTTTGTAAACTGACTGTGCTCTGTGACTGACTGTGCTCTGCGACTGACTGCGACTGACTGTGCTCTGCGACTGACTGCGCTCTGTGACTGATTGACTGACCATCCTCTGCAACTGACTGCGACTGACTGTGCTCTGTGACTGACTGCGCTCTGCAACTGACCGTGCTCTGCGACTGACCGTGCTCTGCGACTGAGTACTTGGGAGGACTGGTAAGTATCTTAGCGACTGGTGAGTATCTTAGGGTTAGTACCAGGGGAGATAGAGGTAGAGTAGGTAAGGAATAGCAGGTCATTACTAATTATCCCCATAGAGTAGAGGGTAATAATGTCCGACAGGATTGGGGATGCCACTTAGTGCACTTCTTGCTGTATGTATGCGTTCCTTGATGAACCAATCTAGGGCGAATACTGCCTAGCATCAACAACCTGGAAAGGAGCTTGGACATTACCCATCAGGTGCTGGCAGGGGCCGGCGTAGGGGAAGGAGGAGTAGAGGATATGCAGGCATCAGAGGTAGGCAGTTGGGTGACTGTTAGGAAGGGTAGAGGGAAGAGCGCTAGGGAGGCCAGTCCTGAGTCGGTACACCCTAACAAATTTGCCAAGTTGCATGTTGATGGGGATATCAGCTCAGGGGTAGCAGTGCTGGTGCAGGCACCCTCCACCAGCTGCCAGGGGAGTGGCGGCTCCAGGAAGGAGGGGGCCGAAACTCAGGAAAGGCTAGACAGGTTGTGGTAGGGGGGACTCAATTATCAAGAGGACAGAGAGGGCAATCTGTCGAAATGATCGCGGTAGCCGGACAGTATGTTGTTTACCGGGCGCTCGAGTTCGGCATATCGCGGATCGCGTAGACAGATTATTGGGCGGGGCTGGGGATGACCCAGCAGTCATGGTGCATGTGGGCACTAATGATAAAGTAAGAGGAAGGTGGAGGATCCTAAAGAACGATTTCAGGGACTTGGGGAATGGATTGAGGAATAGGACCTCCAAGGTGGTTTTCTCTGAAATACTGCCGGTACCTCAAGCCACACCAGAGAGGCAGAAGGAGTTTAGGGAACTCAACAAGTGGCTGAGGAACTGGTGCAGGAAGGAGGGGTTCGGGTTCCTGGAGAACTGGGCTGACTTCTCAGTCGGCTACCGGCTCTTTAGTAAGGATGGGCTGCACCTTAATGGGGATGGTACAGCTCTTTTGGGGAGAAAGATGGCCACCAAGTTGGAGGGGCTTTTAAAGAAGGAGTCGGGGGGAGGGCTCAGAAGTCGAGTCAGTCAGGAGGGAGCAATGGACAGAAGGCAGTATTAGAGTCAGCAGCGACAGTAGTTCCATAACGTCAATTGGAGGGTCTGTGCGGGAAAACCTCAGACCAAACAGGAATAAAAATAATCATCATTCACTATCAACTTCCACAAAACTAAGAGGGGTATATGCAAATGCCAGGAGCCTAGCTAATAAAATGGATGAGCTGGAAATGTTAGTACATGAGGAGGACATAGACCTTGTGGGAATAATGGAAACTTGGTTCGACCCCTCACATGACTGGCTGGCCAATATCCAAGGGTATTCGGTGTACCGGAAGGACAGGATAGGAAAAGGAGTGGTAGGGGTATGTCTCTATGTCAAGAACAATGTAAGGGTGATAGAGAGGAGTGATATTATGGAAGGGATGAGTATGGAGTTAGAATCCGTGTGGGTAGAACTCCATAGGGAAGAAGTAAAGGGAAAAGTAATTGTGAGGGTTTGCTATAGGCAACCCAACCAAAGGGAGGAGGTAGAGCTGGAATTTATATCACTGTTGAGTAAAGTGGCAAAACTGGGATCAGTCCTCATATTGGGGGACTTCAATTATCCCGACATTGACTGGGAAGAGGGGACTACACACTCACAAAAGGCCCGTCTCTTCATGGAAACCTTACAGGACAACTACATGTCTCAGTTGGTGGATTCTCCTACCAGAGAAAATGTAGTGCTGGATCTATTGATCACTAATGACCCAGACCTAATCTCGGAGGTAGGAGTCCAGGACAACCTGGGCTTTAGCGATCACAGGATAACAATATAACAATAAATAACAATATAACAAGGCAAGAGGGGAACATAAGAACCCTAAACTTCAGAAGGGCAAACTTTCCCAAATTGTGCTCAATGATGGAAAGTGTAAACTGGGACCAAACCTTAGGAACACTTACCACAGAGGAAAAATGGGAATGCTTTAGGAACATATTAAACAAATGCATCTGGCAGTGCATTCCTATGGGAAATAAATTTAGAAGAGACAAAGCCAAACCTAGCTGGCTAAACCGTAATGTTAAAAAACGTATTAGGGGTAAAAAAAATGGCCTTTAAGAAATATAAATCAGAGGGCACAGTATCGGCTTTCGAGCAATACAAGTAAGCAAATAAGAAAAGTAAATACTAAATCAAAATGGCTAAAACCTTGAGAGACAAATAGCGGAGGCTAGTAAAAAGAACCCAAAGAAATTCTTTAAATATTTCAACAGCAAAAAAACTAGGGCAGAGTATATTGCACACATAATTAACAATGATTGGAGGATGGTTACAGAGGACACTGAAAAAGCATACGTGCTGAACGCTTTTTTCTCCTCAGTCTTTACACAGGAAAAGGAGGGGTACACTGACCATGACTGTATGGTTAGTAGTAATACACAGGACTTGCCGCTATGGCTAACAGAGGGTGAAATCAGGGAAAGGCTGGATAAAATGAACACAAATAAATCACCAGGCCCGGATGGCGAACATCCGAGAGTACTCAACGAACTTAATAAGATTATATCTAGACCACTGTTCCTGATCTTTGCTGACAGTATTAGGACAGGAAATGAGATAAAAAGGAGAGAAAGGTTGGTAAAGGGCGCTACCTATGAATATAATACTAAAATGGTACTGTGTATAAAATCACTTAATGTGCATAAAACAGATAGCAGAAATGCAAAGTTGTAAAAAGTGCAACGGTGCCACTAAATCACAGGAACAAGGGGGTTGGATCTCACAACAATCCCCCAATAAAGTGCTCAGTACATAAGAATGGTATACCGTGGGCAAAACGGTGTGCAGTAAGCAAAAGATTGAAACAAAAGTGCACAAGTGATAATAAAACTTTATTGTAAAAATATATATATACTATATGGTGCGGGTGATAAAATTAGAGTGCAATAAATTAAAAAGAAAAAAATGTTCAAATAAATGTTGTGTATATATTTCTTTAAATAGATAAAAATAAATAATAAATTGTGAGCAAACCAAATAAATAATTATAGGAAAGGGAGAGGCTCTTTCCTAAAGGTGCTGTGTGCAGTGTCCGTAATAAACCAACAATATTCCAGTGAATGAAAGAATATGGAAGGAAGTGGTTACACCTGTGTGGTCCATTAGGTGTCGCACTTCCAATACAACCTGTTGGTATGCGGTATTGGACCGGCTGATGAATCTAGGGGTCCCTTCCGTTTTTAGTGAGCAGATATATTGGCTGATGATGCTCAATCGATCTGTGTGCTCAAACAGAAGGAAATCCCTATGAAATAGTATACAAGGCGATCAAATAGAAGTAGCATAGACTCACTGTGTAGGCTGGTCAAGATTAGTGTAGTATCCAGGAAGCTTCCGCGTTCCACGGCTCAGGCTCCGAAACTGGAAGTGACGTTTGACGTTAGACTCCACCCTACACGTTTCGCTATAGGACATCTGCTGGAGCTGCGTCAACTGTGCGTACTCCCGGCTATTACATAGTCTGTGTCCTAGCAACCAAATGGCTTCACCCAAACGCCATGTTGGTGCTCGGACGAAGCTAGTCAGAGGCCATATTCCTCCTCTCATTGCAGTGACAGCTTGTGTAAAGGACATGAAGCGGCGGCTATATATCATTATTTCTGATCAGCCTACACCAAAGAACAAAAAAAGGGGGGTAAGGAAAAATCCATCTTTATTATTCAAAATAGAAAAAAGAAAAAATATATATGAAAATATAAAAAAATAAAGATAAAATGACAAAAGGGAAAAAAGAAAAAGAGAAAAAAAAAAAGGGGGACCAGCGTAGTAAAAGCATTAAAACCTGGATAAAAAATTATAAAAGATATGAAAAATCAACTACGCTCATAAAATTGTCCCAAAAATACATATATTATGTTAAAAATTAAACAAAAATGGAAAAAATTGAAAAAAACAAAACAGCCAAATAGCACATTATCAGTTGAAAAAACATTGGCAAGCACTATTAAAAACTTGTTAAAGGGGAACGATCTTATTAAAACAAACCACACAAAAATTGTGGGCTTTAAAATAAAATAAAATATTAAAAGATTCTATTAAGGGATAGAATCCGAATAAGACTAATTATTTATGACCTTTAAGTGACATATATATATACTGTAAGGTATCTCCAACATAAATGATTAAATACAAGGACACAAGGAAGTGATGCTGGATGAGAAGGATTGTAAAAATAATGGTATTATATTGAAATAAACCAAGATAAAAAACAAGCCATTGAAGAAGAGCAAGATGAAAAAATCCGGGAGAAGAGGAGGAAATTATTCCATGGTTTCGGAACCTCATAAGACCCATCTTAATGTTTTGTCACCAAGAATTTATACGCTAATAATTATAATAGCAAAAGGTAAAAAATAGTAAAAATGTATATATATATAAATATATATATATATATACACAGTAAAAATATATAGTTGGATAAGACCATGACAAAAAGCAAAAATGTAGGAAAAATGGTGATGCTGGATGAGAAGGATTATGCTGAATGCAAAAGACTATGGGAATAAAATGGTAATGTGTTGCAAAGGGATGAAGTAGGGGTAGAAATTTGTAATATTATTCATTAGTTTTCAAACTAATGAATTTTGATTAGTAATTAGTAATGAACTTGATTAGTATTCAAAACCATTACTCTTCCCACTAGTATTAATGTTTTTTTTAGGTGTCAAAAATGTCTGCCCTGTAAAACTAACAAAAACCAGCAAAAGAAAATATTTTTTTTTAGATCAAATGCCACTGGTACTGAATATAGAATAAAGGATACCATCACTTGTACTAGCTGGCACGTAACATATGTCATTGAATGCCCTTGCCGGCTTCAATATATAGGCAGGACTACCCGACCCTTGAATATAAGAATAAGGGAACATATTAAAAATATAAGGAAAGGTTTTGACAAGCACAACCTCTCCAGACACTTTAAAGAAGTATATTCTCAAGATCCCTCAGGATTAATCTTCTACGGAATAGACAAATTCAAGGGGGACTGGAGGGGAGGTAATAAGAAAAGGATGATCTCTCGTAATGAAACAAAGTGGATCTATTTGATGAAATCTCTTCGCCCGGATGGGTTAAATGTGGACATAGACCTGAATTGTTTCATCACAGATTTATAACACACTCTAAAAAAACCTTTTTTAAGCTTTTTTACTTCCTTTTTTTGTATTTTTTATGTTTTTATATGTTTTTATATTTTTACATTTTAACCTTTTTACTAATTTCTCATGTCTAACCCCCATCATGTTTTGAACATGAGGTTTTTTCCTTTCTTCTTTATTGGACTTTATATGCTTTTTATATATTTTAATAGCAGGTCGACTCATTTTAAATATTTTTTATATGTAACTCATGAGATCTGTGCTCTCTTAATATCCCACCTAATGAATAATATTACTGATTTCTACCCCTACTTAGTCCCTTTGCAACACATTACCATTTTTTTCCCATAGTCTTTTGCATTCAGCATAATCCTTCTCATCCAGCATCACCATTTTTCCTACATTTTTGCTTTTTGTCATGGTCTTATCCAACTATATACTTTTACTGTATATATATATATATATACATTTTTACTATTTTTTACCTTTTACTATTACAATTATCAGCGTATAAATTCTTGGTGACAAAACATTAAGATGGGTTTCATGAGGTTCCGGAACCATGGAATAATTTCCTACTCTTCACCCGGATTTTTTCATCTTGCTCTTCTTCATTGGCTTGTTTTTTATCTTGGTTTATTTCAATATAATACCATTATTTTTACAATCCTTCTCATCCAGCATCACTTCCTCGTGTCCTTGTATTTAATAATTTATGTTGGAGATACCTTACAGTATATATATATGTCACTCAAAGGTCATAAATAATTAGTCTTATTCGGATTCTATCCCTTAATAGAATCTTTTAATATTTTATTTTATTTTAAAGCCCACAATTTTTGTGTGGTTTGTTTTAATAAGATCGTTCCCCTTTAACAAGTTTTTAATAGTGCTTGCCAATGTTTTTTCAACTGATAATGTGCTATTTGGCTGTTTTGTTTTTTTTCAATTTTTTCCATTTTTGTTTAATTTTTAACACAATATATGTATTTTTGAGACAATTTTATGAGCGTAGTTGATTTTTTTTTCATATCCTTTATAATTTTTTATCCAGGTTTTAATGCTTTTACTACGCTGGTCCCCCTTTTTTTCCCTTTTGTCATTTTATCTTTATTTTTTATATTTTCATATATATATTTTTTTTTTTTCCTTTTTGAATAATAAAGATGGATTTTTCCTTACCCCCCTTTTTTTGTTCATTGGTGTAGGCTGATAAGAAATGATGATATATAGCCGCCGCTTCATGTCCTTTACACAAGCTGTCACTGCAATGAGAGGAGGAATATGGCCTCTGACTAGCTTCGTACAAGCACCAACATGGCGTTGGGTGAAGCCATTTGGTTGCTAGGACACAGGCTGGCTATTTAATAGCCGGGAGTACGCACAGTTGACACGGCTCCAGCAAACGTCCTATGACGAAACGCGTAGGATAGAGTATGATAGAGTGAGTCTATGCTACTTCTTTTTGATCACCTTGTATACTATTTCACAGGGGTTTCCTTCTGTTTGAGCACACAGATCGATTGAGCATCATCAGCCAATATATCTATATCTGCTCACTAAAAGCGGAGGGGACCCCTGGATTCATCAGCCTGCCCAATACCGCATACCAACAGGTTGCATTGGAAGTGCGACACCTAGTGGACCACACAGGTGTAACCATTTCCTTCCATATTCTTTCATTCACTGGAATATTGTTGGTTTATTACAGACACTGCACACAGCACCTTTAAGAAAGAGCCTCTCCCTTTCCTATAATTATTTATTTGGTTTGCTCACCATTTATTATTTATTTTTATCTATTTAAAGAAATATATACACAACATTTATTTGAACATTTTTTTCATTTTAATTTATTGCACTCTAATTTTATCACCCGCACCATATAGTATATAGATATTTTTACAATAAAGTTTTATTATCACTTGTTTCAATCTATTGCTTACTGCACACCGTTTTGCCCACGGTATACCATTCTTATGTACTTTTTTGGGGGATTGTGAGATCCAACCCCTTTGTTTCTGTGATTTAGTTGCACCGTTGCACTTTTTACCACTTTGCATTTCTGCTATCTGTTTTATGCACATTAAGTGATTTTATACACACAGTACCATTTTAGTATTATATTCATAGGTAGCGCCCTTTACCAACCTTTCACTCCTTTTTATCTCATTTTAACCCTTGTAACCCAGGGGTTGGTTGGTGGCAGCTTACACCTATTTATATTAATTTTATCTTGAATTTCTATTTATTAATTTTATCATACACTCCATAGCGCTGGTCATCCTTGTTTTCAATAATGACAGGAAATGTACCAGGGGATTAGAGAAAAGCTAACGTGATACCGATATTCAAAAAAGGGCAGAGGCATGTCCCGGGAAATTAGAGGCCTGTCAGTCTGACATTGATAGTATGTAATCTTCTGGAGGGGAAGATAAGGGACTATATCATAGAGTTTGGTAAAGACAACAACATCATTAGCAGCAGTAATCAGCACGGGTTTACAAATGGGCATTCTTGTAAAACCAATCTCTTAACATTTTACGAGGAGGTGAGCTGTGAGCTAAATAGGGGGAGACCAGTGGATGTGGTGTACCTGGATTTCGCTAAGGTGTTTGATAAAGTTCCCCACAAGCGCTTAATTTATAAAATAAGGTCTGCAGGCATCGACCGCAAGGTTTGCTCTTGTATACGGAACTGGCTAAAAGGGCATGTCCAAAGGGTGGTAATAAATAGCGCATACTCAGACTGGTCTGAGGTGGTAAGTGGGGTCCCCCAAGGCTCAGTTCTGGGACCAACCCTGTTCAATTTATTCATAAACCGCATTGAGGATGGGATCGGTAGTTCTATATCAGTTTTTGCAGATGACACAAAATTGGGCAGGGCAATAACTGCATGGCATGAAGCAGATATCCTACAGAATGACCTGGACAAAATAACAGAGTGGGCAACGACATGGCAAATGAGGTTTAATGTGGAGAAGTGTAAGGTTTTGCACTTGGGGACTAAAAACATAAAAGCACAATACACTTTAGGGGGGGAAACCTTTGGGGGAATCAAAAATGGAGAAAGATCTGGGAGTCTTGGTAGAGGATAGACTAAGCAATAGCATGCAATGTCAAGCGGCAGCTGCCAAAGCCAGCAGAATATTATCATGCATAAAGATAAAACTTTAATCCTACCACTTTATAAAACTCTGGTACGACCGCATCTGGAGTATTCTGTCCAGTTCTGGTCGCCAGTCCTCAGGAGGGATGTGTTGGAGCTGGAGAGAGTCCAGAGACGGGCAACTAAACTAATTAGGGGATTGAAGGACCTTAATTATGAAGAGCGTCTGCAATTGCTTGATTTATTCTCCCTGAATAAGAGATGCCTGAGCGGGGACATGATAGCAATTTACAAATACCTCAATGGTGATCTCAGCATAGAAAAAAAGCTATTCAGTCCAAAGAATTGCATGAGGACTCGAGGGCATACAATGCGATTAGAGGAGAAGCGTTTTAACCTCTGGGGGTTCTTTACTGTTAGGGCTACAGGATTGTGGAATTCTCTACCACAAGAGGTGGTTTCTGCGGGAAGTATGGTTGCTTTAAAAGACTCTTGGACGTACATCTCAATGATCAGAGCATTCAGGGTTATGAGAGATGATTACGGCCTCACACACCTACACAGGTTGAACTGGATGGACTATTATCTTTATTCAACTTCAACAACTATGTAACTATGTAACTTTGTATAAGACAAAAGCGTTGTAAATAGCCAATTGAAATAAGTATACAGACACTTTTTTGTACCAGCTTCTGGCCTTACGGACAATTAAATACAGTCCCATCATCTGGTCGTTGAAGTCCACCCCTCCCATTTTCCGGTTATAGTCGTGGACACAGAGTCAACAACACCGATGACCGTAGTAATTTCGACTGCCATGTCTGGGTGAATGGAGGACAGAACGAAAATGTTCTGTTTGTCCCTCCACTTCACTGCAAGCAATTCATCCTACCTCAAGCAGGCTCTCTCCCCCGGACTCAGTGGGGCATTTACTAGCCGTTGGGGGAAGCCCCGGCGATTAGATCGCACGGTGCCACAAGCACCAATTTGTAACTGAAAGAGGTGTTTAAAAAGTGGCACGCTCGAATAAAAATTGTCCACGTGCAAGTGGTACCCCTTTCCGAATAAGGGTGACACCAAGTCCCAAACTACCTTATCACTGCTCCCTATGTAGTCTGGGCAGTCGGGAAGCTCCATAGTGCTATCTTTTCCCTCGTAGACACGGAAACTAACTGTATAGCCTGTGGCCCTGTCACACAGCTTATACAGTTTGACCCTGTATCTGGCACGCTTGCTGGGGAGATACTGTTTCATAGCAAGGCGGCCAGTAAACTTTATCAGGGACTCTTCAATGCAGATATCTTATTTGGGGGTAAATAAGGCTGCAAACCGCTGATTGAAGTGGTCTACAAGGGGCCGGACTTTGTGGAGCCGATCATATTCAGGGTCTCCCCGAGGACAACAGAGTTCATGGTCGTTGAAATGCATGAACCGAAATATTTGTTCGTATTGAGCCCTGGACATAGCAGCAGAGAACACGCGCATTTGGTAAATTGGGTCAGTGGTAGAGATGTCGCAAACATAAAATTTTCAGTTTGCGAATGGCGAACGCGAATTTCCGCAAATGTTCACGAACGGGCGAACTGGGCGAACTGCCATAGACTTCAATAGGCAGGCGAATTTTAAAACACACAGGGACTCTTTCTGGCCACAATAGTGATGGAAAAGTTGTTTCAAGGGGACTAACACCTGGACTGTGGCATGCCGGAGGGGATCCATGGCTAAACTCCCATGGAAAATTACGTAGTTGACGCAGAGTCGGGTTTTAATCCATAAAGGGCATAAATCACCTAACATTCCTAAATTGTTTGGAATAACGTGCTTTAAAACATCCAGTGTGTGTATACGATCAGGTATGATGTTGTATCGATCAGGTAGTGTAAGGGTTACACCCGCTTCACAGTGACAGACCAAACTCTGACAGACCAAACTCCCCGTTTAACACACCGCAAACAACCACAAACAGTCCATTTGCACAAGGTTGGATACCAAGCTAGCCATGTCCCATTCGTTGTCCTCACTGACGTTATTGAAGGTCTCTTCCTCCACCCAGCCACGTACAACACCAAGGATACCGAAAGTTGACAACAAGCCCCCTGGGATGCCTGCTGTGGTTGGTCTTCCACCTCCTCAAAGCCACCTTCCTCCTCTCACTCTTCTTCTTCAGACTCCTCTCTCTGTGTTGCCGCAGGCCCAGCAATTGACGACGACAAGGCTGCTTCTGGTGGTGACCACAACTCTTCCTCTTCATGCTCATCTATGGCCTGATCCAGTACTCTTGGCGGGGCACAAAATGCATATGGGATGAGGTAGATGATGTTGCCTTGGGTTTGACTGACCAGGTTTGTCACCTCCGCAAAAGGACGCATGAGCCTACAGCCATTGTGCATGAGCGTTCAGTAACGCGGCCAAAAAATACCCAGCTCCGCAGAGGCTGTCCTCTTTTTTTTTAATTAAAAAAATCTGTTCTTACCAGTTTAATCTCTGTTTTGTCCCCTATCAGGCCAGTGTATGGAATAGATTTTAGGAACCGGGAGATGGAAAAAGATGGTTGGTCGGTCCTCTTACTTCCAATTTGGGGCACTGCGCATGCGCCGTGCAATGTACTGTGCCACCCTATATGAGTGGTGTCTTAAGTATTACTATTCTTATCAGTTTAATCCCTGTTACATCCCCTATCAGGGGACATGTATCGAATAGATTTTAGACAACCGCAAAGAGTTGTCAATAGTTGACACACTCATGACATAAATTTTATTCCTCTATGCGTCAATCTTGGTGTAGTGATGACTGTGCTCGTGCGCACGTTTGGGAGATTGCAGGCGATGGCGGTTTTTCAAAGCCTATGGTCGTGCTGAGGTAGTTCAGTGACAGTTAAGTGACCCAGAAAACAATGATTCTGCAGTGTGGGCCCATTGTTGGCCTAGTAGGCTTTAATGATCACCTTAGATGATGACAAAGAAAATTAATGTTTTTTCTATGAAAAATTATCCAGGCGATCGCTTTTGGTCTGTTCACAATGAAGCAACGACCTTATCATCTGGGGTGTGCCAACATTGCTAACACACTCATAGAGGTGATCGCTTCATTGTGATATGCAAGCCCCTTCACCACAATAAGGTAATGATCACAAAGGGGAATTGACACATGTATGTGCCTTTTTTTTTGTTTTGTTTTTGCAGCCACAGTGCAGCACCAGAGGCCAGAGAAATTAGGCATGTACACATGCCTGAAAAATCAGGTATTGTTGCAGCCGCAGCGGCCAGAAAAATTGATGTTTTCCAGGCAGAAAGTGCACTAAAACATTGCGGCTTGAACCCTAGTTGGTGACGGAGAAGTCACACAAGTCACCCGGCATGCAAAGATTAAATACAGCAGCATGTGGACCATTTTTAGCCCAAGGCATCTCATCAGGCCTTTTTTAGTCAAATGCATCCCCCACTGTCAGTCCCTTCGGGATCCATGCCTCATTCATCTTAATAAAGGTGAGGTAATCTAGACTTTTTTGACCTAGGCGACTTCTCTTCTCAGTGACAATACCTCCTGCTGCGCTAAAGATCCTTTCTGACAGGACACTTGAAGCAGGGCAGGCCAGAAGTTCTATCGCAAATTGGGATAGCTCAGGCCACAGGTCAAGCCTGCACACCCAGTAGTCAAGGGGTTCATCACTCCTCAGAGTGTCGATATCTGCAGTTAAGGCGAGGTCGAGTCGTTCTCTGAGGGTGGATCCCAAAGGGCTGTGGCGATGCGTAGGACTTAAAAAGCTCCGCATGTCCTCCATCAACAGCACGGCTGTAAAGCGTCCTGTCCTTGCTGGCGTGGTCGTGGTAGGAGGAGGATTACTTTCACCTCTTCCCCTGTTAGATTCCCGTTGTGCTGTGACATCACCCTTATACGCTGTGTAAAGCATTCTTTTTAACTTGTTTTGGAACTGCTGCATCCTTTCCGACTGCGGGTAATTCGGTAACATTTCAGACACTTTCTGCTTATACCGGGGGTCTAGTAGCGTGGCCACCCAGTACAGGTCGTTCTCCTTCAGCCTTTTTATACGAGGGTCCCTCAACAGGCATGACAGCATGAAAGACCCCATTTGCACAAGGTTGGATGCCGAGCTACTCATGTCCCATTCCTTGTCCTCACTGATCTCATTGAAGGCCTGTTCCCCCCAGCCACGTACAACACCATGGGTACCAGATAGATGACAACGAGCACCCTGGGATGCCTGCTGTGGTTGGTCTTCCTCCTCCTCAAAGCCACATTCCTCCTCTGACTCCTCTTCCTCAGACTCCTCTTCCAGCGTTGCCGCAGGTCCAGCAAGCGATGATAAGGCGGTTTCCGGTGGTGATGGTGACCACAACTCTTCCTCTTCACACTCATCTACGGTCTGATCCAGCACTCTTCGCAGGGCACGCTCCAGGAAGAAAACAAATGGGATGATGTTGCTGATGGTGCCTTCGGTGCAACTGGCTAGGTTTGTCACCTCCTCAAAAGGACGCATGAGCCTACAGGCATTGCGCATGAGCATCCAGTAACGTGGCAAAAAAATTCCCCGCTCCGCAGAGGCTGTCCTAGCACTCCGGTCATACAAATACTCGTTGAAGCCTTTTTCTTGTTGGAGCAGGTGGTCGAACATGAGGAGTGTTGAATTCCAACGTGTCGGGCTGTCCCAAATCAAGCGCCTCACTGGCATGTTGTTTCGCCTCTGAATATCGGAAAAGTGCGCCATGGCCGTGTAGGAATGCCTGAAATAGCCACACACCTTCCTGGCCTGATTGAGGACGTCCTGTAAGCCTGGGTACTTATGCACAAAGCGTTGTACAATCAGATTCAACACGTGTGCCATGTGCCACAGCCACTGATCCACCTGTGCGTTCAGGGCGGACAGGAGTGCTGGTCCGGTGTGACTTTCTGCTTTCAGGCAAGTCAACCCCAAGATGGCGTGACACTGTCGTATCCGGGATAGCCCCTGGGGAGCTGGGGGGGTGCAGTTGATGTGGAGCAAGACGCAGCAGCAGAAGAGGACTCAGCCGAGGAGGTTAGCGAAGAGGATGGAGTAGGAGGAGTAGAGGAGGTGGCAGCAGGTCTGCCTGCAAGTCATGGCGGTGTCACCAACTCCTCTGCAGAGCCACGCATTCCATGCTTGGCAGCCGTCAGCAGGTTTACCCAATGCGCAGTGTACGTGATATACCTGCCCTGACTGTGCTTTGCAAACCAGGTATCAGTGGTCAGATGGACCCTTGCCCAACACTGTGTGCCATGACTTCCTTTTCCACAATAGAGTACAGGTTGGGGGTTGCCTTTTGTGAAAAAAATTTTTGGCCGGGTACTTTCCACTGCGGAGTCCCAATAGCTACAAATTTTTTGAAGGCCTCAGACTCCACCAGCTTGTATGGTAAAAGCTGGCCGGCTAAGAGTTCCGACAAGCCGGCTGTCAGACGCCGGGCAAGGGGGGGACTCTGTGACATTGGCTTCTTACGCTCAAACATTTCCTTGACAGACGCCTGACTGTGGGCAGATGAGCAGGAACTGCTGAAGGGGAGAGGCGGAGTGGCGAGTGGTTGAGAGGGGGCAAGGAGGACCGCAGTGGTTGACGTGGCTGAAGATGCTGGACCAGGAGGAGGGTGGTGGCTTTGAGTGTGTGTGCTGCTTGTACTCATCATTAGTGTTGAGCGAACACGGACTGTATTATTCGTGTTCGTACCAAATAATTGGATTTTTGTTACCCGAACACGGACCCGAAAACTTTACTGTATGTTCGGGTTTAAAATCCGTGTTCGGTCATTTTACTTCCTGTTTTGTATGTAATGGCGCGCTTTTAATGGCTGGCTTTCAACAGCCAATCAACAAGCGTTTAACTGGTGTGCCTTAAGCCATCCCAGCCATGCCTACTAATGTATTAGTAGCTGTGATTGGCCATCTGAACCATGTGACCATGTCTTTATAAGTTCGAGACCCAGCGCGCTGCGTCATTCTGCTGTAGTATTAGCGAGAGAGCACACATCATACGTGCTGGCTGCTGATTAGGGACAGACAGTGAAAAATTGTATTGTGTCCGAAAAGAATGCAGGGACAGGTCGGAGTGCAGGCAGGGCGAGTTATTAGGGCATTTTAGGGCGAGGCTGGAGAATAGGCAGGGTCAGTGTTCTACATCGATTTTGCTGTGTGGGGGGTTGGTTGTGCAGTGCCAGTGAACGATCTTATCGAGAATATTAGGGCGAGGCTGGAGAATAGGCAGGGTCAGTGTTCTACATCGATTTTGCTGTGTGGGAGTTGGTGCAGTGAACACAATCGTTTTGCCCTCAGTTAAGCCCGCTGAGGAGGAGGAGGGAGAAAAAAATCTATTTTTCCGTTTCAAAAATGTTATTGAAGTTAACAAATGTAGTACAACGTGTAACATGCACTGAAAAGTTACAGAGATACAAGTAATAACTCACAGGGTACAGAGAGCAAATATAAAGCAACAAACAGTCGTAACCTCAGGAAAACCTCAGTAGGTGATAACAAAGGCAATGAACAAATGGGGGATCTGGGGATGGAGAGTGGTAGAAGGAGCCCATCCCCCAGGCACCCCGTAAAGGAAACAAGCTGTGCCCAGGAGGAGAGGCGCGGCCAACAAGCACTCGCCGAGTGATGAGGCAACTTCAAGAGGGTAATCAGATCCCGGAGGAGGGAAGCATGGGACAAAAAGGGCTGTCCTGGGCAGGGACCAAGACAGCCGGAACATGGGGTTACGATCAGTGAACAGGGGGAAACATAGCTCTCCGTTACCACATGACCAGTGGTTGAACAATAGTGGTTGAACCAGATAAGAACGTTGTCAAAAAAATAATATATAGCAGTAATGAAAAAAGAGAGGGGGGAAGGAGGGGAATAGAGCAGGTAAGGAGACAGGAGGGTGGGAGAGGGGTAGGAGAGAGAGGGGGGGGGAAGACAGATCGCCGGGGGGGGAAACTAGAAGTAAGTGGTGTGATCCCTTTGAAGCTTGAAAGCCGATTAAGGAAGCATCAGGGCTTCGTCAAAGTTGGAGGGCAGATAGTGGGTCACCCAGGGGTGCCAAAGTTTATCAAACTTCTCCACCTTATCAGTTAAGATCGCTTCTATTTTGGCATGGATCATCACGTTGGTGACTCTATGTTTGAGTTCTAGCAAGGGCAAGTTTGGTGTTTTCCACGCTTTCGCTATAGTTTGTTTGGCTGCCGTGGTGACCTGCAGGAATAGCTTATGTCTAAATTTAGAAACATTGTCCGGTTTCAGGTTCAATAGAGCTAGTGAGGGGTCCGGGGAGAGAGGCACTTCTGTCAGGGTAGAAAGGATATGGAAGTCCGCTCGCCAAAACGTTTGAACTTTAGGGCAAGTCCACCAGATGTGCAAGTGCGTGCCTACAGCTGAGCAACCTCGGAAGCATACTGGGGGGTATGTGGGTAAGAATTTCGCAATACGTGCTGGCACTAGGTACCAGCGCATCAGAACTTTGTAGTTCGTCTCTGAGGCTACCACATTTTGTGAGGCAGCCTTCGTCGTCTGCCAAATATGTGACCAATCTTCAGGGTCAAGCGTAATTCCCAAATCTTGTTCCCATTTAACAGTGTACGGAGGGGGAGCACGATCCGGGGGGTCCGTGAGTCTGGAATAGAGCATGGAGATCAGGCCACGGGTATGTGGGTCATGGAGGCAAACGTGTTCGAAGGAGGTCAGGGTGGGCAAAGATGTGTCGGTGCGAAGGCATGGAGTTAGGAAGTGTTTAATCTGTAGATAGTGGAAGATTTCAGAGTCAGGGAGGCTATGCGTGTCTTTAAGTGTTTGGAAGGTCTTGAAGGCATCAAACAGGGTTAGGGAGTGGGCCCTAACCAGGCCGGCCGATGCCCATCTGTGGAATGAGGAAGGAGAGTCCCACGCTGAGGGAAAAGTTGGGTTATTTAGAAAGGACAGTAGAGGGTTGTGGGGTGACTGGAGCTTGTACTTAAACTTCAGTGTGTTCCAAAGACGAAGGGAATGGCATAAGATAGGGTTAGTCAACGAGCGACGGTCTGTTAGTGGTAGCCACAACAGGTTGGCAACAGAAAGGGGATCACATTCTACTGCCTCAAGGGACACCCAAAGAGGAACTTCTTGGCTGGCATGCCACTTGGGTAACTGCGCCAATTGAGCCGCTTGATAATATTTGGTAAATTGGGGAACACCCAATCCACCCTGTAGCTTGTGAAGGTAGAGGACCCTACGGGGTACCCTGGGCCTGGTTTTGCCCCAGATGAAAGAGAAGGTTCTGCACTGGAGTTGTCTTAGGAAATAAGAGGGGACCGCTATAGGCAAGACCCGGAACAAGTACAGTATTTTAGGTAGTATGGCCATTTTAGCTACCGTGATGCGGCCCAACCAGGCTATAGGTAAAGGAGCCCGCGTTTCCATGAGTTTAGTGAGATGACGCAGCATGGGGGGGTAGTTGGCCGTGAATAGTTCCAGGGGATCTGCCGTGAGCTTAATTCCCAGGTAGGGTATGTGATGAGTAGCCCAGGTAAAGGGAAGCACTGACTGCAATTGCTGAAGGAGGGGGGGGGCAAGGAGATGTTAAGAGCCTTAGATTTTTGAGGGTTGACGACCAGCCCAGAAATCGCAGCAAAGCGCTGTAGGAGAACAAGGAGATTGGGTGTGGAGGTTAGCGGGGATGTGAGGAACAGGAGGATATCATCCGCGAATAAGCACAACTTGTGGTGATGTCCCCCTATTTCCAAGCCTCTAATATCAGGGCAAGCACAAATTTTCTGGGCTAGGGGTTCAATGGCGAGGGCGAAGAGGAGAGGTGAGAGGGGACATCCTTGTCTGGTGCCGCAGCCTATAGGGAAGGTGGAAGATCGAAATCCTGCATAACGCACATAGGCTGAGGGTGAGGAATAGAGTGAGGAGATCCAGGCTAAAAAGTGGGGTCCAAAACCCCACACGCGGAGCACAGTCTGCAGGTACTGCCAAGACAGGGTGTCAAAAGCTTTCTTAATGTCGAGGGAGACGAAGCATGTGGGGACTTTACGACGGCGGGCCTGGTGCGCTAGGTGTATCGCTCTCCGCACGTTATCACCAGCCTGGCGGCAGGGGATGGATCCTGTTTGGTCCCTGTGCACTAAAGATCCAACTATCGGGTTGAGGCGTGCCGCTAGGATTTTGGCCATGATCTTAACGCCAATGTTAAGAAGGGATATCGGGCGGTAATTGGCCCAGGAGGAGTCGTCAGTCTTTAGGGATCATCGAGATAGCTGCGGTGAGGGAATCAGAACCAAAGGAGTGACCTTTAAGCACGGAGTTGTAAGCCTTGTTAAGCATAGGGGTCAGGAGGTCAGAGAAACGTTTATAATAAGTGGCTGTAAACCCATCTGGACCTGGTCTTTTATTGAGTTTAAGAGTTTTGATTGCATTACGAATTTCTAAGGTCCGAGATGGGTGCGTCAAGAGTATCCCGTTGGGAATCATATAAGGTGGGCAGGTCGAGGTCAAAGAGGAATTCAGAAGTTTGTGCGTTAGAGTGGGGTTGAGGAGGAGAGTAGAGCTTGGAGAGGTGTTGACGAAACGTCTCCAAGATCTTGACCGGATTGCTGGTATGGGTGGTGGGGGAGGTTTTAAGGCGTATTGGTTTTCGGATGACTGTGGCGTTGCGAAGGGACAAAGCTAAAAATGTGTCAGGTTTATTGGCTTTAGTGTAAAACCGGTGGTGAGAGCGTCGCAGTTGCTTCTCAGCTGAATCAGTGAGAAAAAGATCCAGTTCCAGCGCGGCCTTGTCGAGGGCAAGTCTAGAGTCCGGGGTGGGGTGTGATTGGTACTGGTCGTAAGCACCAGTGTCATATAGTCGTCTGCCTTCTTTTTTGCGGCGGGAGGCCAGGCTAATGAGAGTGCCGCAGATGACGGACTTGTGTGCCTCCCAAAGCGTAAGTGGTGTAACGTCAGAGGTGTCGTTATGGGTGACATAGTCCTCAAGTGCTTCGGCTACCTCTAGCCTGTGGGAAGGGTGCGTTAGGAGGGTGTCGTTCAGCGACCAGGTGAAGGAGCGCTGTTTGGGAATCAGGGAGTTGAAGGTGGAGACTACGGCGTTATGATCAGACCAGGGGATCGGGAGGATCGAGGAAGCCAAGAGGAGGGAGAAGTCGCTATAGAGGTAAGTATATGATCGATACGCGAGGATGTCTTGTGTGGGTTGGAATAAAAAGTATACTGTCGTTTGGATGGGTTATGTTCGCGCCACGTGTCGATCAGAGGGTGGGTGTGGAGTAACTGCTGGAAGGTGAGTCTACCTGCTGACTGTGAGGGTGTAGCTGGGGATTTGTCCAGGAAAGGGTAGAGGACCTGATTGGAATCTCCACAGAGAATAAGTGTGCCTTTTTTGTGCTCTGCAGTGATTTGAAGAAAGTGGGAGAGAAAGGCATGGGGGTTTACATTAGGTGCATAATAGGAAGCTAGGGTTACCTCCGTATCCAGTAAGGTGCCAATGAGTATAAGGTACCTGCCTTCAGGGTCTGCAATGGATGAATGGAGTGTGAATGGTGCCGTTTTGTGGAAAGCTATCAAAACCCCTCTTTTCTTAACCGAGGCAGACGCTGTAAAAAATTGAGGATAAGAGGAAGTTAGGTATTTGGGAGTATGCAACGTTGAAAAGTGCGTCTCCTGGAGGCAAGCTACATGTACATCTAGGGAGGCCAATGAGCGAAAGGCCTTGCGCCTTTTTTGTGGAGATTTGAGACCCTGCACATTGAGGGTCAATACATTCAAGGAGGCCATCGCTTGGGTGTGAGGCGGGAGACTAGATCAGGGATCAGTGAGACATTAACCGGATCCCCCCGGCGAGTGGGAGGGGAGGGGGGGAGGGGAGGAGGGGGCGAAAGAAGGCTCAGACTAGGGAGAAAAAGGGAGGAAAGAAGAGACACTGGAATCAGCGGACATATCAGCACAAGCAAGAAAACAAAAAACACAAAATAAAAAATCAAAAACATTGTCCGTCAACGTAGAGGGTGACCGCCTACGCTGAGGGAGAAGGGCCACCACGGGAAGTCTCCTAGAGGAGGGTTCCGGTGGCGAGTAGGGGCAGCAGTGGCAGCCGACGGGTGACAGATCCGCCTGTGGGCGTGAGAAGGTGATAGAGTCCATGGTGGTAACCAGGGGAGTCTTTGGTGAATAAAAGGAGGGGCACCCGTGTGGGGGTGCAGCACGAACAGTAGGAGAGAACAAAATATCAGGAACATACAAGCATTTATGAGCAAGAAACGCAAAAATGAGAAGCAAAATAAAAGTGTGGGGGGGGGAGAAAGGGTCCATCATTGTCCCCATCAGGAGGGACTCCTGTAGTAAAGGAGGATAGGGAGTTCCCGGCGGGAACATGGTTACCGTGAATACCGTCCAGACTGTGTAGTTGCTGTCAGGCCGGGTGAGCCTAGTGATGAAGCGGTGTTCCGTGGAGTGGTGCCGTCTGACGAGGGATCCAGGATCTGCCGGAAGAAGTCTGCGAGGCTGGCCTGGGAAGCAAAGTCAGTTCAGCAGATAAAACAAAAGAAGAAGAGAAAAAAAAAGGGGGGGGGGAATAGGGAGAGGAAAAAAGAAAATCAAAGTCAGTAGGTGTAAAACCGAGTGGCGGGAGTCACTCAAAGTAGGTGATGCAAAAAAGGCAGGGACGCATGCAGGTGGGGCTCTCAGTCCATCGAGTCCAAAAATGCAGGCAGGGGGGAGATGTGCCGGCTCCGCTTAGGGGTAGTGGGTGTGGTAGCAGTAGGTTTCAGAGGGGAGCGGGAAGCAGAGCGTCTGCGCTGTTGTTGAGCGGTGGGAGGCACTGGGGCGGAGGTCAGGTGCAGGTCTTGGAGGAGCTGTTGAAGTTCATCAGTGGTCTTGCAAGTGTGTTTGCGGCCCTGGTAGGTGAAGCGCAATGAAAAGGGGAAGCCCCAGGAGTAAATGATATGGTGTTGTTGGAGCATTTGCAAAAGGGGTTTGAACGCCCTACGCTTGGTGATTGTAGCCTTGCAGAGATCAGTTAAAAAGCTGGTATGTGTAGCCCTGGAAGTGGAGGGTATCTTTCTGCCTTGCAGCTTGAAGGAGTTGTTCCTTAGTTTTGTAAAAATGGAGCTTGGCTATGATATCTCCGGGAGGTCCCTCAGATTTGCGGGGGGCCAAAGCCCTATGTATGCGGTCCATCTCCAGGCGTTCAATAGGGATGGAGGGGGAGAGTTCCTGGAAGAGGGCAGTCACTGTGGATTGTAAGTCCAACACAGTTTCAGGGATCCCCCGAATCCTGATATTGGAGCGTCGAGCCCTGTTCTCCTGGTCCTCCAATTGTGCTTGTAGAAGTTGGTTTTCCTCCCTAAGGGCCTCTAGCTCATCAGAGTGGTGTTAGAAACTGACTTCAAGTTCGTCTGCCCTGAGTTCGAAGTCAGCGGTGCGCTGGCCCAGCTCCCTGATTTCTTTTGTAAGTCTGTCAGTTATCTGGTCTGAGGTGTGCTTGAGGGCCTTATGCAGGATGCGTTCAAAATGCTGCATCATAGCAGACTCTGAGGGGCCGTATGCTGCAGCTGCCCCCGGAGTGGGTGAGAAGTCAGTGTCTGACTCACCTTCATCTGGGTGAGGCAAAGCAATCCTGGGGGACCTGGATGTGCTGGCTCCGGCGCGGGATACAGGCGGCGGCGCCATCTTGGATGATGCCCTGACCAGGACATCACGGATATTGCGGCTCTTTATTCTTGTTTTGGCGCCTCCTGAGACCATGGCAGGGTGGAGGGGGGTTGCGGGAGCCTGCGGGGTGAGATCGGTCTGCTGAGTGTGCGGCTGGTCACCGGGGAGAGCGGCGGGCTGTCACCTCACGGAGCGGAGCTCAGTCAGACACTTCCGACATCGGCGAGTTCCGCGTATGCGCCCCCGAAAAAAATCTATTTTTATCAGTCAGTTGTGTGCAGCGTTTTTGCTTCAGTGCTGACTGTGATAAGACACTGCTGTGTTCACATGTGCTATTGAGTGATTTTAAATTTTATACACTTTTTTCTATTCCACTATTCAATATACACCCTTTTGGGTTAAAAAAATTAAATTGTGGCATAGTCTGTACTAATCTATTTAAAAATTACAAACTTAAAGGGGAATTTTCTTTTTTTTTTTCCCTTCATAGCCTGCAGCAGAGCTGACTGACATAAGACACTGCTGTGTTCACATGTGCTATTGAGCGATTTTCAATTTTATACACTTTTTTCTATTCCACTATTCAATATACACCCTTTTGGGTTAAAAAAAAATTAACTGTGGCATAGTCTGTACTAATCTATTTAAAAATTACAATACTTAAAGGGGAATTTTCTTTTTTTTTCCCTTCATAGCCTGCAGCAGAGCTGACTGACATAAGACACTGCTGTGTTCACATGTGCTATTGAGTGATTTTCAATTTTATACACTTTTTTCTATTCCACTATTCAATATACACCCTTTTGGGTTAAAAAAAAATTAAATTGTGGCATAGTCTGTACTAATCTATTTAAAAATGACAAACTTAAAGGGGAATTTTCTTTCTTTTTTTTCCCTTCATAGCCTGCAGCAGAGCTAACTGACATAAGACACTGCAGTGTTCACATGTGCTATTGAAAAATCACCAATTTTATATCATATTTTCTATTCCGCTATTCAATCTACACCCTTTGGGGTAAAAATAATTAAATTGCGGCATAGTCAGTATCGATACGTGTGAGATACACCTTTCCAATTTTTGGGGCTCATCTTACACCTCCGAGAATTGCAGGGTGTTTCAGTTTGCCTCCTGCCTGTTCTGAACTCCTCCTACTCCTCATCCTGCCTTTGGGGTACAAAAAATAGTAATCGGGGCCTAGTCTGGGTCTGTACGTGTGAGATAGATACACCTTTTGATATCATATTTTCTATTCCGCTATTCAATCTACACCCTTGGGGTAAAAAGAATTAAATTGCGGCATAGTCTGTATCGGTATGTGTGAGATACACCTTTCCAATTTTTGGGGCTCATCTTACACCGCCGAGGATTGCAGGGTGTTTCAGTTTGCCTCCTGCCTGTTCCGAACTCCTCCTACTCCTCATCCTGCCTTTGGGGTACAAAAAATAGTAATCGGGGCCTAGTCTGGGTCTGTACGTGTGAGATAGATACACCTTTTGATATCATATTTTCTATTCCGCTATTCAATCTACACCCTTGGGGTAAAAAGAATTAAATTGCGGCATAGTCTGTATCGGTACGTGTGAGATACACCTTTCCAATTTTTGGGGCTCATCTTACACCGCCGAGGAGTGCAGGGTGTTTCAGTTTGCCTCCTGCCTGTTCCGAACTCCTACTACTCCTCATCCTCCCTTTGGGGTACAAAAAATAGTAATCGGGCCTAGTCTGGGTCTGTACGTGTGAGATAGATACACCTTTTGATATCATATTTTCTATTCCGCTATTCAATCTACACCCTTGGGGTAAAAAGAATTAAATTGCGGCATAGTCTGTATCGGTACGTGTGAGATACACCTTTCCAATTTTTGGGGCTCATCTTACACCGCCGAGGATTGCAGGGTGTTTCAGTTTGCCTCCTGCCTGTTCCGAACTCCTCCTACTCCTCATCCTTCCTTTGGGGTACAAAAAATAGTAATCGGGGCCTAGTCTGGGTCTGTACGTGTGAGATAGATACACCTTTTGATATCATATTTTCTATTCCGCTATTCAATCTACACCCTTGGGGTAAAAATAATTAAATTGCGGCATAGTCTGTATCGGTACGTGTGAGATAAACCTTCCAATCTTTTGGGGCGCATCTTCCACTGCCGAGGATTGCAGGGTGCTTCAGTTTGCCTCCTGTTCCGAACTCCTCCTACTCCTCATCCTGCCTTTAGGGTACAAAAAATTGTAATCGGGGCCTAGTCTGTGTTTGTACGTGTGAGATACACCGTTTTATAAATTTTTTTCTATTCCGCTATTCAATCTACACCCTTTGGGGTAAAAAGAATGAAATTGCGGCATAGTCTGTATCGGTACGTGTGAGATACACCTTCCAATCTTTTGGGGCGCATCTTCCACCGCCGAGGATTGCAGGGTGCTTCAGTTTGCCTCCTGTTCCGAACTCCTCCTACTCCTCATCCTTATCCTGCCTTTAGGGTACAAAAAATTGTAATCGGGGCCTAGTCTGTGTTTGTACGTGTGAGATACACCGTTTTATAAACATTTTTCTATTCCGCTATTCAATCTACACCCTTTGGGGTAAAAATAATTAAATTGCGGCATAGTCTGTATCGGTACGTGTGAGATACACCTTCCAATCTTTTGGGGCCCATCTTCCACCGCCGAGGCTTGCAGGGCGCTTCAGTTTGCCTCCTGTTCTGAACTCCTCCTACTCCTCTTCCTCATCCTCATCCTGCCTTTAGGGTACAAAAAATTGTAATCGGGGCCTAGTCTGTGTTTGTACGTGTGAGATACACCGTTTTATAAAATTTTTCCTATTCCGCTATTCAATATACACCCTTTTGGAGTGTAAAAAATTAAATTACGGCATAGTCTGTATCAGTACGTGTGAGATACACCTTTTAAATTTGTTTAGCGCATCTCCTACCACCACCAAGGATTGCAGGGCGCTTCAGTTTGCCTCCTGTTCCGAACTCCTCCTACTCCTCTTCCTCATCTTCCCTTTAGGGTACAAAAAATTGTAATCGGGGCCTAGTCTGTGTTTGTACGTGTGAGATACACCGTTTTATATCCTTTTTTCTATTCCGCTATTCAATATACACCCTTTTGGGGTGAAAATAATTAAATTTGCGTCATAGAGAAAGGGTGGATGTAATTCCGCGCTTAGGATGGGTATATATGTAAGGATTAACACCACACCTGGCTGATGCCCACTTCAAAAAATGCAACCCTATAAGGGGAGCATTCAAAGAAATTGGAAGAAAAAGGGAAGTGATTGGCGCTGCCTGGTGGAGTGCTTAGGGGATAGGATCTTACTATACTGATGGTAAGATGTTATATGGGGATCTATACAAAAAACCTCTGGTAAGATCTATGCGTAATTTGTTTAGATAATTTGGTGTAGCAAATATCAAACTTATATAAATCAGGGCAGGTTTATGTATAAAAGAGCATCAGATAAAAACTTATTTAAAATATATCAGCAGAAATATACCATAAGTGCAATCGTGCAAAAAGGTGCAGAGGTGAGTGGCAAATGTGAAGTAAAAAAAGCAATATTACAATGATGGAGTTCAATAAATAATAACCAATGATAAATTAACATCCATAAAAATGACAATCGGTAAATATAATCATGAGTGTACAAATAAATATAAGTGCGAAAATAAATATATATATATGACTACCAATAAATAAGTGAGTGCAAAAGTGCAAAAGTGCAAATTACTCTTAAAAAATGAAAAATTGAAAAAAATGAAAAAAATATATATATAAATAACAGTATCAAAAAGGTGTCCGTATAATTAATCCAATAAATAAGTCCAAACGCATGTGCAGTCTCGGTGACTTTGAATCCACAAAGGTCCTGCGCTTACCAGATTCCCTTACCCCTACCAGAGCGATCCCCTAATAATCGACCCGCTGTTTACCCCTGTAGGGGTAAGGGAATCTGGTAAGCGCAGGACCCCAGGCTCAAGGGAACACTTCTTCTTTCCGCCTACCCACCATACTTTGGGCATAGATAAAGGAGCACCTTTTATCACCATATACGGATTGCACTTATTTAGGACTCTTTTTGGATTCAAAGTCACCGAGACTGCACATGCGTTTGGACTTATTTATTGGATTAATTATACGGACACCTTTTTGATACTGCTATTTATATATTTTTTTTTTTTTCATTTTTTTCAATTTTTCATTTTTTAAGAGTAATTTGCACTTTTGCACTTTTGCACTCACTTATTTATTGGTAGTCATATATATATATTTATTTTCGCACTTATATTTATTTGTACACTCATGATTATATTTACCGATTGTCATTTTTATGGATGTTAATTTATCATTGGTAATTATTTATTGAACTCCATCATTGTAATATTGCTTTTTTTACTTCACATTTGCCACTCACCTCTGCACCTTTTTGCACGATTGCACTTATGGTATATTTCTGCTGATATATTTTAAATAAGTTTTTATCTGATGCTTTTTTATACATAAACCTGCCCTGATTTATATAAGTTTGATATTTGCTACACCAAATTATCTAAACAAATTACGCATAGATCTTATCAGAGGTTTTTTGTATAGATCCCCATATAACATCTTACCATCAGTATAGTAAGATCCTATCCCCTAAGCACTCCACCAGGCAGCGCCAATCACTTCCCTTTTTCTTCCAAATTTGCGTCATACTTTGCATATTTGACTGTGAGATACACCCGTTGTATTTGTATACTGTTTTTCTATTCCACTATTTAGTAAACACCCTTTTGGGGTAAAAAAATTAAATTGCGGCATAGTTTGCATATTTGATTGTGAGATACACCCATGCGATACTGTTGTTGTTTTGTTCCGCTATTCAATAAACACCTTTCTAGGGCAAGATCATAAATTACAGAAATATGAGGAGACCGTCAAATAGGGGCCATGGCCTGGGTCGTGGTGCTGCTGATAGAGCTCCTGTTGCAAGGAGAGGACGTGGTCGATCTGTGCCAGCTACACGCACAAGTGAAACACCTTCCTCAAGTGTGAGTAGGCGACAGAACCTGCAGCAGTATTTGGTAGGGCATCACGCGCCTCTAGAAGTGATGAGGCCAGAAGAAGTACAGGCGATAGTAGATTGGGTTGCTGACAGTGCCTCCAGTTCCTTCACATTGTCTCCCACCCAGTCTACTGTAGAAAGGTCAGAGTTGGCACCTGCAGCCAATGTCCAACCGTCTTTCACCTCACCCCCTTGCAAATCAGGCAAGCAGTCCGAGCCCCAAGTCATGCAGCAGTCTCTTCTTCTTTTTGATGACTCTGTCAGCAGGGTTTCCCAGGGCCATCCACCTAGCCCTGCCCCAGAAGTGGAAGAGATTGAGTGCAGCGATGCCCAACCACTTATTTCTCAAGATGAGTACAAGGAAGGACCATCGCAGCACGTCTCCGATGATGACGAAACGCAGGTGCCAACTGCTGCGGCACTCAGAAATGTGGAGACCGACAAGGAGGGCAGGGGTGAAGACTGGGTGGAAGATGATGTGGAGGACGATGAGGTCCTCGACCCCACATGGAATGAAGGTCATGCAGGTGACCTGAGTAGTTTGGAGGAAGAGGCGGTGGTCGCACAGAGCCACCAGCACAGCAGAAGAGGGAGCAGGGTGCAGAAGCGGAGTGGCCATGCCCTAGACACTACACCTGCTACTGCCCAACGCAGCAAGGGAACGAGCGCACCAAAGCCAGCTCAAAGGAGTTCTCTAGCGTGGAAGTTCTTCAGAAAATGTGCTGATGACAGGACACGAGTGGTTTGCACCCTGTGCAATCAGAGCCTGAAGCGAGGCATAAACCTTCTCAACCTGACCACAACCTGCATGATCAGGCATCTAAGTGCAAAGCATGAGCTGCAGTGGAGTAGACACCTTCAAAACCAAGAAAGGCCTCTGGCTCCTCCTGCTTCCTCTTCTGCTGCAGTCTCGGCCTCTCCATCCACCTCTGTAGTGATACCGGCACCTGCCACCCCGCAAACAGACGATCTGTCAGCAACACCACCACCTGGGTCACCAACCATCTCCACAATGTCCAGTGGAAGTGTTCAGCTTTTCATCTCCCAAACACTTCAGAGGAAGAGGAAGTACCCCCCTACCCACCCACGATCCCTGGCCCTGAATGCCAGCATTTTAAAATTCTTGGCCTTTGAAATGCTGTCATTCCGTCTGGTGGAGACGCACAGTTTTAAAAGCCTTATGTCGGTGGCTGTCCCACAGTACGTCGTGTCCAGGCAAGCCATCCCTTCCCTGCACAACCAAGTGGGGGAAAAAATCAGGTGTGCACTGCACAACGCCATCTGTGCCAAGGTCCACCTAACTACCGATACGTGGACCAGTAAGCACGGTCAGGGGCGTTATATCTCCCTAACGGCACACTGGGTAAATGCAGTGGCGGATGGGCCTGAGGCGGATAGCAATTTGGCGCATGTCCTTCCACCACCGAGGATTGCAGGGTGCTTCAGTTTGCCTCCTGTTCCTAACTCCTCCTACTCCGCTTCCTCATCGTCTACCGCCTCCTCATCCGGTCAGCGTAACACCTTCACCACCAACTTCAGCACAGCCAGGGGTAAACGACAGCAGGCAGTTTTAAAACGTTCCTGTTTGGGGGAAAAACCACACACCGCGCAGGAGTTGTGGAGGAGCATGGAACAGCAGACAAATGAGTGGTTGCGGCCAGCGAGCCTCACGCCCGGCCTGGTGGTGTGCGATAACGGGCGAAATCTCATAGCAGCTCTGGGCCTAGCCGGTTTGACGCACATCCCTTGCCTGGCGCATGTGCTGAATTTGGTGGTGCAGAGGTTCCTTAAAAATTACCCCGATATGTCAGAGCTGCTGCAGAAAGTGCGGGCTGTCTGTGCGCACTTTAGGCGTTCTCACCCTGCTGCTGCTCGCCTGTCAGCGCTGCAGCATAACTTCGGCCTTCCCGCTCACCGCCTCATATGTGACGTGCCCACAAGGTGGAACTCCACCTTGCACATGCTGGAAAGACTGTGCGAGCAGCAGCAGGCCATAGTGGAATTTCAGCTGCAGCACGCACGAGTGAGTCGCTCTGCGGAACAGCACCACTTCACCACCAATAACTGGGCCTCCATGCGAGACCTGTGTGCCTTGTTGCGCTGTTTTGAGTACTCCACCAACATGGCCGATGACGCCGTTGTCAGCTTAACTATACCACTTCTATGCCTCCTTCAAAAAACGATTCGGGCAATGATGGAAGAGGATGTGGCACAGGATGAGGAGGAGGAGCAGGAGGATGAAGAGGTAACATTTCCAAGGCTTTCAGGGCAGTCATTCGCAAGTGGCTCCGAGGGTGGGTTCCTGCACCCACAAACGCCAGGGACACAATTGTCCAGCAGGGGCACCGTTCTGGAGGAGGAGGAGGAGATGGAGGAGGAGATGGAACCATGTTCACAGCAGGGTGGCACCCAGGCCAGCTCATGGCCATCACTGGTGCGTGGCTGGGGGGATACAGAGGACACAGACGATACACCTCCCACAGAGGACAGCCTTTCGTTGCCACTGGGCAGCCTGGCACACAGGAGCGATTACATGCTGCAGTGTCTCCACAAGACCGCCGAGTTGCCCACATTCTAACTTGTGCTGATTACTGGGTGGCCACGCTGCTGGATCCCCGTTACAAGGACAACGTACCGTCCTTAATTCACTCACTGGAGCGCGATCACAAGATGCGCGAGTACAAGCGCACGCTGGTAGATGCGATGCTGCTGGCATTCCCACCTGACAGCGGGGCCACAGTGGAAGCACAAGGCAGAGGAGGAGGAAGAGGTCGCCAATGCAACCAGGGCACCGCCAGCACCTCAGAAGGCAGGGTTAGCATGGCCGAAATGTGGAAAACTTTGTCAGCATGCCACAACAAACAGCAGCACCAGCAGCTCATATGGAACGTCTTAGCAGGAGGCAGCATTTCACCAACATGGTGGAGCAGTATGTGTGGACACGCCTACATGTAGTGAATGACGGGTCTGCCCCCTTCAACTTCTGGGTCTCATGGCACATGGCCTGAGCTTGCCCTTTATGCCTTGGAGGTGCTGGCGTGCCCTGCAGCCAGTGTATTATCTGAACGTGTATTTAGCACGGCTGGGGGCTTTATCACAGACAAGTGCAGCCGTCTGTCCAGAGACAATGTGGACAAGCTCACGTTCATTAAAATGAACCAGGCATGGATCCCACAGGACTTTTCCGTACCTTGTGCAGAATAGAGATGGATACCGACCTTACCCAGCCATTGTTCTACTTTTGATCTTTCTCACTCTTTTGGGGTGTACCCTCATTTAAAATGACTGAAAAAAAGCAGTGTTGGCTACCTTGTCCTCCTCCACCGCCGCTTCCACCTACACTGCCACATCCACCACCACCTCAACCTCCCTCCTACTCCATATGGGCCTCGTCCTTCACAGATGAAGAATTTTTTTTTATTTTTCAGGTTTTTTTTGTTGTTTTAAGCTATTTCCCTATCCACATTTGTTTGCAGAGCACTTGCCATGCTCTTAACTACGTTTTGTTGCCATTTGCAGCACTCTAGCCCTTTCCATTGGTGTTTTAGAGCCATTTTAGTGCCTGAAAGTTCGGGTCCCCATTGACTTCAATGGGGTTCGGTGTCCGGGTAAAGTTCGGAAAAAGTCCGGGACACGGACCCGGGCTTTTTTTTCAAGTTCGGGCCGAACCCGCCGAACACGGACATCCAGGTGTCCGCTCAACTCTACTCATCATGTGTTGATCCCATAGGCGTTTGTGATGTGAGATCATGTGCCTTCGCAAAGCAGTTGTACCTAGGTGGGTGTTGGACTTCCCACCACTCAGTTTCTTTTGGCACAGGTTACAAATGGCATCGCTGTTATCAGAGGCAGACACAAAAAAAATGCCACACTGCTGAGCATTGCAATGACGGCATTCTGGTGGTGGCAACAGCATGCGTTGATTACCGTGCTGTCTAGCTGACCCCGGGTGCCGATACATGCTGTCTGACTGTGCCACTAGCTCCTTGCGACGACCTCCACCTGCTTCCAACTCGTCTCCTCCTCCCCTCTGTCTCCCCATCTGAACTTTCCCCCTGTTCTTCTTCTCTTTGAGCGGGCACCCACATGACATCCACGGACACATCGTCATCATCAACCGCTTCACTTGTATTTGACAACTCAGCAAAGGAAGCAGCAGCAGGTACAACATCATCATCATCACACCGTACGTCCATGTGTGTAATGCTGCCTGACTGAGACATATCCCCGTTATCTACATCCTCTGGCAATAATGGTTGCGCATCACTCATTTCTTCCAACTGATGTATACATAACTCCTCTGACAGATCAAGTGAAGCGGCTGTGGTGCTAGTGTTGGTGGTGGCGGCGGGTGAGTGGTAACTTGAGAGGTGCCCGAAGCTGAGCTGAAGGAGGATGGTGCGTCAAGGTTCCGAGCGGAAGCTGTAGAAGATTGGGTGTCCTGCGTAAGCCAGTCAACTACGTCCTCAGAAATGTTCGAGTTCAGGGTATGTGGCCTCTGAACACTGGGCATTATTCTAGGGCCAAAGGAAATCACAGCACCAAGACCACGACGGCCCCTGCGGGGTGACCTGCCTCTACCTGTCATTTTTTTTAGATTAGTGGTACTATGCGTGCAAGGTACTGTGCCACCCTATATGAGTGGTGTGCACACAGTACAGTCTGTGGGCCTGTGGCCTCTCACACATGGGCAGGCAACTGCAATATATATATATATATATATATATATATATATATATATAAAAAGAGCAGACTGATGTACCAGCCCTAAAAAGGGCTTTTTGGGGTGCTGTCAGGACGCTGTCCTTACAGCAGATGGGTCTTTGAGGACTGAAGTAGATACAGAACACTGGCCTAGCTATCAATTCAGCAGCAGCAGCACTCTCCCTGCTCTAACTAACACTGCAGCTTCAGAATGAATCTAAGATGGATCCTGTCCTTGCTTTTTTATAGGAGGTGGGAGGGTCTGGGAGGGAGGGTATGCTGATTGGCTGGAATGTATATGCTGACTGTGAGGTACAGGGTCAAAGTTTGCTCAATGATGACTATAGGGGCGGACCCAACATCGCATATGTTCACCCCCCGCGGCGAACACGGACAAGGGATCTTCGCCGGGAACTGTTCGGGACATCTCTAGTCAGTGGACCAATATAACCGCAATTCACTCTTTTTTGTAATGCCCATGTTGAAGGATAGGCCCAGAAAGGTCTTAAATTCAGAAACCGTTATAGGATTCCAGCCGAATTCTCTGGCAAGGGGCGAAGTTGGATCGGCGCTAATAAATTGACTAGCATACAAATTACTGATCCACAATAGATCTGTAAAGATCTTCAGTGAAAAACAGCTTAAAAAATTAAGGGGATTAAAACCAGCTGTTTCCACTCGAATTCCGGGTTGGGCAGTGAATGGGGGAAGTACGGGCGCTTCAGAATCTGTGGGCTGCCAATTAGGATATGCCAGCCCTTCAGGAAGGGCACTATGGGCTCTACGGGCCACTACGACGGGTCTTCGAATACGCGGTGGCTGTGGGCCACTACTTGTGCTAGCCACTGCACCAGCTTCAACTGCACTTATGGGACTCGCCACGTCACCAAGTCTTACTGCAGTGCTGGTATGTCTAGGTCCAGGGTGTACTAGGCCGCTTGTGCTTGCCAGATCACGAGAAGTGTGAGCGGCTCTAGTACTTGCACTCTGCTGCATACGAGAAACATCCGGTTCTTGCATCTCAGCAACTCCAGAATGGGGTCGGGTACGCCTGACCTTAGCAGGGACCCATCCGTCAGGCCTGACTCTGCTAACGTAGCGGTTTTGTGTGATTTGTGTTTTTTGGAAGTAACAGTAATCTATTGATTACTGACTTGCCTGGGTAGGGTGGGCTGGGTGTAGGGGCTAAACGCAGGTGCTGGCAGGAATCTGTGCTGATTGTGCAAACACTGCGTTTTGGGAACACTAAACTATGGGGACGCTAGTATAGTTCTGATCAGATCAGATATTGATCTGTTCAAACACTGTACTAGTAATTGAGGTGTGTGTGTGTGTGTGTGTATGTGCGTTAGTGTAATTGACTCTAACTGACGTGGTGGGACCCTGATGTTAACTAGCCTAACTAGCGTCACCCGTGACACTAATACAGTGATCGGTAATCACTGTATATAGTGAACACTGTGACAGGGCAGTGAAGGGGTTAACTGGGGGAGCTCAAGGGGTTAAACCTTTTAGGGGATAGATTGCGGGTGGCTTAAACCTATTTGGGCCTAGCGCAAGCGCAAACTGGGTTCACAAGTGACACTAATACAATGATTAGTAGTTAGCTGATATACTGTATATATTAGTGCACTGTGTGATAGGGAGTGAAGGGGTTAACTGGAGGAGATCAAGGGGTTAAAAGTTTATTAGGGGATAGATTGCGGTTGCCCTAACCCTATTTGGGCCTAGCGCAAGCGCAAATTAGGGTCACAAGTGACACTAAATACAGTGATCAGTATTTACCTATGTACTGTATTTAGTGCACAGTGTGATAGGGAGTGAAGGGGTTAACTGGGGGTGATCAAGGGGTTAAAACTTTATTAGGGGATAGATGGTGGGTGCCCTAAACCTATTTGGGCCTAGCGCAAGCACGATTTATGGTCACAAGTGACACTAAATACAGTGATCAGTATTTACCTATGTACTGTATTTAGCGCACAGTGTGATAGGGAGTGAAGGGGTTAACTGGGGGTGATCAAGGGGTTAAAACTTTATTACAGTGATCAGTAAAATATCTGTATACCACTGTAGATAGTGTTCACTGTGAGGGGTTTGGGAGGGTTTGGAGGGTGATCAGGGGTGATCAAGGGGTTAAATGTGTACCTATGTGTGTTAGTGTCAGTGTAGTGTTGGTGGAACTCAGGTTTAGCTGTCTCTCCTTCTCCTGGAACCGAAAGGGCTCCAGGAGGGAAAATTACATCACTTCCCCTGCTTGTGTTAACATTACACAGGCAGGGGACACAATGCCATTGGCCAGAATCATTGGTCTGCATCTGGTGACTGATTGGTTCTGAGCCCTGCGAGCCCTGAATGCACCCGACATAGGTCTACATTCCTGGACCTAGTCGAGCCGCTCTGCTGCAGTAGCAGCAACGTGAGCGGTCGGCAAGTGTTTAAGGGCTTGTTCTTTACACCTTAACTGCATGAGAATTGATAGGAAAACTTCAATTGCAGGGACATTTAGTTTCACATCATTCTGATTGTGCATGCCATTAATGCATAATAAACTGCTGCAGTAGTGCAATCACTCACTGCAATAATTTTAAATCAATACTGCAGTCCAGTCAGTGCAAAACAGCTAGAAAAAGAGCTAAGCAACACAACAGCTACACAGTGGATTGGACTGAAGTCAGTGGACTACCTCTGCAGTATGGCACTCACTGCAACTACTGCTGCCAGTGCAAAACTGCTAGAAAAAAAGCTAGGCAATAAAACAGCTACTCAGTGGATTGGATTGGAGTCAGTGGACTACCTCTGCAGTAGGGCACTCACTGCAACTACGGCAGTCAGTGCAAAACTGCTAGAAAAAAAAGCTAGACAACAGCAAGACATTCGATTGGAGTTGGACTGGAGTCAATGGACTACTGCTGCAGTAGTGCACTCACTGCAATGACTTACTGCAGTCAGTGCAAAACTGCTAGAAAAAAAGACAGGCAACAGCTACACAGTGGATTTAAAGCGGTTGTAAACCCTATATAAAAAAAAAAAAAAAAAAAAAACCTGCAAGACAAAGGCATAATGAGCTAGTATGCATCGCATACTAGCCCATTATGTTTAACTTACCTTAAAACGAAGCCCCGACACGGACCCCCGGACATCGATGCGGGCGCTGCCATGATCCCTCGTCGTCTCTTCCGGGTTCGGCGGCTCCGGCGCGCTGATTGGCCGGAAGAGACGGCTCCAGCGCGCTGATTGGCCGGAGCCGCGATGACGTCACTCCCGCGCATGCGCGCGGGAGTGATTTTTCCGGCAAGCTCCCGGCAAGTTAATTGAAGGTCCCCCCGGACCTTCAGAGCGCATGCGCCGCTCGCGCGATCGGCTGCATGCACTGTAAATATCTCCTAAACCGTGCCGGTTTAGGAGATATTATTTGTACCTACAGGTAAGCCTTATTATAGGCTTACCTGTAGGTAAAAGTGTCAAAAAGCGGGATACAACCGCTTTAAGTGGACACTCTTTTCAATACTTAATACAGTTAAGTAGAACAATGTTATACTGCAGAAAGCACAACATTTCAGCATGTCCAACTCCATGATCACCTGTTAAAAGGCTTCTGTTTTGTTCATATAATGCTGCCACTTCATAAACATGCTCAGGAGGAGTAGAGGAGGACAGAGGAACAGAGAGAGAAAGGTATCTTCTAGCATGGGAAGCAAGTCTTTTGTAGCGTGCCTCATTTCCTTTCCACCACTGAAGAAGATCACTTCTTCTGTCAATTTATAGAGATGAAGTTCATCATCCAGGCTCATTATTGCACATTCAGAAGAAATTGAATCCTCTGCATGAGGCCCCAATAAAACACTGAAAATGTCCTGATCAACTCCACCACGATGAAGAAGAGGCTCTTCTGTTAGTTGACATATTTTCGTACATTTTTCTGTTTTTGCTGCATGCTGCTCTTTCATATTATCAAAATAGTGATCTGGACTTGTCTTTTCGGCAGGAACCTCCTGCACCTCCTGTTGAATATCTTCTGTCAGCCATTGTTTTGCTTTTGCCAATACATCATCAGAAGAGAAAGCATTGTTCTTATATTGAGGATTCAAAAGACTTGCAAGCACAACATTTTTAATCTGTTCATGCTTCTCAAAACATATATCAATCAAAGCTCTTTGGCTTGACAGACCATAATTTGAAAGTTGGAGGGTGTTGTGTGCCATGACACTGAAGGATGACATATCATCAAGCAGCCTCATTCCTTTCCATATGTTTGCTCCACTGTCTCGAAGTAGCACAAGCATCACTCTGTCTGTCTTTGTTGATTCCCCAGTCTTCAAGCATGCCTAAAAACATTTCTGTACTGTACTCAGTGTGGGATCTTTGCATCACTTTTGTATCCAACACCAATTGCCTTTTTGTCCATCCACTGTCAATGAAGTGGCATGTAAGAATCATTAGTGACTCTGTTTGTCCTAACCAGCAGTCAGTCATGAATGAGAGTGAGTTGCCAGCATTCTCTGGTTGCAGCATAGCCTTTACTTTGTCAACAACCTTTTGGTGAATCTTTCCCAGCATTTCTGTTCAATAATAGTTCTCACTCTTCAGTGTGTAGCTTGGCTTAAATATGGACATCAACTGCTTAACCACTTGCCGACCGGTCACGTTGACCGTACTGCGGCAAAGTGGCTCGTTCCCATCCAGCGACGTAGACCTACGTTGCTGGACTCCTCCCCTTGTGGGTGGCGCGCACGCGCTGCCGGAGGCTCGCTCCCGCTGTATTCAGTCACAGCGGGAGTCGGGCCAGGGGAGGAGCGGAGGCGATCGCCGCTGCTCTTCCCCGATCGTCGGGGAAACGAGTCTGGATATCAGCCCACTTGTGTAAACAAAGCGGGCGGATCTCCTAAGTGACAGACAGGGTCAGATTGCAGGGTTCAGCATAGCTGAACCTGCGATCTGTCCCTGTGTCACTCAGTCACCTCCCCCCACACATGTCAGTAAGCACCAGGCATACATTAACCCCTCCCTCTCCAATAAAATTAACCCCTTCCCTGCCAGTGTCATTTTTACAGTAACAGTGCATATTTATAGCACTGATTACTGTAGTAATGTCACTGGTACCCCCAAAAGTGTCAAAAATGTCAGTCAAGGGTCCGATCTGTCCGCCGCAATGTCGCAGTCCCGCAAAAAAAATCGAAGATCGCCGCCATTACTCGTTAAAAAAAAATTACAGAAATCTTTCCCTTAGTTAGTAATAACTTTTGCGCAAACCAATCAAAATACGCTTATTGTGATTTTTTTTTACCAAACATAGGTAGCAGAAAACAAATTGGCCAAAAATGTAAAAGAATTTTGATTTTTACATTTTTTTGGGGGGGAATTTCATCTGTGAAAAATATTGTTATTTTTTCAAAATTAAGCTCTTTTTTTGTTTATAGCGCAAAAAGTAAAAGTCGAACAGGTGATCAAATACCACCAAAAGAAAGCTCTGTTTGTGGGGAAAAAAGGACGTACATTTTGTTTGGGTACGGCATCGCATGACCGCGCGATTGTCAGTTAAGTTCGCACAGTGCCGAATCGCAAAAAGTGGCCTGGACGTAAGACAGCAAAATCCTCCGGTGGTAAAGTGGTTAAATTCTGAGTCAGACACCATTGTAAATGGCTTGTTATCAGTGACAATCATCTCTGTGATTACTCTGTCCAGCAGTTGGGATCTTCCATCTGAATCTAGACAGTGACACATGTTTTTTTTTCAGAAACATATCCGTTATTGTTGCCTGGGATAGTGGAAACATATCTGTTATTGTTGCCTGGGATAGTGGAGGAGATATTTCAAAATCAAATTATATTCATTTTGTTTGTTTCTGTGCTGCATGATATAATTCAATATGATGAACTCTTAGATGGGCCCAAAGATTTGACATATTTTTGTTTTTTGCAGTTACTAATCCCATGCTTACGTTGTTTGTACATCTTAGATTCACCCAGAGGTCCCCCCCCCTAGCAAGTAACTTGCTTTCGTGTTTCTGATGCCCAAGTGCATTAGCTTACATTTTTCAAAATTAAACCTCATCTGCCATGTAGTTGCCCATCCCATTATTTTGTTCAGGTATGCTTGTAAGGTTTCCACATCCTGCATAGAAGATATTGGCCTGCTTAGTTTAGTATCATCCGCAAATACCGAGATTGTGCTAGATATCCCCTCCTCTAGATCGTTAATAAATTAAACAGGATTGGTCCCAGGACAGATCCTTTCCACACCCGCCCAATCCGAGTACTCCCTATTTATCACCACCCTCTGGACTCGCCCCTGGAGCCAGTTCTCTAACCAGGTACTCACCCTATGGTCCATACCTATGTACCTTAGTTTGTACAGTAAGCGTTTGTGGGGAACTGTGTCAAATGCCTTTGCAAAGTCCAGATACACCACATCCACAGGCCTTCCTTTATCTCAATGGCAACTCACTTCATCGTAGAAGGTTAAAAGATTGGTCTGGCAAGAACGATTTTTCATGAATCCATGCTGCTTACTAATACCATTTTCATTACTAAAGTCTGTATATAGTCCCTTAAAATCCCCTCCATAATCTTGCAGACTACTGATGTTAGGCTGACCGGCCTGTAGTTACCTGGGATATATCTCAGCCATTTTTTAAATATTGGTACCACTTTGGCTTTTTCCCAATCAGCTGGCACCATTCCCATCTATAGACTATCCGTAAAGATAAGGAATAATGGTCTTGCTATCACCTGACTTAGTTCCTTAAGAATCCTCGGGTGTAAGCTATTTGGTCCCAGTGATTTATTTATGTTAAGTTTCTCTAGTTTGGTTCTAAGTCTATCTTCTGTTAACCATGTGGGTACTTAATGCGGTGTATTATTTAATTCATCATTACAAGCTGGGATAGTGTAGCCCCCCAATTATTTTGTGAAGGCTGAAGAGAAGAAATTATTTAACACTTTCGCATTCTCTCTGTCCTCTGTGGCCAGATTCCCTTCATCGTCTTTTATGGGGCCAATTTGTTCTGGCCTCGCTTTCTTACTATTTATATACTTAAAGAATTTCTTGGGGTTCTTTTTACTCTCTTCCACTATACTGTATGTCTCTCGTGTTCTACTTTAGCCACTTTGATTTCGCCTTTACATTTCTTATTGCACTCTTTGTAATGTTGGAATACTGCCAATGACCCCTCAGCCTTGTATTTTTTTAAGGCCTTTTCTTTAGTATAAATATGCATTTTTATGTTGGAGTTTAGCCACCCAGGGTTTATTTTAGCCCTTTTAAATGTATTCCCTTTTGGAATGCACTAGCCAATTCTTTTTGATTAGTATGCTCTTGAAGCACTCCCATTTTTCCTCCGTGTTCTTTGTTCCCAGGGTTCTATCCCAATGGATATTGTCTAGCAAAGACCGCACTTTAGGGAAGTTGGCTCTTGAAATTCAGTGTCCTTATATTACCCTTGTATTTCCTATTACTATAATTCATACTGAAACTAATTGACCTATGGTCACTGTTACCTAAGTTGGCCCATATTTCTATAGCCGTGATCAGGTCCGTATTGTTGGTAATCAGTAGGTTTAGTACTGCAATGTTTCTTGTTGGTGCGTTCACTATTTGATCCATGAAATTGTCCTGCAAAACATTTAGGAACTGCTGAGCCTTGGATGAATGCGCGGTTCCTTCTGCCCAGTCTATATCTGGATAATTAAAAGTCATCCATTATAATTACATGTCCCATCCTTGCTGCCATTCCAAGCTGTGATAGGAGGTCCGCCTCCCCCTCCTCCCTCTTGTTGGGGGGCCTATAGCATACGCCCAATATTACTTTCCCCATAGTGCCTTCCCTTTGAAGTTCTACCTCATCCTTAGCTCCATTATGAATATCGTCCCTCATATTTACCTGTACACTGTTCTTAGTATACAGACATACCCCTCCCCCTATTTTACCTTCTCTATCTCTGCGACAAGGGGAATACGCCTGAATGGTAACCAGCCAATCATGGGAGCTGTCAAACCAAGTCTCTGAAATCCCCACAAAATCTAAGTCCTCCTCATACATCAGAAGCTCCAGCTCTCCCATCTTGTTGGCCAGGCTTCTAGCATTGGTATAAAAACCTCGTAATTTTGTCCAGATGCCTACTATATCCTCGTTTGATGTTGTTTTTAGGCTGCTCTTGCGATTTTTCCCCATACCCACCTTGGGTTTAGGAACTCTAAACACCCTACCGCTAATGTCCCCATTTGTGCCCGCTGAACATTGCTCCCCGCTGGCTAATTCTACATCTGAACCCTCATCTCTCGCAACTTCCTTCCGAAATTTCTCTTCCATGGTGGTTGATATCTGTACCTCTTTTTCTGCTTCCCGGACCATGGATCCTGGTGGAGGTTTGGATGTCCCAGACTGCAGGAAACATCCCACCGCTTGCCACCAATGTAACGGATCACCTGGCACCCCGACTGGGTACCTCCGTTGATGGATGCTCCTAGTGCTTCACCAGACACCATAACCTCTGCGGGCCCCACGAACCGCCGCAGCTTGGTTGGGGTCTCGCCATCTCCTACCCACCCTGGACCTACAACAAGGCTCCAGGTTCCAGTGGGTGAATCTCTCTTTCCCCAGAGAGTGAAGCAGGAACAGGAACAAGCTCTTGCAAGAGCTTAGTGATTATTCAAGGGAGTATGAAGAGCATGGCAATCCCTTGTAGCAGATTCCCCCAATAAGAAACTGGACTCTAGATTGAGGGTGGAGTAGAACTGTTTATTGAACCCACTCACACACATTATATATACTATCAGAGCAGATGCGTTTGATTACATTATCATATGCAGATGAAATTGTATACAGAACGGCTAGGAAGGAGCAAGGACGTTAAGCAGCAGACTGCAGAAGAGAACCTACAGCACCAGCCTAACAAGGGAAGGCACCCGAAGGAAAAGCACCCCACTAGGGCAAACGCCCAACAACCACGACAGGACCTGGTGATCACTCAGATCACTACCAAGGTCCCTACAAATAGAGGGAGGCATACCAACCTATAGAGAAACAGAAAGACAACATACTAAGCTCCCAATCAAATCGGATGTGCACATGACCAAATCGGAATCAATCAAACTTAACATTCAACCATACTCACTACCAAACTGAGGTGGCTCTGGTTCTCGCTGTTGACTAATGATGCATACCAAAACCATACATGGAAAAAAAAAACATATATAATTGGTGACAACCACCCTTGAAAAGGGCTCAAGAGGAAGCCGAAACACGTAGGGACAAACGCAGGAGAAATCTCTACAGAGATTATCCTAAATTGTCACCGATTTTCACATATGTCACATAACTTTCTGACTTTGGACACTCTCTCACTTGGGTCTATCACCCAAATATTCACAACAATGTACTTACTTGTATCATATTAAGATATTAAATATTCTTTGTTTTTATAAAAATGAAATCTTTGAAAATACTTATACTTGCCTAAAAAGTCCCATCCAACTTGGCTTGAGGTACCAACCCCCATACACACATACAGAAATAAAATTAACCTGCACTAATTATCTAGCTGTCAGGACAGAATACACATCCCACCTCAAAACACAAACAATAGGGAGAGCCTCTCTAACATTGAAGTACAATACACATTAGCATAAGTGTAAATACAGACCCCATTTGAAGCAATCCAAACCCTTAGGTATCTGTCTTTCACTCCCAGTGACTTTGAGTACTGTCACATACCCTTAATATTATTGGTGCTGGTGCACCAACAACAAAAACACCCACGTCTGAGGTAGAAGGAAGAGCACCTGAGATGCACAAGAGGGTAGAGCAATTATATGCTTAATATTATTGGTGCTGATGCACCAACAACAAAAACACCCACATCTAAAGCAGAAGGAAGAGCGCCTGAGATGCACAAGGGTGTACAGCAATTATGAAAAAAGGAGGCCTATGCGCTGCTAATAAGAGACAAGAGAATCAGAGGGAAGTAGATGCTGGTAAGATTGTAGATAGTAGGACAAAGTCCTATAGGAGATCAGCAGCTAATTCTGTATTATCACAAATACTGACAGAGGTAAAGGTATAGAGGGTGAATCGGCGCTAATTACATAAAGTGCTCAAATAAATGAGACTAAAAATTGGTAGAATCAATCGTATAAAGCGTTTATAGAAAAAACGCATCAAATCCTAATAACAAAAAATGCATGGAATAACTCAATATTTAGCTATGCGTGATGCCTTCACAAGGTAGACGAAAAATAATAGCCAATGAGTTGGAAGAAATTCAATATAAAAGATGGTAGACAAACCCAAATATTAGAGGGTAGAAAAACGCATCATGCTGCAGAAAATGGCAACTAAGTGGAAAACATCCATATAATAAAGGAAATATATTGCAAGTTGAAATCCACAAAAAACTACACAATCAAATATAATAATGGCAAGTTCAAGGTGTGGTGATCACAACACTCTAAAGGGTGAAGAAATAGTGAGATATAAGTGTATCCCAATATAATATAATCAAGTGCCAGATGAAATTGCATAGTGCATGAATATAAAATATAAACACAATATTCAAATACAGTTCATAAATAAATACAATAAATGTGAATACATATATAAATAGAGTCTTTGTGCAAACAAGTGCTTCACACTCTGTGAAAAAATGGTATATCTTCACAGTAAATAAAGTCCATGTGTAATAAAAGGGTAAAGTGACTGTTGGTGATTTTTCATAAAGAAATCAAGTGACTTTTGTGAGATCCAAGTGGTGTGATCCGGAGTGAGCAAAAAATCCAAAAACTAAGTGCAATGGCCGCTCACCTCACATCGCACCAATATAGGCGCTTAAGCTGATATCATCTCAAGGATGGGAAAGACGGGTTCCTCCTTCTCTATTGGGGGCTTTTATTGAGGATCTTCATGACATCCACTGCTTATATAAGTGATCCGTATTGCGATACTCCCAATTGCTCAAAAAAATAAATGGATATCCATAGTGAAGTACGTAACCATAGTAATTTATTAAAGATAACAGTATACACTCACATGAAAGAAATGAACAGCAAGCAGCCGCAAAGTTGCGGTAACAAAAACGAGGGACTTCCGGTTTCGGCCGTACAGCAATTATCACACTAATATTATTGGTACTGATTCACCAACAAAAAAAAATACCCACGTCCGAAGCAGAAGGAAGAGCGCCTGAGATGCACAAGGGGGTACAGCAATTATGCCCTTATTATTGGTGCTGGTTCACCACCAAATAAAAAACCCACATCTGGAGCAAAAGGAAGAGCGCCTGAGATGCACAAAGGGGTACAGCAATTATGCCATTAAGATTATTGCTGCTGGTGCGCCAACAACAAAAACACCTACCTCTAGAGCAGAAAAAAGAACACCTGAGATGCACAAGGGGGTACAGCAATTATGCCTCTAATATTATTGGTGCTGCTTCACCACCAAAAAAAACCACCCATGTCTAGAGCAGAAGGAAGAGCACCTGAGATGCACAAGGGGGTACAGCAATTATGCCCTTCATATTATTGGTGCTGGTTCACCACCAAAAAAAAAAAAAAAAGCATACGTCAGGAGCAGAAGGAAGTTTGCCTCAGATGCAAAAGGGGGTACAGCATTTATGGCCCTAATATCATTGGTGCTGGTTCACCAACAAAAAAACACCCACATCTGGAGCAGAAGGAAGAGCGCCAGAGATGCACAAGGGGGTACAGCAATTATGGCCCTAATATTGTTGGTACTGGTTCACCACCCAAAAAAAAAAAAACCTACGTCTGGAGAAGAAAAAAGAGCCCCTAAGATGCCCAAGAGGGTACAGCAATTTTGGCCTTAATATTATTGGTGCTAGTTCACCACCAAAAAAAAAAACACCCACGTCTGGAGCAGAAGGAAGAGCGCCTAAGATGAACAAGGAGTACAGCAATTATCGCTCTAATATTAGTGGTGCTGGTTCACCACCAAAAAAACACCCACCTCTGGAGCAGAAGGAAGAGCGCCTCAGATGCACAAGGGTGTACAGCAATTATGCCCTTAATATTATTGGTGCTGGTTCACCACCAAAAAAAAAGCCCACGTCCGGAGCAGAAAGAAGAGCGCCTGAGATGCACAAGGGGGTACAGCAATTATGCCCTTATTATTGGTGCTGGTTCACTACCAAATAAAATGCCCACATCTGGAGCAGAAGGAAGAGCGCCTGAGATGCACAAGGGGGTACAGCAATTATGCCTTTAATAATATTGGTGCTGGTTCACACTAAAAAATAAAACCCCCGTATGGAGCAAAAGGAAGAGCGCCTGAGATGCACAAAGGGGTACAGCAATTATGCCATTAAGATTATTGCTGCTGGTGCGCCAACAACTAAAACACCCACCTCTGGAGCAGAAAAAAGAACACCTGAGATGCACAAGGGGGTACAGCAATTATGCCCTTAATATTATTGGTGCTTGTTCACCACCAAAAATAAAGCCCATGCCTGGAGCAGAAGGAAGAGCGCATGAGATGCACAAGGAGGTACAGCAATTATGGCCCTAATATTATTGGTGCTGGTTCACCACAAAAAAAAAAAAAGAACACCCACGTCTGGAGCAGAAGGAAGAGCACCTGAGATGCACAAGGGGGTATAGGAATTATGGCGCTTATATTATTGGTGCTGGTTCACCGCCAAGAAAAAAAACCCACGTCTGGAGCAGAAGGAAGAGAGCCTGAGATGGACAAGGGGGTACAACAATTATGCCCTTAATATTATTGGTGCTTGCTCACCACCAAAAAAAATAACCACGTCTGGAGAAGAAGGAAGAGCGCCTTAGATGCACAAGGGAGTACAGCATTTATGGCCCTAATATTATTGGTGCTGGTTCACCAACGAATAAAATACCCATGTCTAGAGCAGAAGGCAAAGCGCCTAAGATGCACAAGGGGGTACAGCAATTATGCCCTTCATATTATTGATGCTGGTTCACCACCAAAAAAAAACCCCACTTCTGCTGCAGAAGGAAGAGCGGCTCAGATGCACAAGCGGTACAGCAATTATGCCCTTAATAATATTGGTGCTGGTGCGCCAACAACAAAAACACCCAGGTCTGGAGCAGAAGCAAGAGCGTCTGAGATACACAAGGGGGTACAGCAATTTTACCGTTAATATTATTGGTGCTTGTTCGCCACCAAAAAACCACCCATGTCTGGAGCAGAAGGAATAGTGTCTGAGATGCACAAGGGGGTACAGTAATTATGGTCCCAATATTATTGGTGCTGGTTCACCACCAAAAAAAAAAAAAAAACACCCAAGTCTGGAGCAGAAGGAAGAGCGCCTGAGATGCACAAGGGGGTACAGCAATTATGGCCTAATATTATTGGTTCTCGTGCAGCACCAATAAAAAAATCCACATCTGGAGCAGAAGGAAGAGCGCCTGAGATGCACAAGGGTGTAGAGCAATTATGTCCCCAATATTATTGGTGCTGGTTCACCACCAAAAAAAACACCCACGTCTGGAGCAGAAGAAAGAGTGCCTGAGATGCACAAAGGGGTACAGCAATTATGCCCTTAATATTATTTGTGCTGGTGTGCCAACAACAAGAACACCCACATCTGGAGCAGAAGGAACAGCGCCTGAGATGCACAAGGGGGTACAGCAATTAGAGCCCTAATTTTATTGGTGCTTATTCACCGCCAAATAAAACATTCACGTCTGGAGCAGAAGGAAGAGAGCCTGAGATGGACAAGGGGGTACAACAATTATGCCCTTAATATTCTTGGTGCTTGCTCACCACCAAAAAAAAATAACCACGTCTGGAACAGAAGGAAGAGCGCCTGAGATGCACAAGGGGGAACAACAATTTTGGCCCAAATACTATTGGTGCTGGTTCACAATCAAAAAAACACCCAAATTTGGAGAAGGAGGAAGAGCGCCTTAGATGCACAAGGGGGTACAGCAATTATGGCCCTAATATTAATAGTGCTGGTTCACAATAAAAAAAAAACACCCACATTTGGACAATGAGGAAGAGCGCCTGAGATGCACAAAGGGGTACAGCAATTATGCCCTTAATATTATTGGTGCTGGTGTGCCAACAACAAGAATGCCCATGTCTGGAGCAGAAGGAAGAACGCCTGAGATGCACAAGGGGGTATAGCAATTATGACCCTAACATTATTGGTGCTGGTTCACCGCCAAAAAAAACACCCATGTCTGGAACAGAATGAAGAGCGCCTGAGATGCACAAGGGAGTACAGCAATTATGTCTTAATATTATTGGTGCTGGTTCACCACCAATAAAAAAAAAAAAAAAACACGTCTGGAGCAGAAGGAAGAGTGCTTGAGATGCACCAGGGGGTAGAGCAATTATGGCCCTTATATTATTGCTGCTGGTTCACCACCAAAAAAAACCACCCACATCTGGAGCAGACGGAAGAGCGCCTGAGATGCACAAGTGCGTACAGAAATTTGGGCCCCAACATTATTGGTGCTGGTTCACCACCAAAAAAAAACACCCACATCTGGAGCAGAAGGAAGAGCGCCTGAGATGCACAAAGGGGTACAGCAATTATGCCCTTAATATTATTGGTGCTGATGTGCCACAACAAGAGCACCCACGTCTGGAGCAGAAGGAAAAGCGCCTGAGATGCACAAGGGGGTACAGCAAATATGGCCCTAATATTATTGGAGCTGGTTCACCACCAAAAAAACACCCACATCTGGAGCAGAAGGAAGAGCGCCGGAGATGCACAAGGGGGTACAGCAATTATGCCCCTAATATTATTAGTGCTGGCTCTCAACCAAAAACCTAAAATCCTTTTCTCTTAAGTTCATAGACGGACGCAGTTCTCTCTGATTCATATCAGTAGGGTAATACTGCCCCCTACAGAAGTAGGACACTAGGCAGAAAAAAGTTATGGCTAAGCCTATGGGTAGTCCTGGAGGGTACACTCTCTCTCTTCCTGCATAGGATGCCAGTTTTGTATCAAAGCAGTGTCAGAAAAGTAACACCCACCCAACTCAAAATAGAGGGGTGGGTACTGCATCCATCATTGAACTTAAGAGAAAATAATTTTACGGTAAGTCAAAAATCCAGTTTTCTCTATCGTTGATTTACGAACGCAGTTCTCTCTGATTTATATCAGTCCCAAAGCAGTGCCATAAAATGAGGGTTGGGAACAGCAGAAGAGTCCAAGTCCCCAAGGCCAAACATAGTTGACCAGGCAACATAGGACTCATCACCACCAAAGATGAGGCCCACCTGAAAACAAACAGTAAACACCCTCAAGGAAGTCCAAAAGCCCTCCAAACAGCACCGAGCAAAAAACCTTGCGGCTGAAAAGAGGCATCTGCAAATGCCAGCATATCCACTTTATAAAACGTGGTAAAGGTGAACAGCATACCAGGTAGCTGACTTGCAACCCAAAGCACAGATGCCTACAAGACGAAAAGCCCAGGAAGCACTAGGCACCCAAGTAGAACGCGTCAAAACAGGGAAAGGTAGGACCTGACCCTTAATTGAATAAACCTACACCACCGTCTGTCCAATCCATCTGGGAATAGACGCAGCAGACGCAGGTAGTCCTGTTCACGGGCCATCCGTAAGTACAGAGAGCAAGCCTGACTCACGAAAAGACTCAGTAGTCGCCCAAGTACACTCAGGACACAAGATGGGAATACAATGTCCCCGTGCAAGTGAACACCAGAAATCACCTTCGGAGGGAAGGACAGAGCCGGACGAAGTACCACTTGGCCCCATGATCAACATATAGGGAAAACGACAGGACGTCACCAGTGCCGACACCTGCACTCAGAGTGACAGCAACCAAGAAGGCCACCTTCTGTAATAAGGTAAGCAGGGGATACCCTCGAATACTCGCAAACAGAGGGTCTAAAAGAACCGACTGCACGAAATCAAGGTCCCCAGTGGGTGACGGAGGTCGCACCGGAAGCACCAAGTGTCGCACCAACCTGGAAGAAGTCACGCATCAGGGCGCAGGTGGCCAACGGCCTTCGGAAGAAATTTGAAAACTGAAACCCGACCCTTGACAGAACTCAAGGCCAACTTGTGATCAACTCCCCATTGAAGGAAGCCAAGATCCGGGCCACCGAGTAAGAGCAAGGGGGAGCCCACGCAATATATGACTGTCTCGTATAATGAATAGAAATCACCCTAGAAGTCGCTTCCCACGCCTCAAGCAGGGTGGGAATCACTGAAGCAGCCACGTTCTTCATGTCCTTCAGCACCTGGCATTCAACAGCTAAGTCGGCAAAGTCAGCGACCGCAAAGTCAGACAGGAGATGGGCTCTGGAGACAATAACTTCTCCCTGAGAGGAATTCTCCAAGGAGTGTCTGCGGCCAGCCTGACCAGGCCCGCGTACCAAGCTCGGCAAGGCCTGTCCGGAGCCACGAGAAAGCCTGGAATCCCTTCCACCTCGATCCTGTGAAAAATTCCTGGCAGCAACTTGGGAGGAGAAAAGGCAGACCGCAGCTGAGACTGACCTTGGCCCATCCGTGAGCACACACACACGACCATGCCGGCGGCAGCAGTGCACAGGTGACCATGCTAAACTCCATGGCATCGTCCAAGTTGAACCTAGTAAATGTTCTTGCCCATGACAGAACCCATGGTGCCACCATTGCACCCGCCAGAGGGTCCCGGGAGCGGGCCACAAACCGCAGCACTATCCTGTAGATGCGATGACAACAGGTCCACGTCTGGAGTGCCCCCCAATGAAGGCACAACTGCAGAAACACCTCCGGATGAAGGGACCATTCCCCTGCATCCATGGCCTGTCAACTGAGGCAATCTGCCCACCAAGGTTTCCACACCTGAAAAGGGGAACAGGGGAAGAGCTGGAACAAGGCGCACTGCCCAACGAAGAATTGACACATCCAAGGCCGCAAGGACACCCTTGGTGCCTCCTTGGTGAATGACATAAGCCACGGTCATGGCGTAGTCGATTGAACGTGCACCAGGCAGCTGCAGGTGCCCGATCCAGTGAACCAGGAAAATCCGGATCGCTCTCAGCCCCAGGACATTGAACGGTAACCAGGGACCGTACTCCCGAAGCAGAGAACCTGCCTAGGACTCCTTCCCACCCAGACAGGCTTGCATCCGCGGTGATAAGTGTTCAGGAAAATGGGGAGGAAGGATTCCAGCTCAAGACTCCCTGGTCAGCCAGCTCAGCCAGATCCGAAAGTCCAGAGAATTTGGATTCTAGTCCCATTCGAGAAGGATCGCCTTCTGGGGATCCCTGAGAGGGATTGAGCGAAAGGGACCGTCTCAAAAGACGGCACCATCAGTCCCAGAACTCACATACAGGTCCGAAGGGATGACCATGTCCGGGACATGAACCGCAGTCTGAAGTTCCAGGAGTTTTTTCCCCGGAGGGAGAAAACACCCTGACTGAGGGCGAGTCCATAGTCAGGCCCAGATAGTCCAGTCTCATGGAAGGGACCATGGATGACTTCTGAAGGCTCAGAACCCACCTGAACTCCTCCAGAGTTCTCGTGACTTCCAAATGAGTTTGTCAGCACTGTAGGAGACTCCACGCGGACAAGCAGATCGGCCAGGAACCCCGGACCAAAACGCCTTGCTGCCACAACAGTGCCAGGACCGAAGCCACACCTTTATGAAGACCCTAGTAGCATAAGCAAGACCCAAGGGCAACGCCACAAACCGATAGAGATCCTTCCCCATGGCAAAAAACGGAGAACCCGTAGGTGTCCCGAACATACCAGGATGTGAAGGTAGGCAGCTTGATGTCTATGGAGGCCAGGAATCCCTCTGATGCAGGTTAGCCACCGCCGTGTGAACTGATACCAACTTGAATTTTTGATTTGCACGGAACCATCAAAGGACCAGTTGGTCCAGCTTGTTGAACCAGAGCCTGAACTGCCCCACAGAGCGCCAGTAAGCGATACGGTGACAGCCGTACATTGGAAGGGAAAAAACCTTACCAAAAAATAAACAGATCGGGACTCGATTTTGCAACTGGACCGCATGACCTCCTGAACCCAGCAGCCTGGGATCCAGGCCAGCCACAGGTCCTCGACCGGCAAGGACCTCCCCCCACCCCCTAGATGGGTGAGGATGCACCTTCAGGCCGAGTAGGCATAGTCCGCAGGTCTGGAAAAAAATTATCTCATGTTCTCCAGACCAGGGAGAACATGAGACCTCCCTGGTCTGGATCTCGTGGCTTATTGTGTCAATACGTCACTTCCGGTAGTGGTGGCTCCGACCTGTGGAACGTGGAAGCGATACAGTGTGGCGGACCCTGCACGCTGACAGTGAACTTCTTGAACTATAAGTGGCTATAGCACCTTTGTATTGTGTATTCAGCATACTACGCAATGGAGGCTACTTTATAATTGCAGTACCTGAGGCATAAGAGAGTGGGAACCTGGTACCAGTGACATCCGGATGCACCCACGCCAATCTAGTGTGCGGTAAGCATTCTTGCCTAGTGGGGGACCACGGGCATAGCATCTCACCTCTACTGCACGGTACTTATTATTGAGCACCCAGTGCACAGGCACTGCCGGATTTGCAGCACTAGCACTTTGTTTGGTTTTATATTGTGGCACTCTTTGTCTTCATAGGTCCACAATAAAACGCTCTGTGCACTTTACAACTATATGGCTATATGATTTTATGGTCTCAGGACTGTCCCCTCCTACATGAGCAGCCAGCAAAAAGAGCAGCTCCAGATGGCATATGAGTGGCAGATGCCGCTGCGACCCCCAAATTGCAGGGTGTCACTCACCGAAACAGCTAGTGCATCCACCAGCTCCTATTGCGGCAGGGGAGGTAGAAATGTCATCCTCATCATCCGAGGAGACAGGGTGCGAGGTTACAGACCCGGCAGAGAAGCCCCATGTCTGCGGCGGCTGAGCAAGACTCAAACTCCAAGACATCAGATGAGGCAGGGGTAGGCGGAGAAACGTTTCAGCGCACCTACCACCTTCACCCGGGCCCAAATGCTTCCCGAACTGCCAAAAATCCGGAAAGCCCTGCGGCCTCCGTGAGGGGTCAGGTGGGAACAAATGGCCTGCAGGGTCCATACTGAATCTGAGGAACCCGCCAACAACTTAAAAAAAAAATACATTTTTTTTTAAAGCGGCCCCAAAGTGCTACAGCACCCCCCGGAGGTCAGGCACACGCTAACAGACCCCCACAGAGAGGGAGAGACCATCCTCATGACACACTGTCCTCCAGGCACTCCCACCGGCCTCCACAGCAAAAAAATCTACCGCAAAATGGCCAAAAACGGCCACCACCATAGAAGCAAACAGAGGCTACAACAGAATGGTGGCCCTGCGTGGTAATCGGGACCCACAGGGGGACCTCCCAAATGCCCACCCACAGCAGAAAACACCACCAAGGCCCCCCCCCCGCAGGATCGTTCGAGCGACGCGAACGGCGCACTCCCCCAGTCCCCTATGCGGCCTGCACACTAGGCCCCAGCCTCAGGTAGGCCCAAACAGTCCCCCATGTTGGAGGGGGGAGGAAGGGGGTCACACAGGACAGAGGGAACCCACGTCCACCCCAAAGTCCACCAGGGAAAGTGGGGGGCGGAACGTTTACTCACCATACCGCAAACACAGGGGGGCACCATCTCATGACAGGACCCCACGCCACTGGATCAGGGGGGGCTCTTGGCCAAATAGGAACGCTGCGACATCGGCCTAGACCCTTTCATGTGCGTCCTGGCGAGACGTTTAACTTGCGGGGCCAGTCCCTGTCCAGCGGAACTATGTTGCGGCCGACCCAGTGCAGAGCTAAGGCCTGCACGAGCTCAATGGCCAGATTGGGGTGACCACTGGATATGGGGGTCCAGTATGTCGCCCAGCCCGGCATAATTGCTAGAAGATCTCACAGGAAAAACGACCTGGAGAAAAAATGACTAGCTAAAAATAATGTACATAAAAAAATTACTTCTATGCCAGGACCAAAGATCCCAGCAAGGAACTAGGTCCTTACTCCTGACTAGGCAGATTAAAACTGGCATCCTATGCAGGAAGAGAGAGAGTTTACCCTCCAGGACTGCCCATAGGCGTAGCCAGAACTTTTTTCTGCCTAGTGTCCTACTCCTGTAGGGGGCAGTATTACCCTACTGATATGAATCAGAGAGAACTGCGTCCATCAATGAACGATAGAGAAAATACCCTCGTCTGGAGCAGAAGGAAGAGCACCTGAAATGCTCAAGGGGGTATGGAAGTTTTGGCCCTAATATTATTGGTGCTGGTTCACCACCCAAAAAAAACACCCACGTCTGGAGCAGAAGAAAGAGTGCCTGAGATACACAAGGGGGTACAACAATTATGGCCCTAATATTATTGGTGTTGGTTCACCACCAAAAAAAATACCCATGACTGGAGCAGAAGGAAGAGTGCCTGAGATGCACAAGGGGTACAGCAATTATTACCTTAATATTGGTGCTGGTTCACCACCAAAAAAAAAAAAACCCACGTCTGGATTGGAAGGAAGGCAGCCTGAGATGCACAAGGGGGTACAGCAATTATGGCCCTAATATTATTGGTGCTGGTTCACCAACAAAAAAAACACCCATGACTGGAGAAGAAGGAAGAGCGCCTGAGATGCACAAGGGGGTACAGCAATTATGCGCTTAATAATATTGGTGCTGGTGCGCCAGCAACAAAAACACCCAGGTCTGGAGCAGAAGCAAGAGCGTCTGAGATACACAAGGGGGTACAGCAATTTTACCGTTAATATTATTGGTGCTGGTTCTCCACCAAAAAAACACCCATGTCTGGAGCAGAAGGAATAGTGTCTGAGATGCACAAGGGGGTACAGTAATTGTGCCCATATTATTAGTGCTGGTGCACCAACAACAAAAACACCCAAGTCTGGTGCAGAAGGAATAGAGCCGGAGATGCACAAGGGGGGCAGCAATTATGCTCTTAATATTATTAGTGCTGGTGCGTCGACAACAAAAACCCCAACATCTGGAGCAGAAGGAATAGCGCCTGAGATGCACAAGAGGGTACAGCTATTGTGCCCTTAATATTATTAGTGCTGGTGTGCCAACAACAAAAACACATACGTCTGGAGCAGAAGGAATAGTGGCTGAGATGCACAAGGAAGTACAGCAATTGTGCCCTTAATATTATCAGTGCTGGTGCGCCAATAACAAAAACACCCACGTCTGGAGCAGAAGGAATAGTGCCTGAGATGCACAAGGGGGTACAGCAATTGTGCCCTTAAAATTATAAGGGCTTGTGTGCCAACAACAAAAACATCCATGTCTGGAGCAGATGGAATAGTGCCTGAGATGCACAAGGGGGGGCAGCAATTATGTCTTTAATATTATTAGTGCTGGTGCACCAACAACAAAAAATCCCACATCTGGAGCAGAATAAATAGCGCCTGAGATAAACAAGGGGGCGGCAATTTTGCCCTTAATATTATTAGTGATGGTTCGCCAACAACAAAAACACTCACGTCTGGAGCAGAAGGAATAGCGCCTGAGATGCACAAGGGGGGTACAACAATTGTGCCCTTAATATTGTTAGTGCTTGTGCGCCAACAACAAAAACACCCATGTCTGGAGCAAAAGGAATAGCACCTGAGATAAACAAGGGGGGCAGCAATTATGCCCCTAATATTATTAGTGCTGGTGCGCATAAAAAAATATCGCTGCTGGTGCAGAAGGATGCACTAGCACCTGCGACAAAGAAGGGGGAGAACTAATATTGCAGCAACAGAACCTGATGCTGCAAAAAAAAAAAAAAAAAACACACTGCTCTGATATATATCCTGCAATAACTGATAAATATATATATACTGCACTATTTGATCGGATATATATCCTACTATAACTGAAAGATATATATACTGCACTGAACTGATAAATATATACAGTTTACTAAACTATCTGGTCTGATACATATCCTGCATATATATATATATACACTGAACTATCTAATATATATATCCTGCAATAACTGATAAATATTTATACTGCACTATATGATCTGATATATATCCTGCAATAACTGATAAATATATGTAGCTCTACCCCCGCAGAAGCTGCTTAAGTATGATTGGTTCTGTACTCTGCCTCTCAACCCCAAGAACAAACTCCGCCCCCCTGGCACACCTGGCAATAGTGTAAGTGCAAGACCAATGAAAAAACACACGTTAAGAAAAAACACAGAAATGACTTTACTATAAGGTCTCTCACTGTGTAAAAAATAACAGACAGTAATAGTGTATTCTTGAATGAATTAGCAATTACTGAGATTAAGAGCAATATAACTAAATGTATTATATCAGACTGATTCTAGGGGATTCCACATCCGTGAACCACCCCAGAAGCAGAGACAAGCACTTAACCACTTCCATACAGAGCAGTTAGACCCCCTTCCTTCCCAGACCAATTTTCAGCTTTCAGCGCTCTCACACTTTGAATGACAATTGCTCAGTCATGCTACACTGTAACCAAACAAATTTTTTATCATTTTCTTCACACAAATAGAGCTTTCTTTTGGTGGTATTTGATCACAACTGGGTTTTTTTTTTTCGTGATATAAGCAAAAAAAGAGCAAAAATTAAAAAAAAAAAAAAAAAAAAACTTTTTTTAGTTTCTATTATAATGTTTTGCAAAAAAATTATTTTTCTTCATACATTTGGGCCAAAATGTATACTGCTACATATCTCTGGTAAAATTAACCCAAATTAGTGCATATTATTTAGTCTGTGTGAAAGTTATTGAGTCTACATTGAGCTATGGTACCAATTACTGAAAATTGATCACACCAGATGTACACATGGCCTATCTCCTTTCTTGAGGCCCTGAAATGTCAGGACAGTACAAATACCCCCCAAATTACCCCTTTTTGTAAAGTAGCGCAGTGGCATTTCCAGGCGGCGATCGCTGATGATGTCATGCGGCGCCATATTTAAATCTCCTGAGCTGTCAGCAGAGTTGTGTGTATACACTACTGATAAGGAGACGCTTTGTGTGCTGCCAGCTGGTTCCCTGCAAGGTGTCCTTACTGCTCATCGCTGCCGCTCTGCTCCTCACCCACCTGGTTTCCTGGTGAGTAGCTGGTCCCCAGTTTGGGAGCCCCCCCCCCCCCCCCATTTTTTGTTTGCTTCCTTTCTGATATCGTTATCCGGCTCATCCCTGTAGGTCAGCGCCAGAATGGAAGCCTCTCTGCCCTCCAGTGGTCAGCCCACCCTTAACAGGTATTAGGGGCTATTTAGGATGGGGGTGTGGGTTAAGGGGGGACTGGAACTCAGATGTTCCTAGCTTCCTGTTTGTCTCTCCTTTTGTTTTTTCTTATTGTTTCAGCCTTTCTCATTCAGAGACTCGGCACTCCTCCCAAAGGAGTGAAAGATGCTTAAGTTCTCACCACTCTTCTCGGAGGTCCCCATCACCATAAGAGAGCGTCCACATCAGCCAGTCACTCAAGAAGACCTGATAAGGCAGGTTGTTGGGGCCGTGGCGCTCGTATCCCTGAAAAGAAGTCCCTGTGTGACAGGTGTTTTTCCCAGGCTGCGGGAGAAAGGGATACTTCTGACCAGCGTATTGAAGCCCTGGTCAAAAGAGTAGTAAAGGACTCTTTAGCCGAAATCGGTGTCAGTCAATCCCAAGGCTCTGCAACGGCTCCTCCAAGCCCTTCCCCTGCAATCCTTCATCTGCAGGAAGACCTGGAGTCTGCTCATACAAGCCATCAGTCGGCACTCCTGTCGGGAAGTGACTCTGAATCTGAGGACCCCTGTCCGGGGTTTGAGTACGCCTTCCTTCCTTGGTAAAGGCAGTTAGGGAGACCTTGAATTGGGAGGAGTCAGCTGTTCCCCCTCCCAAGCAAAAGAAATATTTTCTGGGAGAGCTGGGAGAAATTATCTCAGAGGAGTGGAGTAAGGTGGAACGAAAAAATTCCTTAGTCTCCAAGATGTCCAAATTATATCCGTTTAAAGAGGAAGATGTCAAAAATCTTGAATCCCCTCCTCTAGTGGACGCAGCAGTAATGAGACTGGTAAAGCACGTGACCCTTCCCCTGGAGGATACGGTCTCGTTCAAAGATCCACTGGATCGAAGAATGGATTCAGACTTAAAGAGAATTTATCTGACGGCAGGTATGGCCTGCAAACCAGCCCTAGCCTTGGCCGCTCTATCTAAGGCTATGGAGTCATGGGCTGACGTGGTGGATGAATCCGTCAGGACAGTCTCGGGAGAGGTTGCCAGAAGTTCCCCAATTCAGGAACTTAGACTGGCTTCGTCGTTTCTTGTGGAGGCTTCCATAGATCCTATCCGGCTGTTGGCCAGAGTTATGCTGTCCTCAGTCACAGCTAAGAGGGCCCTATGGCTTCGTCCGTGGGTCGCTGATCCGGCATCAAAACAAGTCTGGTGCCGTATTCCCTTTGAGGGGTCCTCCCTTTTCGGGAACAAGCTTGATGAGGCCATAACCCGGGCCACGGGTGGGAAATCTGGGTTTCTTCCTCAGGATTGGCACCAGTTTAATGTAAAGAAGGGGCAGCCTAATAGGAAGTTCGTTCCAGATCGAGCCAGGGAGGCTTGCACATACAGGCCTGGACGAGAATTTAATAGAAATCGGAGGTCCAGACAATCCTCCAGGAAGACTTCGAAGAACGTCTCCTTCGGGGACCGCGAGTCCACTAAGTCCTTTTGAAGTTGGGCCCGCTCAGGCATGCCGAGTGGGAGCACGTCTACTCTCCTTCCGTCATGTCTGGGCGGCTTCGATTCGAGACCCCTGGACCGTCAGGACTGTGTCTTCAGGTCACAAGTGGGTCTTCAAGGAGATGCCATTTTCAAGATTACTGCCTACTGCCCTACCATCCTCAGTAGAAAGACGTCAAATTTTACTTTCTTACGTCGAGTCTCTCATTGCTCAAGGGGCTGTCATCTCCGTTCCAGAGTCCGAGCAAGGCCAAGGAATATACTCTCCGCTTTTTCTGGTTCAAAAGAAAAACGGGTCGTGGAGACCAGTCATAGACCTCACTTTCTTAAACCAGTTTATAAAGAGAGAGAGATTCAAGATGGAGACCCTGCTATCCATACAACAAGCAGTTCAGCCGGCCGATTGGATGGTGTCCATCGACCTGAAGGACGCTTACTTTCATGTCCCTGTGGCAGAAGGTTTTCAAAAGTGTCTCCAGTTCGCAGTGGGAGGTTAACATCTACAGTTTATCTGTCTCCCCTTCGGGCTCTCCACAACTCCATGGACCTTTTTAAAAATCTTATTGGCCGTGGTAGCCCTGCTGAGAACGAGAGGTATCCGGCTCCATCATTATTTGGACGACCTCCTCCTGTTGTCTCAAAGCAAAGAACAACTGGTAGATCATCTAGGGCAGGTCGTGTCCACCCTCCAGAGTTTCGGCTGGCTACTGAACGTAGAAAAGAGCCACTTGACTCCAACACAGTCCCTTGTCTATCTTGGCGCTCTGTTCGATACGGTAAAGGCGACAATATCCCTGCCAGTAGAGAAGATAGGTACAGTCCGGGACAGAGTTTGTTTTGCCCTCTCGTCTTCTCATCTTCAGGCACGCCAATGCCTGAAGGTGATCGGGACTATGGTTGCAGTAGTTCCCATGGTAAAATGGGCCCTGTGGAAGATGAGGCCCTTTCAGAAGGGATTTCTACAACAGTGGGATGCATGGCACCTGGATTAACTTATCTTTCTGACTCCAGCCATGAGAGCGAGTCTCCCTTGGTGGTTGTGCAAAGATCACCTGTTGAACTGCCACTCACTGAGACCAGCTCCGTGGGTAGTGATCACTTCGGACGCCAGCAATATAGGCTGGGGCGCCCACTGTCTGTCGGAAGTGGCTCAGGGCAGGTGGAGTTTTCCTACCCAAGGGATAGTGTCCAACGTCCTGGAACTTCGGGCAGGATATCAAGCTCTTCGGGCATTCTCTCATCTGATAAAGGGTCTACCTGTCATGCTACGACTGGACAACACCTCAGCAGTAGCGTATGTGAGGAGACAGGGAGGAACGCGCAGCTGGTCCCTACTAAGGGAAGTAGAGCCGATCATGTCATGGGCACAAAAGAATCTCTCAGATCTGTCGGCGGTCTATGTTTCAGGAATCCAGAATGCCCAAGCGGACTTTCTGTCCAGAGTAGACCTGGACAACGAGTGGTCCCTACACAGGGAAGTATTAAATTGGATTCTGTCGTTAGGGTTCTCCCCAGAAGTCGACCTCTTTGCCTCCCCCTGCAACCACAAGCTACAGAAGTATTACTCAAGGTTCAGGGATCCCCAGGCATTCGGGGTGGATGCCCTCTTGGACCAGTGGAGGTTTCACAAGGCGTACGCATTCCCACCGGTTCCAATAATCTTACAATTTCTCCGGAGACTCAGGTCGGAGCCTGTAGAAATATTGGCGGTGATTCCCTTCTGGCCCAACAGGCCATGGTTTTCCCTTCTGACGCTTCTCAGTGTCCGAGACCCAATTCCTCTACCCATCAGACCGGATTTGCTGTCCCAGGGGTCGGTGCTCCATCCATGCCCGGCTCGTCTGGATGTTGAAAGGAGGAGATTACAGTCGTTAGGTTGTCCTGAAGATGCGATTTCTACGCTGCCAGAAGAGACTCGACAAATAGGGTCTACCAAAGGATCTGGTCAAGGTTTTCCGCACAGTTGGCTGCAAGGCCTGATCCTCATTCTTCCATCAAGATTCAAGATGTGCTGACCTTCTTGCAATCAGGTCTGGATCTCCCTCTTTCTGTGAGTTCCCTCAGGGTCAAAGTATCGGCTATCTCGGCCTTCGCGAGTATCTCCTGGGCTAGTCATGCCCTGATACGACAGTTCTTTAAGGGGGCAGTGAGAATAAGGCCTCAAAGAAAGCCTAGGTTTCCCAAGTGGGACCTTCCCTTGGTGCTGGATTTTCTTTCAAATCATATTCAGGACACGTCTGAGCCCCTCACCATCAAGGAGCTTACTTTGATCACAGTCTTTCTAGTAGCTGTAACTTCGGCTAAGAGGGTATCAGAAATTGGGGCACTCAGGGCACAAGAGCCCTTTCTGACATTCTTTCCTGATAGAGTGGTTCTTATTCCCATGTTGGATGCCAGACCGAAAGTGACCTCTGTTTTCCACGAAAACGTCGAAATTGTGTTACCAACTTTCAGACAAGAGGAAGACTCTCAGGTTCATTTTCTGGATGTGGGTAATTGCATCAGAAAGTATCTGGAAGCAACATCCTCTTTCAGGAAATCAGAATATTTTTGTTGCCTTCTATGGGAAAAGCAAAGGCTCCAGGGCCTCTACGAGATCTATCTCATCATGGATTATTCAAACCATCCAGTGGGCTTATAGGGCTAAGGGCTTGACCCCTCCAACGGCAGTTACGGCTCATTCAACGCGAAGCGTTGCTACCTCCTGGGCAGTCTCCAGACACGTAGCTCCTGACGTAATCTGTAAAGCAGGGGCATGGTCTTCTATTAATACATTTCTGTCCCACTACTGTGTTGAGCCGGCGGCTCTCTCTTCTGTAAATTTTGGTTTGCTCTGATGAGCAGGTGGAAGGTACTCGGGTACACTGATGGGTAGGTGACAGGTACTCGGGTACTCTGATGGGTAGGTGACAGGTACTTGGGTACTCTGATGGGTACTCGGGTACTCCGATGATGGGTACTCGGGTACTCCGGTGACAGGTACTCAAAGTACCCGAGTACCTGTCATCAGAGTACCCGAGTACCCATCATCAGAGTAACCAAGTACCCGTCATCAGAGTACCCATCATCAGAGTACCTGTCATCAGAGTACCCGAGTACCTGTCATCAGAGTACCCAAGTACCTGTCATCAGAGTACCCGATTACCTGTCATCAGAGTACCCAAGTACCTGTCATCAGAGTACCCGAGTACCTGTCAACAGCCCATCAGATTACCCAAGTACCTGTCACCAGAGTACCTGATGGGCTGGTGACAGGTACTTGGGTACTCTAATGGGCTGGTGACAGGTACTCGGGTACTCTGATGGGCTGGTGACAGGTACTTTGATGGGCTAGTGACAGGTACTCGGGTACTATGATGGGCTAGTGACAGGTACTCTTTATTGGGGGGGGCAATCAGTGTATTTTGGGATGCACTGTAATTGATAACTAGCTGTTACCACAATCTCCTCCTCACACAGGATCAGTGTGTGAGGAGGAGAATATGGTGACAGCTAGTTACCGTGTTCTCTGTTGACATTTGCGACCGGCTGTGATTGGACACAGCTGGTCACGTGGTAAAAAGCCAATTTCATTGGCTCTTTACCAAGATCGGGGAGTGGCTCTGTCCGAGGGACGAGCCTCGTCCCCAATCGCTGCTCTGCGCGCCCCCGGGAGCGCGCATTACAGAGGGAACGGGCAGCTCGTGCTGGAGCCGCTCATGTGATCGACTGTGATTGACACAGCCGATCACGTGGTAAACAGCCAAATTTCATTGGCTGTTTACCTTGTTTGGGGATGGGCTATGTCCGGGGGACGAGCCTCATCCCCGATCGGCGCGCAGTAGCGGGGAGATCCGGGCGCCATCATATGACGTCCGCCCGGATCCTTAAAGCCACCTTGCTGCCGTCATTTTACAATGAGGCGGTAAGGAAGTGGTTAAACAACAATGAATAACAATATAACAGTTTAACACAAGCTGGGTTACCTCTACTTAAATTGGCGCTATGAGTCCAGGCAGGAGGAGAGTAGAAGGATGACTTTCTCCTATGTCAGACTTCTCTCTTCTCTCCCCTGACACCACAGGCCCAACTACAAACACCGTACCTAATTCATTGCTTAGTAAAATAACTCCCAAGTCAGACTACACTGCACCTACACTGCACATACACTACATATACAAAGCCCTGAGTAGGTGTGTCCGTGCCCGTATGGCACCAATACCTTCAGTCCCTTGAAAGAAGGATGAGGCTTTGGGCCTAATTCACTATAAATTTGGAGTAGAGCTGCTCACTTCTCCAGAAATAACTCCAGCCTAAACTTATTAGCATCCTAATTAGGTAAGTGGCTGGAGTTAAACCTTCAACTAGGTGCTTTAGTGAATTCGGAGTTGGAGTTAACTAAGACTGAATTCGGGTTTGGAGTTAACCAAAATCCCTTTGTGTTTTTCATAAAAGGAAATTTGTCTATTCTGAATCACTATTACACAGCAATGTCATCTATTATGGTTTATTTTAATTTTAAGGTATAGCTATGTAGCTTATGTGCTTTAACCTTTAGATTTACTAATAGCAGACTACACAGCTGTCTAATTAGCAATCTTCATTCTTTATTCATCTGAAACTTTCAGGCACATCTGATTATATTCAGTACTTTGGTGTAGTGGGCTATGCTCATAGACAAAGATTGCTAGGTCATGAGTTCAAGGCCCAACCATGATAACACCCTGTGTGCTCACAGTTGTGTGTCATTATTTTTTTTGGCCCCATTGTAATACATTGGCTACATAACCTAAAATTGCATGTCAATGGCCATGTATATTCAAGAAACAGACATGCATATGTGCAGGGTGCAATTATGCATTTGCCAAGTTTCAGTATTTATTTACAGTTGTCTAAAATTTAAGGAGGTGATTGCACACTTGGGATTTGAACTCATGCTCTCAGTGTTTATAGACAGGAACACTAATCACTAAACCACTGAGCTGAGCATGATTACCCATGGAATATTTATTCCCATGTTTCAATAGTTAACCGATTCCTTACAGGGCAGTTACACCCCCTTCCTGCCCAGGCCAATTTTCAGCTTTTTATACTGTTGCATTTTGAATGACAATTGCACGGTCATGCAACCCTGTACCTAACACAAATGTATGACATCATTTTTACACAAATATTGCTTTCTTTTGGTGGTATTTGATCACTGCAAGGGTTTTTTTTATTGCAAAAAGAAGACCTAAATGTTTGACCCCTAAAAAAAAAGTGTTTTTGTTTATGTAATAAAATTTGGTAAATCAATATGTTTTTGTTGCACTGACGAGCATTGATGAGGCTGCGCTGGCAGGCACTGATGAGACACTAATATGCAGCCCTGATGGACACTGATAGGCGGCACTGATATGCAGCGTTGATGGGCATTGATAGGTGGCACTGATGGGCAATGATTGGCACTGGTGGGCAGCACTGATAGGTGGTAATGATGGGCAGCACTGATGAGGAGGGCACTAACAGGTTCCCTGAGCACTGATTGGCATCAATGGTGGCATGGGTGGGCATCCCTGGTGGCCATGGGTCAGCAGTCCCTGGTGGCTCTAGTGGCATCCCCAAGGGTCTGCACTGTTAATCAATGCACTGATTACAAGCACAGACCCCCCCCCCCCCCACACACACACACACACACACACACTTACTTTGCATATGAATGCCTCCTCACAGCTGAAAGTGGCCCTCACCATGATTAGCCAGTTGATTGTGACCACTTGCTGGAATGTGTGCAAGCCAATTTGGTGTCATTTCTGGTCCAGGGCGAATGCCAATGTGCCATTTGCAATTTATTGTAAAGAGATTTTGCTTTATTTTAAAAATGGTGCACACAGACAACTAAAATGTATTGGAAATGTTTTACCTAGGCCAGTGATGGTAACCCTTAACCCCCCCCCCCCCCACCCTAGATGATTTTGCCCTACATTTCCCATAATGCTCATGTACTCTGCAGTGTAGGTGAGCATCATGGGAAATGTTACAAAACACCTGTGTTGCCAAGGTTCATCATCACTGACCTAGGCCAACTAAAAAGGTGAGTGAGCGCTGTGGCAATCTTTTATTTAGTAATCATTTTTAGTGATTTTTTTATTAAATGTTTTGGTTACATTCATCCACAGAGGCTGAATGGAAATTTTGTATTATTCCTTAATTTATATATATTTTTAGCTAAATATATCCATACACACTTTAATTATTTCTTAAAATGTAGCCCCCCCACACACTCCCCCTCCCCCCCACCCCCCTCCCCCCTCCCCCCCCACACACCCTCCTCCCCCCCCCGCACCCACACACATACCCTCCTTCCTCCCCCCCCACACACACACACACACACACACACTCCTCCTTCTCCCCCCCCCACACACACACTCCTTATCCCCCACACACACACACACTCCTCCCCCCCCACACACACTCCTCCCCCCCCACACACACACACTCCTCCTCCCCCCCACACACACACCTTCCCCCCCCCACACACACACACACACTCCTCCCCCCACACACACACACTCCTCCTCCCCCCCCCACACACACACACCCCTCCTCCACACACACACACACACTGCTCCCCCCCACACACCCCCTCCTTCTCCCCCCCCCACACACACACACACTCCTTCCCCCCCCACACACCCCCTCCTTCTCCCCCCCCCACACACACACACTCCTTCCCCCCCCCACACACACACTCCTTCCCCCCCCCACACACACACACACTCCTTCCCCCCACACACACACACCCCCCCACACACACTCCTCCTCCCCCCCACACACTCCCCCACACACTCCCCCCCCCCACACACACACACACACTCCTTCCCCCCCCACACACACACACACACACCTTCCCCCACACACTCCTCCTCCCCCCCACACACTCCTCCTCCCCACACACACTCCTCCCCCCCACACACACTCCTCCTCCCCACACACACTCCTCCCCCCCACACACACACACGCCCCCCCCACACACATACCCCCCCACACACACACACACTCCTCCCCCCCCACACACACACACTCCTCCTCCCCACACACACACACACTCACACACACACACACACACTCCCCCCCACACACTCCTCCCCCCACACACACACACGGCTCCCACCCCCAACACACACTCCCTCCCAACAACACACTCCTCCCCCCCACACACACACTCCCCCCCACACACACACACACACATACACACTCCTCCCCCCACACACACACACACACACTCCTCCCCCCACACACACATACTCCTCCCCCCCCACACACACATACACACTCCCCCCCCACCACACACACACACTCCCCCCCCACACACACATACTCCTCCCCCCACACACACATACACACTCCTCCCCCCCCACACACACACACCCCTCCTCCACACACACACACACACACACTGCTCCCCCCCACACACCCCCTCCTTCTCCCCCCCACACACACACACACACTCCTTCCCCCCCACACACCCCCTCCTTCTCCCCCCCCACACACACACACTCCTTCCCCCCCCACACACACACTCCTTCCCCCCCCACACACACACACACTCCTTCCCCCCACACACACACACCCCCCCACACACACTCCCCCACACACACACTCCTCCTCCCCCCCACACACTCCCCCCCCCACACACACACACACTCCTTCCCCCCCCACACACACACACACTCCTTCCCCCACACACTCCTCCTCCCCCCCACACACTCCTCCCCCCCACACACACTCCTCCTCCCCACACACACTCCTCCCCCCCACACACACACACGCCCCCCCCCCCACACACATACTCCCCCCCACACACACACACACACTCCTCCCCCCCCCCCCACACACACACACACTCCTCCTCCCCACACACACACACACTCACACACACACACACACACACACTCCCCCCCCACACACACACACTGCTCCCACCCCCAACACACACTCCCTCCCAACAACACACTCCTCCCCCCCACACACACACACTCCCCCCCACACACACACACATACACACTCCTCCCCCCCCACACACACACACACACACACTCCTCCCCCCACACACACATACTCCTCCCCCCCCACACACACATACACACTCCTCCCCCCCACCACACACACACACTCCCCCCCCCACACACACATACTCCTCCCCCCCACACACACATACACACTCCTCCCCCCCCCACACACATACACACTCCTCCCCCCCACACACACACATACACACTCCTCCCCCCCACACACACACTCCTCCCCCCACACACACACACACACACACACACACTCCCCCCCCCACACACACACTCCTCCTCCTCCCCCACACTCACACACACTCCTCCTCCTCCCCCACACTCACACACACTCCTCCCCCCCCCCCACACACACACACACCCATACACACTTCGCTGGAGAAAAGGGAGAAACCCTACCCATGTTCATACTGTACTGCCATTGCACACACACATAAAATACAAAAAAATGATTACATTCAATAGACACAAAAGATATCTGAATTACATCCAGACAAATATGAAGAAAAGAAAACAAAAAAACAGGAGCTGTGTACAAATGAATAAGCTTTATTGAACATGTATAAAACATCAGTAATCACTCAAGCAGGCATGTGAAATGTGAAATGCCCCCCCCCCCCCAAAACCCCCAGATCAAGTAATCTTTATTCAAATTACAGTGCAAAGTTACAACATATGATGGATAGAGCTTACAATATCCAAAAGTCAAGCAAAATAAGTTGTAGACACCTTAGTATTAAGCATAAAACATACCCAACATACTTTTATGTTTTTTGTTTGCACGAGCCTGCCTTTCCATTTAAATACCATCAAATCAGTAGAACATACAGCTGCACAGAGGCATGAAAATGTATAGAGTACATAAAGACACACTTTGCAAAAACTATACAAAACATTTAGAGCATGAAAAGTATTCATCCAACAAAATACACTTACTGCAATATGGGTCCTTAAGCATGCCAGCAAACCCCCCACCCCCAAAAGCAAATTCGGACATAAAGACATGTGGCCCTGCTGCCAGAAGCCAAATGAGCTGCTCTTAATCATCCATTTATATAACCTTGGTTAACCACTTAAGCCCCGGAAGATTTTACCCCCATTCCGACCAGGGGGTATTTTGCGATTCGGCACTGCGTGATTTTAACGGACAATTGCGTGGTCGTGCGACGCTGTACCTAAACAAATTTGGCGTCCTTTTTTTCCCACAAACAGAGCTTTCTTTTGGTGGTATTTGATCACCTGTGCGATTTTTTGATCACGCGCTATAAACAAAAAAAGTGCATCAATTTTGCAAAAATAGCAATATTTTTCACATTTTTTTATATGAAATTCTCCCCAAAAAAATGTAAAAATCAAAATTTTTTAACATTTTCGGCCAATTTGTTTTATGCTACCTATGTTTGGTAAAAAAAATCACAAAAAGCGTATTTTGATTGGTTTGCGCAAAAGTTATCGCGTTTACTAACAAAGGGAAAGATTTTTGTAATTTTTGTTGTTGTTTTTTTAACGCGTAATGGCGGCGATCTGCGATTTTTTTTGCGGTACTGCGACATTGCGGCGGACAGATCGGACCCTTGACTGACATTTTTGACACTTTTGGGGTTACCAGTGACATTTCTACAGTAATCAGTGCTATACATATGCACTGTAACTGTAAAAATACACTGGTAGTGAAGGGGTTAACTTTATTACAGAGGGAGGGGCTGTGTGTGTCCCTAGGGGCATGCTTTCTACTGTGATTGGCTGTGGCTTCAGATGTATGAAGAGTGATCGACGGTTCTACATAGTAGAACCGTATGATCAGCCTTCATACACAGGGGAGAATGACAGGTGGCTTGTTTACACAAGCCGCCTGACTTTCTCCCTCTCCCCGCCGATCGCCGAGTGACCGGCGGACATCGGGTCCGCTGGTCACACGCGCAGGGGGGTCCGTGACCACGCGGGAGCGGGAGCGCGCCTCCGGGGGCGCGCGCTCGCTCCCTAGACCCTCACAAGCTAGTGACCTAGCCCTACGTCACTTTGCCTGTGAGGGGCTGACTGCCGACGTAGATCGGCGTTAGGCAGTCAGCAAGTGGTTAAACTACACCCACCCAGTATAGGAAACGCCCAGCAAAGTAATTAATTGGGTCTGTTGGTTCCTAAACCAAAGTCACCAGTTCACTAATGAATGAGTGTTTGGCTGGCCATACATGATCCAAGTTTCTTACAAGTCAACACACATAAGAAATGCTTTCAATAATCTCAGCATGAGCACAAAGTGGCTTTTTCATTTAGACTAATGGGCCATACACACTATAAGATTTTCTGAAGACTTTTTCCTTTAGATTTACCAAAACCAGATAATATGAGGTCAAACCTAAACACTTTCAATTTGTATGCAATCTGGCAGGCCCTTGCACTACATAGAAAAAGGTAAATCTGAAGGAAAAAGTATTCAGAAAATCTTTCAGTATGTATGGCCCTTTAGGCTGGCCATACATGTTCAATTTTTGTTGTACAATTTTCTGATAGATTTACCACAAACCACATAATGTGAGGTCAAAGCTAAGCAACACTTTCACTTGTATCCAATTAGGCAGGCCTTTGTACTACATACTTAAAGGTAAATTTCAAGAGAATTGGACAGAAAATTGTAAGAAAATTGGATCATGTATGGCCAGCCTTAGTCTAAATCAGGCATGTCCAACCTGTGGCCCGGGGGCCACATGCGACCCAGAACCCCAGGCAATGCGGCCCACTGCCCCCTAACATTTTTTTTTTTTGCTGGGGAGGAAGGGGGTCGGGGGCATGGCCACAGCAGCTTCCAACTAACGGTAGGCAGAGGCTGCCTCGGAGGTGAGGGGGATGTTAGCATGTGCAGAGTTTCTGACTCCTACCACCATGACCACTTCATATCACTGAAGTGGTTAGAGTATTCCTTTAATATCTCTCAGAAGTAAACCTCTGTATACTGATTCCATTTAATTTGATCATCCTCTAGTTGTGTTAAATTAGTGTGGGCGCGGCGGCATTTTATTACTTATATACCTTAACTATAGTATATATTTTATATGCGGCCCGAGAAAATTTCTCTACACACATGTGGCCCAGAGAAGCCAAAAGGTTGGACACCCATGGTCTAAATTAAAAAGCCACTTTGTGCTCATGCTGAGATTATTGAAAGCATTTCTTATGTGTGTTGACTTGATGTAGTATTTTTTTTTTTTTAGCAATATAGCAAATGTTTAGAGCATGAGCAGCTGAACCCAGAAGTCTTTCAGAAACAAAAAAAACAATAAAATATATAAATTATATTTTGCGGAAATATATACATATATACATAAATAACAGAAATAAATGTTTTAAATACCTATATATAATTTTCAGCATGCAGGATTATTTTTAAAAATGTGTTGATTTTACACAGTTTTACTAAACTAGGTTAATTATTTGGGAATTGTGGTCTCTGAGGTTTTTTGTTTTTGTTATCTTTATACCAAACATACATGCAGTGGCACCTTAAAAATTTATATAGTTTGATTCGATTAGTCCATCAAAACTTTAGTAAATAAAATTTATTTGAGCTTGAATTGGGTCTAAATAGAATATATATATATATATAAATATATATATTAGGGCTGTGCATCTTCACTTACCTCACGATTCGATGCGATTACGATTATTAGGGTCGCGATTCGATACGATTCGATTCCGCAATGCATCACGATGCATCACGATTACTGCCCAATGCCCATGCCCAGCCCACTGCCCAATGGTTTTCAAAACTTTATCAAAAAAAACAAACAATCAAGCAGTCACAAATAAAAGAATCCTTTTTATTTTCATTTGCTTCAAAGGACACTTTCCTGGACCCTGTCATGGCCTGCAAGCCCTGCATACTTTAGTGCACTTGCACTGCAAACATATAGGAAGGTCTGAAAATGCAAACAGCATAGCAGAGACAGACAACAACACTAGTATTTTACTAGAAGTAACAGTAAAATTAGTAAAAAACTGGAGTAGTGCAGTTTACTGCTTCATAAAAGAAAATATTAATATAAGCCAGGCCTACCACCATTTAAAGTACAACTAAAGGCAAAACTTGGATAAAGTTTGGCCTATAGTTGTACTTTAAGGCAAGCCAAGATAGAAGAAGCCAGCCAGCCAGCCAGCCAGCCAAGCTAATATTCTTGTGAAAATGGTCATCATAAATTCCCACAAAACATTATATATAAATCCTTTTATGTGCATATGCATTGCAATAAATTCCAGGTGTGCCATAACCTGTCCTCTACAAAACAGAGCACTTCCTGACTAGTAGCAAACATCAAGGGTGAACGTGGCAATAGTGCACTGCTGCATAACTTCCATGTTCACTGTGATGTTTGTTTCCCTCTGCAACTGCCAGTCAACTCAAGTGAGTTGATAGATTGGCTGCTAGAAGGGAGTTACACAAATATAAGCTTTAAGCTTATCAATTCACTTATGTCACTTTTATGTCACTTACTTTACAGAAAACGTTACCTGTCCTGCAGACAGTTTCTGTCTCTACCACGATTAAACCCAACTGAAGCCAAGCCAAAGCCACCATTAGAGGAAGGAAAACCCTTGACAGAGTAAATCATCAACTAAAGCTTAAACCTTGAGTAAATCTTCATGGGATCACAAAAAAACACACAACACGATTGTCTGCATCAGAATCATGAGAACTGAAGAAAGGTTTGGCATTGCCACACTGGTACAACTCAAGGCATATAGGTTAGGTCAGGTTTGTGTGTATTTGTGATCCAGTAAAGATTTAATCAAGGTTTTACGCTTCAATTTATGATTGATTTAATCTTTCAAGGATGTCCTTTCCTGTACCGTGGCTGCCTGGCTTGCCTTCAGTTGTCTAGATACACTTTTACCTTTAGTATTTGTTTGGTTGAGGGAACCCCCTACACTTGCTATTGCTACAGAGTACAACAGACCAGCAGACAGACATGCGTTGCAATAATTTCCAGGTGTGTGCCATAACCTGTCCTCTACAAAACAGAGCACTTCCTGACTAGTAGCAAATATCAAAGGTGAACCTGGCAATAGTGCACTGCTGCATAACTTCCATGTTCACCGTGATGTTTGTTTCCCCCTGCAACTGCCAGTCAACTCAAGTGAAGTGAGTTGATGGCTGCTAGAGGGGAGTTATACAAATATAAGCTTAAGCTTAAATAATTATCAATTCACTTATGTGAATGGACCATTTTTGAAAACAAGCCATTCTCCATCTCTCCAGTGCCAGAAAAGCTGTAAAAAATATAAAATGTTCCAGGTTCACTGCGATTGTATTTGCCCCTGCCATTGCCAGTCAACTAAACACAGTGTGTGTGTGTGTCGTGACTCGTGACAACTCAAAAGCTTATACGCAGCCTCAGCATCAACTCAACACACACACACTATGTGTGTGTGTGTGTGTGTGTTGAGTTAATGCTAGAGCTGCGTTATAAGCTCTTGAGTTGTCACGACAGTCAGTCAGTCAGTCACGTTACAGAAAGAAAACTTTACCTGCACTGCACTGAGCAGCACTCTACCATGTCGATTACATCTGTAACTGAAGCCAAGCTAGCCAACAAGCCACCATTAGAGGAAGGAAAATCCTTGAGAGAATAAATTGTAAACTGAAGCTTAACCTTGAGGAAATCCTATGGGGGTCACATTCACAAACTCACAAATATAGTATATTACACAAGAATCCACAATTGGTGTTTGTGATCCAATAAGATAAGATTTACTCAAGGTTAAGCTTCAAATGTACAAGTTATTTCTCTCAATGATTTTCCTTCCTATAATGCTGCACCGTGGCTGGCTTGGTTTCAGTTGTCTAGAAGAAAATACACTTTAATATTATTTATTTGGTTGAGGGTTAAATGAACCCCTAGTACTTGCCTAGACACTTTTAGTGTGAAGCAACGGAACGGATTATGGATTGGAAATGGACACATTGGACAGGACAATCTTCAAAAACAAACCATCAGTGCTATAAAGCTATAAAACAAGACTGGTGATGTGACTGACTGGTGACTGGCGGCAGACTGAATTAGTAATTACTAATTCATTAAAAACATGAATTAGTAATTATTTCAGTGCTTAGCATTTGGGAACATGTAGGTTTTTCTGTAAGAACACTAGATGATCCACATGCTCAGGTTTAAGACTGCTTCTTTTTGCTGTTATAACATCTCCTGCAGTAGAGAAAACCCGCTCTGCAGATACACTTGTACCTGGGATACACAAGTATTGCTTTGACAGCTGAGAGAGGAGGGGGTATATGACCTCATGCTCACGCCACCATTTTAAAGGGTCCTCAGTGAGAGGCAGAGGTGGGGCTTTACAATATTTTTCCATTTTGTCTTCTGCCTTGGCATAGGGGGTCTTAGGTTCTATTGCACCATCAGTGAAAGACTGCCCCAGCAAAGTCATGAGCAGCGATGTTGTGGCCTTTTTTTTGGGAGGAGAATGGCTGTCCTCAATGGGTGTTGTTTCTGTTTCTTCTTCCACAGTTGCTTTTTCCCTAGGCACTTCATCCACATTTGTCCTTCTATTAGATGTAATCTGTGTGTTTGAACAAAAGATAATAGTATAAGAAGAGCTGAACTGACTAAGAGTGTGATTCATTGATGAGGTGTGGGAAACTGCACGGTAATCCATACCATACAGTTCCACTTCCCACACCGCATCAGTGAATCAGGGCATGTTATTACACAACACAATGTAGCTGAGCTTCTAGCTGTCTGGCAGGAAACATGATGAAATTCTAATTACCTCCAAAGATGCAGCCTCCTCAGTCACTCCTTTGTATATCTCTGATCTCTCCTCCTCTGTGAGAATAAAAGGCAGTCCTTTAAAGCGAGGATCCAGAGCAGAGGCTGTATGAAGGATCTTCTTCTCTGCCTCACTGCTGTACCTCTTTAGGAGATCTGTTTTGATTGCATTCTTGATCTCATGGGTCATGGCTGTGTCTCCCATGGTGTCTGTCATGCTCTGGAGCAGTTGTGCATTTAGAGGGGCAATGAGAGACACTGTTGGGTTGCGCTCTTCTGACATCAGCAAGGTTGCATCCTTCATTGGCTTTAATGCACTCACAGCGTCCTCTGCATTTGACACATCTGTTTCATTGAGAGTGCAGAGATCAGACTCTCCTTTTCTGACTTCTGGAGACAGCAAGGTGGCACAAACTGCAGGTTGTTGTTCTAAGAACCTCTCAACCATGTCATATGCGCTGTTCCATCTTGTTGGCACATCAGTTATTAGCTTATGATTCTTCAGGCCCAGACATTTCTGTTTCTCTTTTAGACAGTGGCTTGCTCTAGTGCTGCGATGGAAGAATGTGGATATTCGTCGCACTCTGGCGAGAAGCCTGGAGAGCGTGGCCCCTTTCAGTGCCCGCTGACATGCAAGATTGAGTGTATGGGCAAAACATTTAACATGAGGAAATTTACCAACTTGAGCTGCAACTATCATGTTCGCCGCGTTGTCGGTCACAAGCACTACAGATTTATCAGACAGCTGCCATTCTTCCACAACATGAGACAGTAGCTCTGCCAGATGAGCACCTGTGTGAGACTCATAAATGGCTCTTGTTTGCAACACATGTGACAAGACCTGCCAGTCCTTAGTAACGTAATGTGCTGTTATTGTAACATAGGACTCCGTTGTGACTGACGTCCATGAATCACACGTTATTGCGACTCGACTGGCTTGGTTCATTGACGCAAGTACCTGAGCTTTGGTGTCGTGGTAGACTGCAGGTATAACGTTTTCTGTAAAGTGCCTGCGTGATGGGATCTTATAACGTGGCTCTAGCTTCTTCACAAGGTAGCGAAACCCGGCGTTGTCCACAACTGAGTAAGGCCGTAGGTCCTTGGCGATGAAAGCTGCCACAGCTTTGGTTAGTTTCTTCTCTTTTTCTGAGTTGGGCGGATAAGTTGACAGTATGGCATCAATTCTTGGCTGATCTGGGTCTAGCAGTCTTTCCTTGGCAGTGGTGGCACTGCTGGTGGCGACAGGTGTTACTAACTCAGAGTGAAAACGGCTAACATGGTTTCTCAAGTTCGTAGTATTCCCTAGGTATTTAATTTTTGTGTGACAGGCTTTATATACGGCGTGTGTCTTGTCCAACTCACGCTTCCCTGTGTGTTCGTAAAATCCGAAATGTGCCCAGATGTTTGCTCTTAAAACGCTAGGTGCATTTTTTATCTCTCGATCTTTTTCTCCTTCTGCCATATTTACCACCATACTACAACGTATGTGACGGAGATGGATGACGTAAGTTGCCAAACTCTATCAATGTTTAAAAAAAAAAAAAAAACTTGTAAACTAAGCCGCAACAAATCAACCAAGCAACATCTTTCATAAAATATGACTGTCTGTCTGTCTGTCAGACTCCCTTCCTTGCATGCACTGAGCCAAAACCCCCGGGGCCCCCCCTTACCCCATAGCTGCCTGTGACAGTGACAGTGATACTGACAGAGACCCCCTTCCCCCCACAGCTGAGCTGACTGCAGCCTGACACACTGACAGAGACCTGGGTGGATGTCCCACACCTTCCCCAATCCCCCACAGCACTGACAAACACTGAGAGTGAGTGAGTCCCCCCCTTGCCCAGACCCCCACACTAACAGAGACCTGGAAGTCCCACACCTTCACCAATCCCCCACAGCACTGACAAACACTTGAGTGAGAGTGAGTCCCCCCCCTTGCCCAGACCCCCACACTGACAGAGACCTGGAAGTCCCACACCTTCACCAATCCCCCACAGCACTGACAAACACTTGAGTGAGAGTGAGTCCCCCCCCTTGCCCAGACCCCCATAGCTGACTGACACTGACACTGACAGAGACCCCCAGGCCCCCACTGACTGACCCCCCTGGCTGCCAGACTGCCACAGCAGAACAGTACCCCCGGGCCCCGACCGACCGTCCCCTGTCCCAGGCCCCCCCCATCACAGACATCCCCCAGAGATACAGACGAGAGACCCCCATGAATGATAACACAATTATTTGTTCGGACATACCTGCTGTGTGACTGTGTGGGTTGTTGTGCACTGCATTGCAGAGGAGGACAGGTGCTGTGCTGCTCTCTGGGCTCTGTGGCGGGTGGCTGGCGTCACTGGCAGTGGCGTGGCGTGGCGGCTCGGCCTCCAGGGCCTGTCGGCTACGGTGAGGTGAGGTGAGGCTGGCGGCGCTGGCTGGCTGCGATGGGGATGCACTTGGGGCTCCTCGCTCCTGTGTGTGGACTCACTGGACTGGCGGCTTCTGGCTTGGATGGCTGGCTGGCTGGCTTCTAGGCCGCAGGTGGGACGCCGATACACGCGGGGGAAGTCTTGCTGCGCCTCGGCCCGGGTCAAAGAGGCGGAAGGGGAGGGGCGGAGCCTTTTTATTAAGCTCCCGCCACTAACCCACCAATCAGCTGCCGATCCTGCGATCTTGTGATTTTTTTTTTCCCTTGCGCGATAGGGCGTGGCCGCGGCTGATGACGTCACCTCGTATAATCGATTATGCCGGCAGCCCGCATCGATGCAGAATCGCGAAGGGTCGAATCGCGATGCATCGATCTTTCGATTATATTCCCCAGCCCTAATATATATATATATATATATATATATATATATGTATATATACATATAATTTTTTTTTTAAAGCACAAATCACACATGCTTTGAAAAAATGTCATTAGCCTCAGGTAGTTAAGTGGTTAGCACAGCTGCCGTGCAACAGTGTATTTGGGTGTTTGAATCCCTGAACTACCTACAACTGTCTGTTGTTATATATGACAAGCAACACTAATAGGGCTTCTCCCCAAAAATGAAACATTGTATATGTGTGAAATTAATATATTTTTGGGTTGCTTAGATATAGGAAGTAACAATAACATATTGTTTTTTGCATATATACATATATATATATATATATATATATATATATATATATATATATATATATATATATATGCATATGCAAAAACCCATATATTATTGTTACTTTCTATATCTAACCAACCCAAAAATATATAAAATTTCACACATATACAATGTTTCATTTTTGGGGAGAAGCCCTATTAGTGTTGCTTTTCATATATATATATATATATATATATATATATATATATATATATATATATATACACATAGGCAAATCAATAAATAAAACATATATATATATATATACATATAATTATTTATATATATAATTATTTATATATATTTTTTGTGATTCATATATATATATATACATATATATATATATATATATATATATATATATATATATATATATACATACATACATACATAGATATGTGTAAAAGAAAAAAAAGATATGTGCATTTCTCTCATTAGCGCCGGAATAGCGCTGTTTAACCACAAATTTGCGGTGGTATTTGCCACAGATTCACTATAACTCCCACTAACGTTTTCAAAAACGTTATTTTCAACCTAATTTTTGGTATGGAGCATGCGCACATGGGCTTTCTGCCAGAAATTGACTCTGGAGCTATTTTTGCATTTTACACTTTTATTAATATCTTTTTTTCTACTTAACATTTTCACACAGTTTAAAAGCAGTTTAGCTCAAAATCATATAACACATTTTTCCCACACATTTTTATTTTTTTTCCTGCCATATTTTGTGATTTTGAAAAAATTAGTCCACCTTTTAGCTGGACTGTTTTTAAGTCCAGTCCTGACGTTATTTGATCTTAGTGAATTTGACACTGCTAATAACTAGAGTTGAGCGGACACCTGGATGTCCGTGTTCGGCGGGTTCGGCCGAACTTGAAAAAAAGTCCGGGTCCGTGTCCCGGACTTTTTCCGAACTTTACCCGGACACAGAACCCCATTGAAGTCAATGGGGACCCGAACTTTCAGGCACTAAAATGGCTCTAAAACACCAATGGAAAGGGCTAGAGTGCTGCAAATGGCAGCAAAACGTAGTTAAGAGCATGGCAAGTGCTCTGCAAACAAATGTGGATAGGGAAATAACTTAACGCAACAAAAAAAAACCAGAAAAATAAAACAATGTTCTATATCTGTGAAGGACGAGGCCCATATGGAGTAGGAGGGAGGTTGAGGTGGTGGTAGATGTGGCGGTGTGTCATAGGCGTGCGCACAGGGTGTGCCGGGTGTGCCTGGGCACACCCTAATCACCTAGGGCACATTAGCATTATTGCTCTGTTTGCCAGTGAGGAGATGGGTGTAACGTTCATGCGTTTTTGTTAGTGGATGGATTTACAGCTGCAGAATTATTACACTCAGTAGCCTTGTAGAGATTCTGTTGAACAACATATCCAACTCTCAGGACTTCATCACCGTGCACAGCCTGTTATGCAATATACATATACTCAATCAGATGTTTAATGGAGGGATAGAATATATGAGATTGTATAGATGAGAGACAGGCAATTGTATGGTGAACACTAAGAGTAGTATTAGGAGAGTTGCAGGATGGTAAGCAGATAGGTTCTGATGTCAAGTATAGTGCAGATGGTGAGAGGACACAGATGGAGTATACTTAGACAGAGTATCCTAGTGCAAAGATAGTTGAAGGTAGTCCCAAGAGCTAACTGTCTATGCAGATGATAGTAGATAGATAGATACAGATAGTCCTGGTAATTGCAGTAGATGACAGTAAATAGATAGATACAGATAGTCCTGGTAATTGCAGTAGATGACAGTAGGAGATTGGTTAGTAAGAATCCCCTGTGGGGTACTTATCACTTAGATAGGTTAGTAGTAACAGTGTCCATAGAGAGAGGTGATACCGTAGCGAGATATGGATCAGCAGCGAGGTTCCGGCTTCAGTTCAGCAAAGGGAAATGTCAGCAGCTCCGACTTCACAGGAGAAGGTGCGGTGAACATGTGGTTTGAACGAGCAATGAGTGAGAGAAAGCCGGCGATTGAAATAGCCGCTCATAGCGGCGCTCGGCAATGATGTCATCCGGTCTTAAAGGTGTATGCGTCTCTTGGATAACAAGATGGGACGCAATTTAGTAAGAGAGAAATAGGTAACAAGGGTACCAGAGGTACCAGAACATTACAGTACCCCCCCCCCTTAAGGCCGGCTCCGGAAGGCCTCTAGAACTGGTTTTTCTGGATATTTCAAGTGGAAATTGCGAATCAGTCTAGGGGCATGTATATCGGAGGTATCCAGCCAGGTGTCATCTTGGGGCCCATAGTTTTTCCATCGTACAAGATACTGGAGTCTTCTTCTATGGAAACGGGAATCCAAAATTTCTTTTATCTCAAATTCTTCTCCACCTTCCACCTGTACAGGAGGTGGAGGTGGGATAGTAGGCCTTATTCCTTGGTTAGGAACATGGGGCTTCAGTAGCGACACATGGAAGATGGGATGTATCTTGAGGTCCGTTGGTAATGTGAGTTGTACTGCAGCTTTTCCAATAAGCTTCTCTATTGGGAAAGGTCCCAGAAATAGAGGTCCAAGTTTTTTACTAGGGATTTTCAATCTCAGATTTTTTGTAGAAAGCCAAACAAGATCCCCAATGGCATATTGGGGAGAGGGTTTCCTACGGAGGTCGTAGTACTTCTTTTGTTGGCTATGAGCATGGGATATGGTATTGTTGAGTAATCCCAGAGAATCCTTTATCTGGGTAAGATAATCAGATGCCACTGGATTACTTGATGGCAAGATACGTGGAGGAAGGAGTGTGGGATGAAACCCATAATTTAGGTTAAATGGACTTTGTTTAGTAGTGCTATGAGTCGCGTTGTTATAGGCGAATTCCGCTAGCGGGAGGAGATCTGCCCAATCGTCCTGTAGATACGAAGTGTAGCAACGCAGATACTGTTCAATGCACTGGTTAACTCTCTCTGTCTGTCCGTTGGTCTGAGGGTGGTAGGGAGAGGTAAGTTTACGCTCTATTCGTAGTATCTGACATAGAGCTAGCCAAAACTTTGAGATGAATTGTGAACCACGGTCAGACAGCAGTGTTTTTGGAATACCATGTAACTTAAAGACATGTTTCACAAGCAATTCCGCTGGATGAAGGTAGTTTTCGGATAGGAGTGAAATGTGCCATCTTGGTCAGATGGTCCACTGACACCAAGATGGTGTTGAATCCTTTGGAAGGTGGTAGTTCCACTATGAAGTCTAAGGATACCACTTCCCACGGAACCTGGGGTATCGGTAAACTACAAAGTAACCCCGATGGTTTCGTGTTGTCAATTTTAGACCTTGCACAGATATCACAAGATGAAACAAACTTTTTTACAGTTGTCTTCATGTCTGGCCACCAAAACTGCCTAGTAAGTAGATTGAAAGTTTTAGTCATACCCATATGTCCTGCCATAGGTACATCATGCGACAATTCCAAGATCTTGGTTCGCATAGTAGGGGGTATGTATAATTTATCGTTGTAGTAGAGGAAGCCTTCTGCGTCAGTAGTTAGTTGTGGTGGAGGTGAGTCCAGTCCTATGCTGTGCAAAATCTCTTCCTTCAGGGAGCGAATGACACCGATAATACGTTCAAGTGGTATTATAGGAACTGAGGGAACCTCGGTACAATCCTTCTCGGTTAGTCGTGAAAGTGCATCCGCTTTTTTATTTTTGTCTGCGGGCGTGTAAGTCACTAAAAAATTTAATCTCAGAAAGAATAACGACCACCGTACCTGTCGGTGGGAAAGAGTTCTATTAGTCTGAAGGTATTGAAGGTTTTTGTGATCAGTATATATCAGGATTGGCAATTGAGTGCCCTCGAGTAGATGTCGCCAATTCTCTAACGCCAGTTTTATGGCTAGTAACTCCTTCTCACCTACTGGGTAGTTCACCTCGGGGCTGCTTAATGATTTTGAGAAGAAAGCAACTGGGTGAAGAGGTGAGGTGTTTGTTGGTCGTTGTGAGAGAACTGCTCCTACTGCCATATTTGACGCATCTACCTCCAAGATGTATTGAAGGGATGGGTCTGGATGGCATAGTATGGGGGCAGTAGTAAAGCTTGATTTCAGCAGACAGAATGCTCCATTTGCTTCTGTTGACCAATTAAAAGGTTTCTTCGTGCTTGTGAGTTGTGTGAGAGGTTTCACAATCGCAGAGAAGTTCTTAATGAATTTCCTATAGTAGTTAGAGAATCCTAGGAACCTTTGTAATGCTTTGCTAGTGGTTGGCACAGGCCAATCCAGAATGCAGGATATTTTGCTCATGTCCATTTTGATTCCATTTTTAGATATAATATATCCTAGGAATAGTACTTCCTCTTTATGAAACAAACATTTTTTTGATTTAACGTATAAGTTATGTGCAAGTAGCCTTGACAACACAAGTCTCACATGTTTTATGTGCTCAGGTAAGGAATGAGAATAGATAAGTATATCGTCCAAATATACTACGACACAAACATCAAGCAAGTCTCTGAATATCTCATTTATAAATCGTTGGAAGGCTGCGGGAGCATTACATAGCCCAAATGGCATTACAAGGTACTCAAACAGTCCGTATCTGGTTCTGAATGCCGTCTTCCATTCATCCCCTTTACGGATTCGAATTAAATTGTATGCCCCTTTTAGGTCCAATTTTGAAAAGAAAGAAGCTCCACGCACCTGTTCGATAAGTTCAGGAATAAGAGGTAAAGGATAACGATCCTTTATTGTAATGGCATTTAATTGTCTGAAATCAATGATAGGCCTAAGGCTAGAATCCTTATTACGGACAAAGAAGAGTCCAGCAGCAGTGGAGGAAGTAGAAGGTCGGATGAATCCTTTTGTCAAGTTCTCATCCAGATACTCCTTAAGATGAGAGAGTTCATCCTGCGAGAGAGGATAAACATGTCCGAAAGGCAACTTGCTATTAGGGAGTAGATCGATACAACAATCATAGTCCCTATGGGGAGGTAGCATTTGAGCGTTTTTCTCAAGGAAAACCTCCGATAAATCCTGATAACACTTGGGTATAATGTCATCCGGCACTACAGACAGTATCCTATCATATGTGGGGAGATTACACGTCGTTTCACAATAGTGAGAAGAGAAGGTTAGCGTTCTTGTTTTCCAATCGATGATTGGTTGATGTATGTGTAACCAGGGAAGTCCCAAAATGATTGGAAAATGCGGTGAAGTTAATACATCAAAGGTGGTGGTCTCCACATGAGAGTCGTCAGCAGTTACAAGGAGTGCCTGTGTCTGACTGGTGATAGGACCAGAGGATAAAGGGGTACCGTTAATAAAACTAACGGAGACAGGTTTGGGTTTAGAAACAATAGGTATTTTATTAAGGGAGACAAAACAAATGTCAATGTAGTTTCCACAAGATCCTGTGTCGATCATAGCCTTGGTGGTGATCCTAGTTTGGTCCCACTGCAATGTTAAATGAACAAAAAGATAAGGATTAGAAAAGGAAGTTGTGAGTCCCCCTAGCAAGACATTTGAACACTCACCCTCTTTCCTGCGGACAAGGGGACAGCCGCTTATCAAATGTATTGAAGGGATGGGTCTGGATGGCATAGTATGGGGGCAGTAGTAAAGCTTGATTTCAGCAGACAGAATGCTCCATTTGCTTCTGTTGACCAATTAAAAGGTTTCTTCGTGCTTGTGAGTTGTGTGAGAGGTTTCACAATCGCAGAGAAGTTCTTAATGAATTTCCTATAGTAGTTAGAGAATCCTAGGAACCTTTGTAATGCTTTGCTAGTGGTTGGCACAGGCCAATCCAGAATGCAGGATATTTTGCTCATGTCCATTTTGATTCCATTTTTAGATATAATATATCCTAGGAATAGTACTTCCTCTTTATGAAACAAACATTTTTTTGATTTAACGTATAAGTTATGTGCAAGTAGCCTTGACAACACAAGTCTCACATGTTTTATGTGCTCAGGTAAGGAATGAGAATAGATAAGTATATCGTCCAAATATACTACGATCCTAGTTTGGTCCCACTGCAATGTTAAATGAACAAAAAGATAAGGATTAGAAAAGGAAGTTGTGAGTCCCCCTAGCAAGACATTTGAACACTCACCCTCTTTCCTGCGGACAAGGGGACAGCCGCTTATCAAATGATTCGGGGATGCGCAGTACATGCAAAGATGTTCGGTTTTCCTCCTGGCACGTTCAGAAAGGGTCAGAGGTGGGCGTATCATTCCTACTTCCATAGGAGTAGGGTCAGCAGGCAACATCCGAGAAGGACTGGAAAATGGTGAGCCCATCTTCTCAGCCTTCCTTTCTTGTAGTCGTCTGTCAATATTGATACTGGTCTGTATCAGTCCCTCTAGAGTGCCAGGTAAATCCGCTCGGGCGAGCTCGTCTTTAACGGCCTCAGATAGGCCGAGTCTAAACTGCGTTCTCAAAGATGTGTCGTTCCACCCTGAATCAGGGGACCATCTTTTAAAATTTGCCACGAAATCTTCAACAGGTCTCCTTCCTTGTTTTAAGGCCCGTAATTGGGTATCAGCGGTACTCTGCTTATTGGGGTCTTCATATAAACTAGCGAGTTGTGCTAGAAATAAAGGGTAAGAATTAAGGAGTGGGTCATCCTTTTCAAAGAGAGCGTCTGCCCAGGCCCGGGGTTCACCCGTTAAATAGGAGATGACGGTACCAACCTTAATTTGGTCAGTGGTGTAGGTTAGAGGTTTTAACAAAAAAAGCAAACGACATGCGTTTTTAAATTCACGAAATTTGCTCCGATCACCAGAAAACACTAGAGGAGGGTTTATCTTAGGCTCACGGGGCTGAGCAGCAGAAAGCTGTGTGAGACGGCCAACCTGCTGTCTCAAGGCCTGATTTTCGTTTTGTACCTCTGTGAGCGCAAGGATCAATGCATCTACTTGCTGTTTTAATTGTAGTACATGAGTGGGTAATTCTGCTGAATCCATATTTTTTTTTAAAGGCTCGTTCAATCTGTAACGTTCATGTGTTTTTGTTAGTGGATGGATTTACAGCTGCAGAATTATTACACTCAGTAGCCTTGTAGAGATTCTGTTGAACAACATATCCAACTCTCAGGACTTCATCACCGTGCACAGCCTGTTATGCAATATACATATACTCAATCAGATGTTTAATGGAGGGATAGAATATATGAGATTGTATAGATGAGAGACAGGCAATTGTATGGTGAACACTAAGAGTAGTATTAGGAGAGTTGCAGGATGGTAAGCAGATAGGTTCTGATGTCAAGTATAGTGCAGATGGTGAGAGGACACAGATGGAGTATACTTAGACAGAGTGTAATGTTCTGGTACCTTTGGGTACCCTAATTACTCTTTCATAAGTGTATGCGCCCCACCATTCTCTTTTGGTAAGGTGCGCCTACACCTTTAAGACTGATGCTGTCATCACTGAGCGCCGGACTGGATGGCTATTTAGATCGCCGGCTCTCACTCACATGTGTTCGTTCAAACTGCTTTGTGCCTTGATGCTAACCTGTCTTGAAGCTCTCATGCTTGCAAGCATACCTCGCTGTCGGAACCACGCTGCTCTGATCCCTGTATCCCGTTACCGGATCATCCGCTCTTGCCGAACCTCTCCTCTGCTACATTGCTATTAGTGATAAGTACCCCACAGGGGAAACCTCTATAACCTTTATACTAAAGCTTACACTATCTAGCTCTGCATACTAAGGACTATTACTACATCTGCATTATCTAAGATTGCTAGCTCTTGAGCCTACTACCACCTGTTCTTGCACTGGGTTGATCTCTCTTGTATGTCCACCTGCTACTCTGTCATCTGCTACCATACATGATTGCTAAACCTATCTGCATCCCATCTGCTACTATCTTACTTTCAAGAACATTTCCTTTCAAGTTTCTGTCATCTACCATCTCTACCCAACCTGTCTCTTCAGCCTATCATCACTGTGTTACTATATACATAAGTCACTCTAGGAAACATCTTATTGAGTGTGTGTATTTACTTGCTGAATTGAGATCATCCACACATGATGAGTCATTGAGAGTTGGGAATGGTGTCTCAGCGTTTCTCTACATGACTACTGAAGTGGAATATTTCTGCAGCTGAAAATCCACATCATACGTAAAACGCAGGAGCGTTACAGATTGAACGAACCACAAATGGATTCAGCAGAAATAACCACTCAGATGACACAATTAAAACAGCAAGTAACTGCGTTAATACACGCACTTGCTGAATTAAAAGAAGACAATCAGGCTCTGTCGCAGCAGGTAATTAGACTGACACAACTTACCACTGCTCAGTCCCCTGAACCCAAGATAAATCCTCCTTTGGTATTTACAGGCGATCGCAAAAAATTTCGCAAATTTAAAAACGCATGTGAGTTACTTTTCTTGCTAAAACCCCATACCTACCTTACTGATCACATTAAGGTTTGTACTATTATTTCTTACCTAACAGGCGATCCTCGGGCCTGGGCAGACTCTCTTTTTGAGAAAAGCGATCAGCTTCTCAACTCCTATGCCTTGTTCCTAGCAGAACTCACTAGCCTATATGATGATCCCAATAGGCAGAGTACTGCCGATCTTCAATTAAGATCCTTGAAACAAGGTGGGAGACCTGTAGAAGACTTTGTCGCAGAATTCAAGAGATGGACCCTTGATTCAGAATGGAATGATGCATCTCTGAAGACCCAATTTAGGCTTGGCCTATCAGAGGCCGTTAAAGACGAGCTCGCCCGAGCGGATCTGCCAAAAACCCTGGATGCATTGATACAACTCAGTATCACCATAGATAGAAGACTACGAGAAAGAAAGGCTGAGAAAATGGGAATGCCATTATCCAGTTCTTCTCGGATTTCGGCCGTTGACCCCGTTCCTATGAAGGTAGGAACCATACGCCCACCTCTATCAATTATGGAAAGAGCCAGAAGACGATCTGGTAATCTCTGCTTGTACTGTACATCCCCGGATCACAAGATAAACGTCTGTCCCCTAGTCTACAAAAAGAAGGGTGAGTGTTCACATGTCCACCTAGGGGGATTGACAACTTCAATCACTAACCCTTATCTTTCTGTTTGCTTAACATTACAGTGGGACCAGAACAGGATTACTACTAATGCCATGATTGACACAGGATCTTGTGGAAATTATATTGACATACGTTTTGCTGCTTTAAATAAATTTCCTATTATTTCTAAACTTAAACCTGTCTCAGTGAGTCTTATTAACGGTGTTCCTTTACCCTCTGGTCCGATCACTGATCAGACACAGGCACTCCTAGTCACTACTAACGGGTCTCATATGGAGACCACTACCTTCGATCTAATACCTTCACCCCACTTTCCTATTGTTTTGGGACTTCCCTGGTTGCACACACATCAACCAACCATAGATTGGAAGGAACGGACCCTGACCTTCCTCTCTTGCTATTGCGAGGGTACGTGTAACCTCCCGTCTTTCGGGAAGATCCTGTCTGTGGTGACAGATGAGATTGCACCACTATGTTATCAGGATCTCTCTGAGGTTTTTCTTGAGAAAAATGCTCAAGCACTACCTCCCCATCGAGACTATGATTGTAGCATTGATCTACTCCCAAATAGCAAATTGTCGTTCGGTCATGTTTATCCTCTTTCACAGGATGAACTTTCCCATCTCAAAGACTATTTGGATGAGAATTTGGAAAAAGGTTTTATTAGACCTTCCACTTCTTCCACAGCAGCAGGACTCTTTTTTGTCCGCAATAAGGACTCAAGTCTCAGGCCTATCATCGACTATAGGCAATTGAATGCTATTACAATAAAAGATCGCTATCCTCTACCGCTTATCCCTGAGCTCATTGAGCAGGTGCGTGGAGCTACCTATTTTTCAAAATTGGACCTGAAAGGAGCATACAATCTCATTCGAATCCGTGATGGACACGAGTGGAAGACTGCATTCAGAACCAGATACGGATTGTTCGAATATCTTGTAATGCCATTCGGGCTATGCAACGCCCCTGCAGTTTTTCAACGATTTATAAACGATATTTTCAGAGACTTACTAGATGTCTGTGTTGTGGTATATCTGGACGATATACTTATATATTCACGATCCCTGTCTGAACACATAAGACATGTAAGACTAGTATTATCGAGATTGCTTGCACACAACCTTTATGTGAAACTGAAAAAATGCTTGTTTCATAAAGAAGAGGTACTGTTTCTAGGCTACATCATATCCAAAACAGGAATCGAGATGGACATGAGTAAGATATCCTGCATTCAGGATTGGCCTACACCAACCACACGCAAGGCGCTACAGCGATTCCTTGGATTTTCGAATTTCTACAGGAAGTTCATTAGAAACTTCTCTGCCATTGTGAGACCCCTCACACAGCTCACTAGCATTAAAAAAACATTCAAATGGTCAGATGAAGCAAATAAAGCTTTTCACCTGTTAAAGACAAGGTTTACTTCTGCTCCCATACTACGCCATCCAGACCCATCCCTCCAATACATTCTGGAAGTAGATGCGTCAAACATGGCAGTAGGAGCAATACTCTCCCAACGACCAACTCACACTTCACCACTTCATCCAGTCGCCTTTTTTTCTAAATCCCTAAGCAGTCCCGAGATAAATTACCCCGTGGGTGAAAAGGAACTGCTTGCTAAAAAATTGGCTCTGGAGAATTGGCGACATCTACTCGAAGGCACCCAATTACCAATACTTATATACACGGACCATAAAAATCTCCAATATCTTCAGACTAACAAAACTCTCTCGCACCGACAGGTACGATGGTCACTATTCTTTCTAAGGTTTAACTTCCTAGTGACCTACACACCTGCAGATAAGAACAAAAAGGCGGATGCACTATCACGACTAACTGAAGAAAACTACTTTGAAATCCCTTCCGTTCCTATAATACCTCACAAACGCATTATTGGAGTTGTCCGTTCCTTGAAGGAAGAGGTTTTGCATGGTATAAGTTTGGATTCACCCCCACCACAACTAAATACTGATGCAGAAGGCTTCCTCTACTACAACGACAAACTTTACATACCACCTACCATACGCACCAAGATCTTGGAATTATCGCATGATGTGCCTATGGCAGGACATATGGGTATGACAAAGACTCTTAATCTGATTACCAGGCAATTCTGGTGGCCTGACATGAAAACATCTATACAAAAATTCGTCTCTTCATGCAATGTCTGTGCCAGGTCCAAAATTGACACTACGAGACCATCCGGTCTACTATGCAGTCTACCAATACCCCAAACTCCATGGGAAGTTGTGTCCTTGGACTTTATAGTGGAATTGCCTCCTTCCAAAGGATTTAATACCATCTTAGTGTCAGTGGACCATCTGACAAAAATGGCACATTTCATTGCTATTCGCAGACTACCTTCGGCCAAACAAACGGCAGAACTCCTGATGAAACATGTCTTTAAGTTACATGGTATCCCAAAAACTCTTCTGTCTGACCGTGGATCACAATTTATTTCCAAGTTCTGGCAAGAACTATGTCACATACTACGGATCGAGCGGAAGCTCACTTCTCCTTACCATCCGCAGACCAACGGACAGACTGAAAGAGTCAACCAATGCATCGAGCAATATTTACGTTGTTACACTTCTTACCAACAGGATGATTGGGTGGATCTTCTCCCTCTGGCAGAATTTGCCTACAACAACGCAACCCACAGTACGACCAAGCAGAGTCCGTTCTACTTGAACTATGGGTTTCATCTCTCTATTCTTCCACCACGCATCCTTCCTTCAAATAACCCAGTAGCTTCAGACTATCTTACCCAAATAAAGGACTCTCTGGGTTTGCTTAATACTACCATTGCACACGCTCATAGTCAACAAAAGAAGTACTATGATCTTCGCAGAAGACCTTCTCCTCAGTACGCTATCGGGGACCTCGTTTGGCTCTCAAAAAAAAATTTAAGACTGAAAATCCCTAGCAAAAAGCTTGGACCTCTGTTCTTGGGACCTTTCCCAATCAATAAACTTATTGGAAAAGCTGCAGTACAGCTTACATTGCCAATAGACCTCAAAATACATCCCATTTTCCATGTGTCGCTACTGAAGCCCCATGTTCCTGACCAAGGAATAAGGCCTACTATCCCCCCTCCTCCTCCTGTACAAGTTGAAGAATATGAAGAAGAATATGAGATAAAAGAGATTCTGGATTCTCGTATCCACAGAGGAAGACTTCAGTACTTGGTTCGATGGAAGAACTATGGGCCCCAAGACGACACCTGGCTAAACACCTCTGACATACATGCCTCTAGATTAATCCGCAATTTTCATGCGAAGTACCCAGACAAACCAGCTCCAGAGGCCTTCAGGAGCCGGCCTTAAGGGGGGGGTACTGTAATGTTCTGGTACCTTTGGGTACCCTAATTACTCTTTCATAAGTGTATGCGCCCCACCATTCTCTTTTGGTAAGGTGCGCATACACCTTTAAGACTGATGCTGTCATCACTGAGCGCCGGACTGGATGGCTATTTAGATCGCCGGCTCTCACTCACATGTGTTCGTTCAAACTGCTTTGTGCCTTGATGCTAACCTGTCTTGAAGCTCTCATGCTTGCAAGCATACCTCGCTGTCAGAACCACGCTGCGCTGATCCCTGTATCCCGTTACCAGATCATCCGCTCTTGCCGAACCTCTCCTCTGCTACATTGCTATTAGTGATAAGTACCCCACAGGGGAAACCTCTATAACCTTTATACTAAAGCTTACACTATCTAGCTCTGCATACTAAGGACTATTACTACATCTGCATTATCTAAGATTGCTAGCTCTTGAGCCTACTACCACCTGTTCTTGCACTGGGTTGATCTCTCTTGTATGTCCACCTGCTACTCTGTCATCTGCTACCATACATGATTGCTAAACCTATCTGCATCCCATCTGCTACTATCTTACTTTCAAGAAAATTTCCTTTCAAGTGTCTGTCATCTACCATCTCTACCGAACCTGTCTCTTCAGCCTATCATCACTGTGTTACTATATACATAAGTCACTCTAGGAAACATCTTATTGAGTGTGTGTATTTACTTGCTGAATTGAGATCATCCACACATGATGAGTCATTGAGAGTTGGGAATGGTGTCTCAGCGTTTCTCTACATGACTACTGAAGTGGAATATTTCTGCAGCTGAAAATCCACATCATCATACGTAAAACGCAGGAGCGTTACACAGAGTATCCTAGTGCAAAGATAGTTGAAGGTAGTCCCAAGAGCTAACTGTCTATGCAGATGATAGTAGATAGATAGATACAGATAGTCCTGGTAATTGCAGTAGATGACAGTAAATAGATAGATACAGATAGTCCTGGTAATTGCAGTAGATGACAGTAGGAGATTGGTTAGTAAGAATCCCCTGTGGGGTACTTATCACTTAGATAGGTTAGTAGTAACAGTGTCCATAGAGAGAGGTGATCCCGTAGCGAGATACGGATCAGCAGCGAGGTTTCCGGCTTCTGTTCAGCAAAGGGAAATGTCTGCAGCTCCGACTTCACAGGAGAAGGTGCGGTGAACATGTGGTTTGAACGAGCAATGAGTGAGAGAAAGCCGGCGATTGAAATAGCCGCTCATAGCGGCGCTCAGCAATGATGTCATCCGGTCTTAAAGGTGTATGCGTCTCTTGGATAACAAGATGGGATGCAATTTAGTAAGAGAGAAATAGGTAACAAGGGTACCAGAGGTACCAGAACATTACAATGGGAAAGAACTCCCTCGGATCTGCTCTGCCATAAGAGAAGTGCCACACACTTCTATTTCACTTTTCCAGCAGGGAGAGTAATGTACCGGGGCCATATACATGTAGGCAAAAACATGCATGTGTATTTAAACTTTGGGGTGCACACCCTAATGCAATAGGCTGCGCATACCTATGGGCGGTGTAGGTGGAAGCGGCGGTGGAGGAGGACGAGGTAGTCAACACTGCTTTTTTTCAGTCATTTTAAATGAGGGTACACCCCAAAAGAGTGAGAAAGATCAAAAATAGAACAATGGCTGGGTAAGGTCGGTATCCATCTCTATTCTGCACAAGGTACGGAAAAGTCCTGTGGGATCCATGCCTGGTTCATTTTAATGAACGTGAGCTTGTCCACATTGTCTCTGGACAGGCGGCTGCGCTTGTCTGTGATAACGCCCCCAGCCGTGCTAAATACACGTTCAGATAATACACTGGCTGCAGGGCACACCAGCACCTCCAAGGCGTAAAGGGCAAGCTCAGGCCATGTGCCCAATTTGGAGACCCAGAAGTTGAAGGGGGCAGACCCGTCATTCACTACATGTAGGCGTGTGCACACATACTGCTCCACCATGTTGGTGAAATGCTGCCTCCTGCTAAGACATTCCATATGAGCTGCTGGTGCTGCTGTTTGTTGTGGCGTGTTGACAAAGCTTTTCCACATTTCGGCCATGCTAACCCTGCCTTCTGAGGTGCTGGCGGTGCCCTGGTTGCGTTGACGACCTCTTCCTCCTCCTCCTTTGCCTTGGCCTTGTGCTTCCACTGTGCCCCCGCTGTCAGGTGGGAATGCCAGCAGCATCGCGTCTACCAGCGTGTGCTTGTACTCGCGCATCTTGCGATCGCGATCCAGTGAGTGAGTTAAGGACGGTACGTTGTCCTTGTAACGGGGATCCAGCAGCGTGGCCACCCAGTAATCAGCACAAGTTAGAATGTGGGGAACTCGGCGGTCGTTGTGGAGACACTGCAGCATGTAATCGCTCATGTGTGCCAGGCTGCCCAGAGGCAACCAAAGGCTGTCCTCTGTGGGAGGTGTATTGTCTGTGTCCTCTGTATCCCCCCAGCCACGCACCAGTGATGGCCATGAGCTGGTCTGGGTGCCACCCTGCTGGGAACATGGTTCCATCTTGAAAAAAGGAACCCCCTTGGTTTGGTGGGACTTTAGAGGTAACAGTAGAAATCTCTCAAGAGAAAAGTTGTATATAGTAAAAAGTGAAATTTATTTAGAAAGAATGTGGGTGTTGGCAAAAAATCATCATATCCATATTAACATATAGTCATGAACTAGGAAATATCATAAATGATACAATACAGTCACAGGTAAAGAGCAGAGTCCAACGTGTTTCAAAACGTTGTCTAGTACAGAAATCTTCCTCAGGGAATCTGCATATATTCCTGAAAAGCATAATTAAATATAAATTCCAAAAAAGGACAGAAAAACATATACAGTTTACAGTATTGGTTTTACATTAAAACAAGTATTATTTGCATCTGCGACAACATATTACCCCAAATTTACCATAAAAACCTCTTCTGGTTCACCAGGGGTGCCCCCAAGGCACCCTCCTGTGAGGTACCACCCCGTGGGGAAAGAAGGTCCCCCAACAGTTGGAAACAAAGCTCAAGCCGAGAAAGAAAAGGGGGGAGAAAGAATGAAAAAAAGTATGAAAAAAGAACTTCCAGATGGAATGCCAATTGTGTTAGCGTCACATACCTGCGAGAAATAGAGCCCCATAGGATTACCCTTCAGGGGATAATAGTTATTCTCCCATGCGTCGAGAGCTAGAGTCAGGTATATTATATCACAAAATATTCTTCACCTGAAATAGTGAGTATGTTTGATGACTATCGGGGATCCTGGAATGATGTAACTTATTGTTATAATCTAAAAAAGTATTAAATAGATTCACCTGTTATGATGATTTTCCATGTAAAGATATGGAAAAGAGGGTTTTAAAAGAAGGGGGAAAGAGAATTCTTTCCCCAAGGAATTATTATCCTCCAATATATGTATCTCCCGGGCTTGCTATGTTATTGGTCCTGTTAGGGGAGAGGGGGGGAGGTATGAGGGTATATCTTGAGCCCTTATGGGTAGAGATACAGATTGAACAGTACTTAATTCCTCATATTTGATATATCTTACCTCACTGCTCTATTGGAGGGTCTAGGATGTCCTATCGACCTCCATAAATATAGTGCACAGAGGGCTTTAGCAGTATATCCCAAGTAGGAGTATAAATACTTGCCTGGAATAAATATAAATATAAAGCAAAGAGGATATGCATATGTATATGCACTGTTGTATATATAAGCATGTCTACTATAAATGGCTATTGCAAGGCAAAAAGATAGCTACCGTTCAGAGTGGAACCTGCAGTCACAGTGTCCAATGAGACCAGCGGCGTATCATCCCTAGGGATGTGTGATATTGCCTCAGTGTCGCACACCCTATGGATCCTGGTGGTAAAGAGTAAGAAACCTCCTTCAATATAATGTAATGCAGGTTCAAAAGATCCAGGTCCCCTAAAGAGTACTCACTGTTTCGTGCAGGTGTAGACAATAAGATGGACGGCAGTCCCGTGGTGCCTCGGAGAGATAGCTCTCCGTACTGACTCTCGGCGTCCCCTTATATATTGATCAATGGTCCGGAGTCTCGTAGTAACTCCCGCGAGATCCGTACTGGTGCTGTCATCATATCTGCCTCTTGTTACCGCGGGAAGTCCCACGGACTTGGCGGGGACATCATATCCGCCCTGACTCAAACTCGGCTGCACGTCATTTCCGCCTAGATTACCCACGGAAAGTTCCAATGGGCTAGCGGTGACATCACATCCGCCCTTACCTTAGACGGACTAAACTACATGTCCGCCCGAAGTGCAGCGGTATATTCGTGCAGCGGAGAACAGGGAAGGGAGTAATTGTCTAGACTTAAATTCTCAGAAAGGGGGAAAACAAAAAGAAGGGGGAATTTTTTTGCCCCCAACAGGACTTGACTTATGTTTAATTAATTCAAATGCACAAAAATAGGCAGTTTTATTAAAGCCCAAAAATATAGGTGATATTAACCCTCTATGGGTTATATAAAAGCTTCCAATTGGCCATTTATTCAAATAGGGGGAAATCTATATCGGATAGCGCCCCAGGCACGGGTAATGCGTATACCCCCTAGAGAAATTGTCTAGGGGTTCAGAAATGGAACACATGGAGCTTAGGCAGCCAAGTGTTACCATTCTGAGAACGCTAGTTTCTCCAGATGTTAGGGGGCCAAAAAATGCAGAATGGTCCCCATTGGAGATGTCTTACCCGTGTCGGGCTCTCGGCTACAAGGGAGCCCCCTGAGGGGGAAAAGAAGGAAACCGTGCAATTGTGATTGCATGGCTGGGGGTACTAGTCAGCTGGTAGCCCTGCACAAAGGAGGGGAAGGAAAGGCCAGAAGCTAGAGGGGGTGTTAGCCCGGAGTGTGAGGGGGATCCACTGGGGAACAGTAGGAGTGGGCAGGGAAGTTGGTGCCTCCCAAAAAAGGGGGAGGCAATTAAACCCTGGGAATGGGTATAGAGATAAAGAACCCACCCACAGTTTCCCGGAAAAAGGGGGGAAATGTTAGTCGCACGGTGCAATCACATGTTTTGACAATTTTGTATAAACATAAATAATCACTTCAAAGTGTGTAAAGATAATATTGACCCACTAGGAGATGTAATATCTCATAGATTTTAATATATTCATGCTGCCATATTTCCCAGGGGGGAAAGAAGAAGGGGAGAAGAGGGAGGGTATATAATGTTTTAAAAGCCCTAGGATGAAATTAGGGAAAGTATTAAAAGCATAAAGGAGAAAGAGAGAAAAGAGACAGATGGTAGTTGCCCAAAATCCCATAAGGGACGGGCATTTCACCTGTAATGGACAGAGGGAAGAGGGACTATCAATCTGTCTTCCCTGAGGAGAATCCCTCTAGAAAAGGCCTATAGCTTTCCGCTTCATTTAGGCCAGGGGGGGTGGTTGCCCCAAGCCAAGCAATCCATCGCATTTCACGCTGGAGTAGCTGCTTGTTCCAATCACCCCCCCCTGGCCGGGATATGCACCCTTTCGAGGACATAAAAAGTTACCTTGGGGGTCCTGTATTTGTGGGCAATAGCCATATGCCTACCAAGTGGCAGATACAAGTCTCCAATATTTAGACTCTGCATATTCTTATTGATGCGTTTACCTAGTTCTTGCTTGGTTTTCCCAATATAGAAGGCCTTGCATTCGAATCGCATCAAATACACGACCCCCTTGGTTTTGCAATTCACAAAATGTCTAGGGTGAAAGATTTCACCATTAGGGAGTGTGGTTGTTTTGCATCTAACTATCACTTTACATTGATCACATTTGCCACAAGGAAATGTGCCTTTTTCCTGGCATGGATCCTCTCTGTTGGAGCCTTTATACTCGCTTTGTACTAGGCTATCTTTCATAGAAGTGGCTCTTCTATAGGTGATAGCTGGAGAGGGTGTTACTGTGGGTCTGATTCATAGTACGGCGAATTGGCTAACGGCGGGATTTTTGCGAACCGGCGAATTTGTACGTCTGAAATTGGTATTCAAAGAACGGCGGGCGGCCAATAACGCCTAGTGTGAGATTCATTAAGATGCTACAAGGTCAGAGCACGACTTAAAAACACGCCAGCTAAAAGCTCGACTAATGTTTTGCCAAATTTTCCCCTGTACCCCCAAAAATCCCAAATCACTGTGGAAAGTGTGGAGAAGAATTTGGAGATGACTAGCTTTTAAAAAATGTCAAAAACTGACTTAGAAAGAGAGATATCTGCAAAAGTGTAGAAAGTAAAAAAAGCTCCTCAAGCCCCGAGCTGCAAGCGCGCGAATGTGCGCATGCGCAACGCCAAATAGGCTCAAAAAATTCCGCTAGCGCGAATTTGGGCAATTTCTTTTTTGAATACGTATTAAAAATCCGTTGTCTTGCCCATAGAAAATGGAAAAAACCGGCGGATTAGAAAAACATGCACACTTCTAACAAGGGATCCCTTAGTAAACACCATCACGTTCCATACACCTTTCCTGCTAACTCTGAAATAATAACAGTGAAATCTACAGTATTTATATAGAACCTCCACATTATCTAAATTATCCCACAAAATATTACATTGGGGAATGGGTAGTCATATAGAACAAAAATAGATGTAAAACATATTTCAAATAAAGATTATTAGCATTTCACAAATATAAAGGAAATGTCACAATTTTGCCAATATTCTATGTGTTTCAAAAGAATGTTTTTCTAAATATATTGCAAATACAACATTTTCTTCCATATGGGTATGGCCAAGTGTTAGCATTTGACTACACATTTAACTGAAGGTATATATATATCCCCATACTTGGCTAATTAGCAAAGTATGCCCAACAAACAAATATAGCTTTAGCTCACAATATTGCTACATATTGACTTTATGTGGCATCTTTTGTATTTTGTTCATGTCTTTAGATTAAAGGTTTGCTGATACACATGCCTTTTTCAAACATGAGCAAAATGCTTGATGTTAACATTTGGAGACCTCCAAGTGTTGTCCATACAGAGGGCTCCTTCTGGATTCGAACTTACAAACCTACAGCAGGAAGGCAGACTCCCTAATGATTGTGCTATTTCTCAGTCCTTAATGGTGTTAAAGAAGCTCATGTCCTCTTGTGAGCGTTGGGTGTTTTCCTCATGCTGTCAAAATGCTCACATGGGAACAGGGGCTATTGAACTGAATAGGATTGGACTTTTTGGCTGTTTTGGGAGTTGATCCTTGAGCTGTACAAATCCCCACCAAACGCCCCCAAACTGGCTACGTTCACATGTAGGTGTTGTGGTCTGTTTTTGGGGCTTTTTTAGGTTATTTCATATAAAAATGCCTGCCCAAAAAATCCATGTCAAAACGCCTGGGAAAACGCCAGCAAAAACGCCCATAAGAACGCCTGATATAATTGCCACGCCAAGATTATGGATGTTCATGAGTGATGAGTCAGATTGTTGGCTTATATATCTGTTCAATCTTCACAATCTGAACTCCCAAATCCAAAAAGGTGTGTTTCAATAGTTTCCCTAAATATATATTTCGCTCTCTCTCGCTCTCTCATGTAATTGTGTATATATGTATGTATTCCTGTATCTAAACATTCCAAATAATGACTAGCAAACTTGAAGAGAGAATTTTCTCAATTCACATATATACACACATACATACATACATACATACATGTATTTGGGTTGTTTAGGTCTCTCTCCTCATTTCTATTTCCCTTTTTTTTCCAACTGAGCATGCTCCAAAACACACAGGACACACACAGTTAAATTTTTGCCTGGGAGTTACCATTACTGGGTGTGTGTTTCCCTTGATTATATATAGGTCACTCAGACAGGAGCAAAGATTTTGCCTAGCAAGAGGTCCAATATATTGTGTGTCACATGCTTTATGGTTAACATTTGGGGGCCTTTGTTATTTATGGAGGTGGGATTTGGCTGTGTTGTCTGTTATGTCCAAAGACACATAAGCCCACTTGACTCTCTGTAAGTATTTTTTGGTGTTAACATAATTGTGTATTGTTCTGTCAATCTACACATGTATCTGAAGATTATGGGCTCTTTGTCGATGTATATGGTATAAATGTTGTACAAAGGTTGTTTTGTTTAAAAAAAATACAATTCTGTGGCTTCAATGGGATACTGTGGAGACTGTGCCAAAAAAATGTCATGTGAAATGTTTGAGCTGTGTATTCTCTTTGTAATAAACAGCATGTTTCAAATCTTTTTTCAAAATGTCTTCATGTGTATAAATAAAGTTTTCTGGTGTCCACAAATGTATGTTTTTTATTTATTTTTTATGTTAGATATGCTTAATGGTTGTGTAAGGTGACTATTTTTGGCGAATTCGTTAATATAAAAAACAGCGTTATCACATTTGTAAATGCAACCAGAAACGAAACTATTTGTGGGTGCACACGTTTCCGGAAACTGTACAGATCCTCCCGCAAGTACGTGCATTATGGCTCCAGCGCAGTTTACCGCGGAAATTGTGGCATTTATCTGTAAGGTAAGGAGGGGGGGGGGTGAATGTGCGGGATGGGGGATGGTGGCTGGGGGGGTGTAGCTTATCTAGCGGGTGTGCAAGTAACTTTTGGTCTACTGATATGCGCATGCACTTTCTGCCTATTAGACGTGAGATAGAAGCTTCCTGTTATAGAAAGTTCCTAGATGTGAACCTGTTCCCTACTCTATATATATATATATATATATATATATATATATATATATATATATATATACAGTATATGTAGCGGGTGCCTTGCATTTTCCCGCTTCCATAACCGAGACTCTCACTGAAGGAACAGAGTGCCTGCCAGCAACTGCAGGGGAATTTCCCCCCTCCCTCACCTACTCTCACTTTGCAGTGAGTGAGAGGAAGAATTCACAGACATTCAGGACCCCCCCCCCCCCCCCGTTTCTCATTTGCAGAAGGAACTAGCCAATCCAGGGAGGATTAAAGAGCTGCAAAGAACTCTGAGATGTGTAGTTCCCAAAATAGGTGGATCCATTCTAATCAATGGGGACAGGACTACAATCCCCAGGATTCTCTGGCATGGAAGGAATGAAGAACACCATCTTATCTGCTGGGGAGAACTCAGTTACCACGAGGCAGGGGAATAGACTGGACCTAGGGGAGAGGTGTTGCCTCCCAGGTCAGTCCATTGCTGTATTCCAGAGGTCCAGCCTGATTAAAGGGGAATCCCAGGTGCCTGTCCAGACGCACCTGCATCGGCTGAGTGAATCGCTCTAGTGTGTGGTGACCAATCGGGTTACCATAAGTGCCTACCTGTTCCAGGATATTCCTTTGGGCCCTGACCGCAGGATTGATGAGAGGGCACTTGCCCATCTGCAGGAAACAAGGACATTGCTAACAGACAGTTATTTCACTTTGCCCTCACTTGCCCGAGCCTGGGTCTTGTTGAAGCCCTGTTAAGCAGTCAGTGTTTGCCTTGCTATCCAGATATTGTCAGCATACCACAGCTACACTTTACCAAGCAGGAGTTCTAAGTGCACCAACTAAAGTGGCTAGCCGAAGATACAAATGGCCTAATTCATTGTACCTCCAACGCTGATTTTGTTCTATTTTACCTCCATTTTGACTATTTTTAGGTGCAAATGCAATTCACTATAACACCATCAGAAACGTTATGAGTAGTGTTGAGCGAACACGAACTGTATTATTCGTGTTCGTACCGAATAATTGGATTTTTGTTACCCGAACACGGACCCGAAAACTTTACCGTATGTTCGGGTTTAAAATCTGTGTTCGGTCATTTTATTTCCGGGTTTGTATGTAATGGCGCGCTTTTAATGGCGGGCTTTCAACAGCCAATCAACAAGCGTTTAACTGGTGTGCCTTAAGCCATCCCAGCCATGCCTACTAATGTATTAGTAGTTGTGATTGGCCATCTGAAGCATGTGACCATGTTTTTATAAGTTTGAGAGCCCCAGCGTGCCGCGTCATTCTGCTGTAGATTAGGGACAGAGCACACATCATACGTGCTGGCTGCTGATTAGGGACAGACAGTGAAAAATTATATTGTGTCCGAAAAGAATTCAGGGTCAGGTCGGAGTGCAGGCAGGGCAAGATATTAGGGCATTTTAGGGCGAGGCTGGAGAATAGGCAGGGTCAGTGTTGTACATCGATTTTGCTGTGTGTGGGGTGGTGCAGTGAACACAATCTTTTTGCCCGCTGAGGAGGAGGGAGAAAAAAATATTTTTTATTAGTCAGTTGTGTGCAGCGTTTTTCCTTCAGTGCTGCTGACTGTGATAATACACTGCTGTGTTCACATGTGCTATTATTGAGTGATTTTAAAATTTATACACTTTTTTCTATTCCACTATTTAATATACACCGTTTTGGGTTAAAAAAATTAAATTGTGGCATAGTCTGTACTAATCTATTTAAAAATTACAAACTTAAAGGGGAATTTTCTTTTTTTTTTCCCTTCATAGCCTGCAGCAGAGCTGACTGATATAAGACACTGCTGTGTTCACATGTGCTATTGAAAAATTACCAATTTTATATCATATTTTCTATTCCGCTATTCAATCTACACCCTTTGGGATAAAAAGAATTAAATTGCGGGATAGTCTGTATCGGTACGTATGAGATACACCTTTACAATTTTTGGGGCGCATCTCATACCGCCGAGGATTGCAGGGTGCTTCAGTTTGCCTCCTGCCTGTTCCGAACTCCTCCTACTCCTCATCCTGCCTTTAGGGTACAAAAAATAGTAATCGGGGCCTAGTCTGGGTCTGTACGTGTGAGATAGATACACCTTTTGATATCATATTTTCTATTCCGCTATTCAATCTACACCCTTGGGGTAAAAAGAATTAAATTGCGGGATAGTCTGTATCGGTACGTGTGAGATACACCTTTCCAATTTTTGGGGCGCATCTTATACCGCCGAGGATTGCAGGGTGCTTCAGTTTGCCTCCTGCCTGTTCCGAACTCCCCCTACTCCTCATCCTGCCTTTGGGGTACAAAAAATAGTAATCAGGGCCTAGTCTGGGTCTGTACGTGTGAGATACACCTTTTGATATCATATTTTCTATTCCGCTATTCAATCTACACCCTTGGGGTAAAAAGAATTAAATTGCAGGATAGTCTGCATCGGTACGTGTGAGATACACCTTTCCAATTTTTGGGGCGCATCTTATACCGCCGAGGATTGCAGGGTGCTTCAGTTTGCCTCCTGCCTGTTCCAAACTCCTCCTACTCCTCATTCTGCCTTTAGGGTACAAAAAATAGTAATCTGGGCCTAGTCTGGGTTTGTACGTGTGAGATAGATACACCTTTTGATATCATATTTTCTATTCCGCTATTCAATCTACACCCTTGGGGTAAAAAGAATTAAATTGCGGGATAGTCTGTTTTGGTACGTGTGAGATACACCATTCCAATTTTTGGGGCGCATCTTATACTGCCGAAGATTGCAGGGTGCTTCAGTTTGCCTCCTGCCTGTTCTGAACTCCTCCTACTCCTCATCCTGCCTTTAGGGTACAAAAAATAGTAATCAGGGCCTAGTCTGGGTCTGTACGTGTGAGATAGATACACCTTTTGATATCATATTTTCTATTCCGCTATTCAATCTACACCCTTGGGGTAAAAAGAATTAAATTGCAGGATAGTCTGTATCGGTACGTGTGAGATACACCTTTTCAATTTTTGGGGCGCATCTTATACCGCCGAGGATTGCAGGGTGCTTCAGTTTGCCTCCTGCCTGTTCCGAACTCCTCCTACTCCTCATCCTGCCTTTAGGGTACAAAAAATAGTAATCTGGGCCTAGTCTGGGTTTGTACGTGTGAGATAGATACACCTTTTTATATCATATTTTCTATTCCGCTATTCAATCTACACCCTTGGGGTAAAAACAATTAAATTGCGGGATAGTCTGTATCGGTACGTGTGAGATACACCTTTCCAATTTTTGGGGCGCATCTTATACCGCCGAGGATTGCAGGGTGCTTCAGTTTGCCTCCTGCCTGTTCCGAACTCCTCCTACTCCTCATCCTGCCTTTAGGGTACAAAAAATAGTAATCGGGGCCTAGTCTGGGTTTGTACGTGTGAGATAGATACACCTTTTGATATCATATTTTCTATTCCTGTCACGTACCTTGTAGGTGAGCCTGACGTGTAGAGGAGGGCCTCTTGTACAACTCCGGCTCGTGGGCCTCTGATAGTGAGACAGCGGCCACAGAAGCACGGTGACGTAGGAGTGCCTGTAATCAGTCCAGTAGTAGTGTGGTCGCAGTGAGCGGGCTGGTATGAGACTGCTGGAAGCGAGCTTGCTGGGCTGGAGTTGTAGCAGGCCGGATAAGCAGGGTGCAGGGTCAAACAAGCCGGGTAGGTAATGGTCGGGCAGGAAGGACATAGACGATAGGCAGCAGAGTAATCGGGTCACAAGCCGGGTCGGTACCAGGAGAGCAGCAATGCAGGATCAACAGGCAGAAGCGAAATCCAGAAGACAAGCCAGGGTCAGGGTAGGAAGCAGACAAGCACAGGTTAGAGACAACAAGCCGGATCAAGATCAGAGGTCACAGGAAGTCAGGAACAGTACACAGGAAGCTGCAGACCAAACAGCAATGAATCCATGCAGAGAGTCAGTTTAAATAGCCAGCTTGGCGCCATCTAATGGCGGAAAGTTCTAACTACCTTATGGACTTCTCTGACAATTCCGCTATTCAATCTACACTCTTGGGGTAAAAACAATTACATTGCGGGATAGTCTGTATCGGTACGTGTGAGATACACCTTTACAATTTTTGGGGCGCATCTTATACCGCCGAGGATTGCAGGGTGCTTCAGTTTGCCTCCTGCCTGTTCCGAACTCCTCCTACTCCTCATCCTGCCTTTGGGGTACAAAAAATAGTAATCAGGGCCTAGTCTGGGTCTGTACGTGTGAGATACATACACCTTTTGATATCGTATTTTCTATTCCGCTATTCAATCTACACCCTTGGGGTAAAAACAATTAAATTGCGGGATAGCCTGTATCTGTACATGTGAGATACACCTTCCAAATTTTTGGGGCGCATCTTCCACCGCTGAGGATTGCAGGGTGCTTCAGTTTGCCTCCTGTTCGGACCTCCTCCTACTTCTCATCCTCATCCTGCCTTTAGGGTACAAAAAATTGTTATCGGGGCCTAGTCTGTGTTTGTACGTGTGAGATACGCCGTTTTATCAATTTTTTCCTATTCCGCTATTCAATATACACCCTTTTGGAGTGTAAAAAATTAAATTACGGCATAGTCTGTATCGGTACGTGTGAGATACACCTTTTAAATTTGTTTGGCGCATCTCCTTCCACCGCCAAGGATTGCAGGGCGCTTCAGTTTGCCTCCTGTTCCGAACTCCTCCTACTCCTCTTCCTCATCCTCCCTTTAGGGTACAAAAAATTGTAATCGGGGCCTAGTCTGTGTTTGTACGTGTGAGATACACCGTTTTATATCCTTTTTTCTATTCCGCAATTCAATATACACCCTTTTGGGGTGAAAAAAATTTAATTTGCGTCATAGTTTGCATATTTGACTGTGAGATACACCCGTTGTATTTGTATACTGTTTTTCTATTCCGCTATTTAATAAACACCCTTTTGGGGTAAAAAAAATTAAATTGCGGCATAGTTTGCATATTTGACTGTGAGATACACCCGTGCGATACTGTTGTTGTTTTGTTCCGCTATTCAATAAACCCCTTTCTAGGGCAAGATAATAAATTACAGAAATATGAGGAGACCGTCAAATAGGGGCCGTGGCCTGGGTCGTGGTGCTGCTGGTAGAGCTCCTCTTGCAAGGAGAGGACGTGGTCGATCTGTGCCAGCTACACGCACAAGTGAAATACCTTCCTCAAGTGTGAGTAGGCGACAGAACCTGCAGCAGTATTTGGTAGGGCATCATGCGCCTCTAGAAGTGATGAGGCCAGAAGAAGTACAGGCGATAGTAAATTGGGTTGCTGACAGTGCCTCCAGTTCCTTCACATTGTCTCCCACCCAGTCTACTGCAGAAAGGTCAGAGTTGGCACCTGCAGCCAATGTCCAACCGTCTTTCACCTCACCCCCTTGCAAATCAGGCAAGCAGTCTGAGCCCCAAGTCATGCAGCAGTCTCTTCTTCTTTTTGATGACTCTGTCAGCAGGGTTTCCCAGGGCCATCCACCTAGCCCTGCCCCAGAAGTGGAAGAGATTGAGTGCAGCGATGCCCAACCACTTATTTCTCAAGATGAGTACATGGAAGGACCATCGCAGCACGTCTTCGATGATGACGAAACGCAGGTGCCAACTGCTGCGGCACTCAGAATTGTGGAGACTGACAAGGAGGGCAGGGGTGAAGACTGGGTGGAAGATGATGTGGAGGACGATGAGGTCCTCGACCCCACATGGAATGAAGGTCATGCAGGTGACCTGAGTAGTTTGGAGGAAGAGGCGGTGGTCGCACAGAGCCACCAGCACAGCAGAAGAGGGAGCAGGGTGCAGAAGCGGAGCGGCCGTGCCCCAGACACTACGCCTGCTACTGCCCAACGCAGCAAGGGAACGAGCGCACCAAAGCCAGCTCAAAGGAGTTCTCTAGCGTGGAAGTTCTTCAGAAAATGTGCTGATGACAGGACACGAGTGGTTTGCACCCTGTGCAATCCGAGCCTGAGGCGAGGCATAAACCTTCTCAACCTGACCACAACCTGCATGATCAGGCATCTAAGTGCAAAGCACGAGCTGCAGTGGAGTAGACACCTTCAAAACCAAGAAAGGTCTCTGGCTCCTCCTGCTTCCTCTTCTGCTGCAGTCTCGGCCTCTCTATCCACCTCTGTAGTGATACCGGCACCTGCCACCCCGCAAACAGACGATTTGTCAGCAACACCACCACCTGGGTCACCAACCATCTCCACAATGTCCCGTGGAAGCGTTCAGCTTTCCATCTCCCAAACACTTCAGAGGAAGAGGAAGTACCCCCCTACCCACCCGCGATCCCTGGCCCTGAATGCCAGCATTTCAAAATTCTTGGCCTTTGTAATGCTGTCATTCCGTCTGGTGGAGACGCACAGTTTTAAAAGCCTTATGTCCGTGGCTGTGACCAGCTGCCACTACTTTTACAGGCAAGCCATCCCTTCCCTGCACAACCAAGTGGGGGAAAAAATCAGGTGTGCACTGCGCAACGCCATCTGTGGCAAGGTCCACTTAACTACCGATACGTGGACCAGTAAGCACGGTCAGGGGCGTTATATCTCCCTAACGGCACACTGGGTAAATGCAGTGGTGGATGGGCCTGAGGCAGATAGCAATTTGGCGCATGTCCTTCCACCACCGAGGATTGCAGGGCGCTTCAGCAGACAAATGAGTGGTTGCTGCCAGCGAGCCTCAAGCCCGGCCTGGTGGTGTGCGATAACGGGCGAAATCTCATAGCAGCTCTGGGCCTAGCCGGTTTGACGCACATCCCTTGCCTGGCGCATGTGCTGAATTTGGTGGTGCAGAGGTTCCTGAAAGATTACCCCGATATGTCAGAGCTGCTGCAGAAAGTGCGGGCTGTCTGTGCGCACTTTTGGTGTTCTCACCCTGCTGCTGCTCGCCTGTCAGCGCTGCAGCGTAACTTCGGCCTTCCCGCTCACCGCCTCATATGTGACGTGCCCACAAGGTGGAACTCCACCTTGCACATGCTGGAAAGACTGTGCGAGCAGCAGCAGGCCATAGTGGAGTTTCAGCTGCAGCACGCACGCGTGAGTCGTTCTGCGGAACAGCACCACTTCACCACCAATAACTGGGCCTCCATGCGAGACCTGTGTGCCTTGTTGCGCTGTTTTGAGTACTCCACCAACATGGCCAGTGCCGATGATGCCGTTGTCAGCTTAACTATCCCACTTCTTTGCCTCCTTCAAAAAACGATTAGGAAGAGGATGTGGCACAGGATGAGGAGGAGGAGGAGGAGGATGAAGAGGTAAAATTTCCAAGGCTTTCAGGGCAGTCATTCGCAAGTGGCTCCGAGGGTGGGTTCCTGCACCCACAAACGTCAGGGACACAATTGTCCAGCAGGGGCACAGTTCTGGAGGATGAGGAGGATGAGGAGGAGGAGATGGAGGAGGAGATGGAACCATGTGTGAAATAATGTAGAAAATTTCAAGGTAATAAGTTACCATAATCCCGTCATAAATTGAAAAAAGGAACCCCCTTGGTTTGGTGGGACTTTAGAGGTAACAGTAGAAATCTCTCAAGAGAAAAGTTGTATATAGTAAAAAGTGAAATTTATTTAGAAAGAATGTGGGTGTTGGCAAAAAATCATCATATCCATATTAACATATAGTCATGAACTAGGAAATATCATAAATGATACAATACAGTCACAGGTAAAGAGCAGAGTCCAACGCGTTTCAAAACGTTGTCTAGTACAGAAATCTTCCTCAGGGAATCTGCATATATTCCTGAAAAGCATAATTAAATATAAATTCCAAAAAAGGACAGAAAAACATATACATTTTACAGTATTGGTTTTACATTAAAACAAGTATTTTTTGCATCTGCGACAACATATTACCCCAAATTTACCATAAAAACCTCTTCTGGTTCACCAGGGGTGCCCCCAAGGCACCCTCCTGTGAGGTACCACCCCGTGGGGAAAGAAGGCCCCCCAACAGTTGGAAACAAAGCTCAGGCAGAGAAAGAAAAGGGGGGAGAAAGAATGAAAAAAAGTATGAAAAAAGAACTTCCAGATGGAATGCCAATTGTGTTAGGGTCACATACCTGCGAGAAATAGAGCCCCATAGGATTACCCTTCAGGGGATAATAGTTATTCTCCCATGCGTCGAGAGCTAGAGTCAGGTATATTATATCACAAAATATTCTTCACCTGAAATAGTGAGTATGTTTGATGACTATCAGGGATTCTGGAATGATGTATATATACTTATTGTTATAATCTAAAAAAGTATTAAATAGATTCACCTGTTATGATGATTTTCCATGTAAAGATATGGAAAAGAGGGTTTTAAAAGAAGGGGGAAAGAGAATTCTTCCAAGGAATTATTATCCTCCAATATATGTATCTCCCGGGCTTGCTATGTTATTGGTCCTGTTAGGGGAGAGGGGGGGAGGTATGAGGGTATATCTTGAGCCCTTATGGGTAGAGATAAAGATTGAACAGTACTTAATTTCTCATATTTGATATATCTTACCTCACTGCTCTATTGGAGGGTCTAGGATGTCCTATCAACCTCCATAAGTATAGTGCACAGAGGGCTTTAGCAGTATAACCCAAGTAGGAGTATAAATACTTGCCTGGAATAAATATAAATATAAAGCAAACAGGATATGCATATATATATGCACTGTTGTATATATAAGCATGTCTACTATAAATGGCTATTGCAAGGCAAAAAGATAGCTACCGTTCAGAGTGGAACCTGCAGTCACAGTGTCCAATGAGACCAGCGGCGTATCATCCCTAGGGATGTGTGATATTGCCTCAGTGTCGCACACCCTATGGATCCTGGTGGTAAAGAGTAAGAAACCCCCTTCAATATAATGTAATGCAGGTTCAAAAGATCCAGGTCCCCTAAAGAGTACTCACTGTTTCGTGCAGGTGTAGACAATAAGATGGACGGCATCAATATATTGATCAATGGCCCGGAGTCTCGTAGTAACTCCCACGAGATCCGTACTGGTGCTGTCGTCATATCCGCCTCTTGTTACCGCGGGAAGTCCGCGGGAAATAAATCACCGGGACCGGGTGGCTTGCACCCGAGGGTTCTGAAAGAGCTCAGCCAGGTGATTGCCAGACCATTATTCTTGATCTTTAAGGATAGTTTACAGACGGGTATGGTGCCAGCTGATTGGAAACAAGCCAACGTGGTACCAATATTTAAAAAGGGGCCGAGATGTATCCCAGGTAACTATAGGCCGGTCAGCCTAACATCTGTAGTCTGCAAGATTTTGGAGGGGATGTTAAGGGACCACATACAAGACTTTAGTAATGAAAACTGTATTATTAGTAGTAATCAGCATGGATTCATGAAAAATCGTTCTTGCCAAACCAATCTATTAACCTTCTACGATGAAGTGAGCTGCCACCTAGATAAAGGTAAGCCGGTGGATGTGGTGTATCTGGACTTTGCAAAGGCCTTTGACACCGTTCCCCACAAACGCTTACTGTACAAACTAAGGAAGGTAGGTATGGACCATAGGGTGAGTACCTGGATAGAGAACTGGCTCCAGGGGAGAGTCCAGAGGGTGGTGATTAATGGGGAGTACTCGGATTGGGCGGGTGTGGAAAGTGGGGTCCCCCAGGGTTCTGTCCTGGGACCAATCCTGTTTAATTTATTAATAAATGATCTAGAGGAGGGGATATCTAGTACAATCTCAGTATTTGCGGATGATACTAAACTAAGCATGCCAATATCTTCTATGCAGGATGTGGAAACCTTACAAGCGGACCTGAACAAAATAACGGGGTGGGCAACTGCATGGTAGATGAGGTTTAATGTTGAAAAATGTAAAGTAATGCACTTGGGGGCCAGAAACCAGAAAGCAAGCTACTCACTAGGGGGGGAACCTCTGGGTGAGTCTAGGATGGAAAGGGACCTGGGGGTACTGGTAGACAACAGGCTTGGCAGTGGCATGCAATGCCAAGCCACTGCAAGCAAAGCCAACAGAATACTGGGATGTATAAAAAAGGGGATTCACTCCAGAAATAAAGAGATTATTCTCCCGCTCTACAAGACTCTGGTCCGGCCACATTTGGAGTATGCTGTCCAGTTCTGGGCACCGGTCCTCAGGAAGGATGTGCTGGAATTGGAAAGAGTCCAGAGAAGGGCAACAAAAATAATTAGGGGAATGGAGGACATCAGCTATGAGGAAAGACTACAAGCACTGAAATTCTCTCTGGAGAAGAGACGATTGAGGGGGGATATGATATCAATGTACAAATACTGTACTGGCGACCCTAGCATAAGGAACAAACTATTCAGAGAGAGGAGATACAATAAGACACGTGGCCATTCACTAAAACTAGAGGAAAGGCAGTTTAACCTTAAAATGCGTAAGGGGTTCTTCACTGTAAGAGCGGTAAGGATGTGGAATTCTCTTCCACAAGCAGTCGTATCAGCTGGGAGCATTGATAGATTCAAAAAACTATTAGATGGGCACCTTGGAGACCACAACATACAGAGGTACACAATGTACGGTTAAAAGCAAACACACACACATCATAGGTTGAACTGGATGGACTGATGTCTTTTTTCAACCTCACTAACTATGTAACTATGTAAGTCCCGCGGACTTGGCGGTGACATCACATCGGCCCTGACTCAAACTCGGCTGCACGTCATTTCCGCCTAGATTACCCACGGAAAGTTCCAATGGGCTAGCGGTGACATCACATCCGCCCTTACCTTAGACGGACTAAACTACATGTCCGCCCGAAGTGCAGCGGTATATTCGTGCAGCGCAGAACAGGGAAGGGAGTAATTGTCTAGACTTAAATTCTCAGAAAGGGGGAAAACAAAAAGAAGGGGGAATTTTTTTGCCCCCAACAGGACTTGACTTATGTTTAATTAATTCAAATGCACAAAAATAGGCAGTTTTATTAAAGCCCAAAAATATAGGTGATATTAACCCTCTATGGGTTATATAAAAGCTCCCAATTGGCCATTTATTCAAATAGGGGGAAATCTATATCGGATAGCGCCCCAGGCACGGGTAATGCGTATACCCCCTAGAGAAATTGTCTAGGGGTTCAGAAATGGAACACATGGAGCTTAGGCAGCCAAGTGTTACCATTCTGAGAACGCTAGTTTCTCCAGATGTTAGGGGGCCAAAAAATGCAGAATGGTCCCCATTGGAGATGTCTTACCCGTGCCGGGCTCTCGGCTACAAGGGAGCCCCCTGAGGGGGAAAAGAAGGAAACCGTGCAATTGTGATTGCATGGCTGGGGGTACTAGTCAGCTGGTAGGCCTGCACAAAGGAGGGGAAGGAAAGGCCAGAAGCTAGAGGGGGTGTTAGCCCGAAGTGTGAGGGGGATCCACTGGGGAACAGTAGGAGTGGGCAGGGAAGTTGGTGCCCCCCAAAAAAGGGGGAGGCAATTAAACCCTGGGAATGGGTATAGAGATAAAGAACCCACCCACAGTTTCCCGGAAAAAAGGGGGGGAAATGTTAGTCGCACGGTGCAATCACATGTTTTGACAATTACTCAACCTAGGATTATCATTCTGTCCTAGTCAGCAAACAGACAAATTTAGTGTCATTAAAGACATTAATCTGTTTGCAAGGGACATTTTTTTTCAAAAGTAAGTTTTTTAAGCAGACAGACAAAATGCAGAGACCAGACTCCAAACTTAAAGCAGCAGAATATCGAGCCCTTCGGGACTTAAATATACTTCTGCAGGAAAGCTGCTACGATGATCAAGAAGTTTGGGAAAACCTCAGTAGTTCATCCGATGAGGAACCTATACAAACACAAAAGAAGGATTCAGTTCCCATTAAACAGTTTAAGAAAAAATCCCCTAAATTTCCCCAACTGAATCAAAATCCCACAATAGCCCTCTTTGTGAGACAAGTCTCAAAAGATATCAACAAATTAAACATCAATCCCACTAGATATAACCTCCTCCCAGATCAACGAAAAGCTCTAAAAACCCTCCAAAAAAATAACGATATCACTATAAAACCGAGTGATAAGGGAGGGAACATTGTTCTAATGAACAATTTGGATTATGAAAAGATGTGTTACCAACTCCTAAACAACAAAACGTGCTACCAAAAAATATCAGCCTCTATAGTTCAACGATTTAATGAAGAGTATTATGCCATCATTGATGGAGCCAGGGATACAGGCATCATTACCACAGAGTTGTGGGAGTACATGAGGACACCACACCCCCGTACTCCCACATTTTACTGTTTACCGAAAGTCCACAAGGACTTAAGAAACCCACCTGGCCGCCCCATTATATCGGGCAACGGCAGCATTATGGAAACAGCCAGCCGTGTTGTGGATGCCCACCTTAGACCCCATGTTACCAGCTTAGCATCCTATACCAAAGACACTATTCACATGCTTCAAATCTTAGAGAATGTCATCATACCGCAAAATGCCCTCCTAGTAACCATAGACGCAGAATGTCTATACAATTCCATACCGCATGATAAAGGCTTACTTGCTATAAAAAATATCCTTCAACAAAGAGGATTACAGGAACAAAACTATAATAATTCCATCTTAAATATTTTGAAATTTATTCTTGAACACAATGTGTTTTCTTTTCAAGGCTCCCACTACCTCCAGGTACAGGGAGTAGCGATGGGGACTTGTTGTGCCCCATCCTACGCGAACCTGTACCTGGGGGAGTGGGAGCATAAAATAATTACCAGTGAGGACTTGTCGATGTACTTCTGCCACTTTTTATTGTGGCAGAGGTACATCGACGACATCTTCATGGTATGGGACGGCCCACTTAAACTACTAGAAGAATGTCTTACAAAATTGAATAAGAACAATATGAATTTGTTTTTCACCATGAAATATGACTTTAATTCTGTGGATTTCCTGGATATCACCATCATCAAAAATAATGATGGTCAGTTATCAACGACTTTATTCAGAAAAACCACAGCAGGGAATACACTGCTTCACGCAGAAAGTTTCCATCCTGAACCTCTCAAGAGGTCTATTCCATATTCTCAATATTTAAGGATCAAGAGAAATTGTTCTTCTGAGAAAGATTTTAAAGAAAAGGCAAATGAACTAACGGAGAGACTTTTAGAAAGGGGATACTCTAGGACCTGTCTTAGGAAAAACTACAATAGAGTACAAACCTTGAAGAGACAGGATCTGCTCTTCAAACCCCAGAAACAGGGGGAAATACCATCCAAAAATCCACCTAGAGTGATCCTCAACTATTCTACGGAACATGAAAACATTTATGGAATTCTGAAAAAACATTGGGTAATACTTAGGGAGGATCCTATTCTCCAACACATAGGGCCGGATTTAAAGAAACTGCAGCTTCAGACATCTATGACGTGTTTCAGTTTCGCCGCTTCAAAATCAATTAACTTGCGCACTGGCGATTTGGACAGCAACAATGAATTCCGCCGTCAGCGGTATTCAGTTACGATCGCGTCTTTGCAAATTCGCATACTTATGTCTTTACTTATGTCTTTGTGCTTACAGAAGTTTCACATAGCGTTGTGGTCTAGTGGATTAGTGCACACATCTCGTCTGTAATTCATCTCCCTCTGCTCTAGGTTCGAGGCTTACCATCTCCACCTAACTACTTTTTCCTTCTTTTTTTGTTTATATTTTAAAAATGTAACGGATTACATCATATATATTGCTAAATAATGTTACACCCAGAAGCGCTTGCAAACTTACAACATTTTAAGTGATTTTATGATCTCGTCTGTGTGTCAAATCGATCTTATGATTCCAAGTAGCAAAGGCAAGTCACCAAACCCCTACACCACTTCAGGTGAAGATGAAACTTCACAATTTTACCATGGTATTCTTCCGAGATTCCATACAATGTTTAGTACTTTAGCTATATGTGCTTTTTAGCCTTAACACACTCCTTTATTTTCACCAAACAGCTCTATACTGCACAATAGCTAAGTGCTTTGCAACTTCACTGCAGTTAACAACGTCATGGTTTCAAATCACTACACTTGGGATCTCTTTTCACTCTCATTTATTTTAGAGATTTTTTAAACAATATCGAATTTTGGGGGGGGGGGGGTGTGTTCTACCCAAATTTCAAGCACATTAATGGAACCAACACAATTTTGATTTTATGAGTGTGGTTCTAGTTTTCACCGAGATGCAATTCTTTACATATTTACCATGGTTCTTACAATTTCTGGACCAATAAACATAGGTGTTTGATATTGGACTCTCTCCATATTTGAACAACACAGACCCTCATAGTCCAACACTACATTTGCCTCACACCTCAACACAACACTGTCACATCCCTACCCTACATTCCAACCCCTCACATCACCAGTACAAGCAGCATGCAAAGTGCAAAGCTCCGGCCTTGGCAGCTTAATGGGCCATACACTAAGAATTTCTCAAGACTTTTTCCTGTAGACTTAACCAAACCATATAATATGAGGTCAAACCTCAACACTTTCAATTTGTATGCAATCAGGCAGGCCCTTGCACTACATAGAAAAGGTCAATCTGAAGGATAAAGTCTTCTCAAAATCTTAGAGTCTGTAGGCACCCACCCAAAACAAAAACACATGTTCCGTTCAAAAGTCTTTATTGTTTATGGAATGACAGCATAAGGAGGGATGCAGCAAGCTAATATTGACAGTCTCCAGTCCGTGTGCCTTTACAGCGCCAGCCCACGATCTTTGCTCCATGGCTACGGGATTCTGATCTCTTCACCAACTTCATGCAGAGTCCAGAATCAATTCTGCACCTCTACCAGCTCATAGGGGACAGGCATGGCCAGGTTGCTGTTCAGCTTCCAAGCCACTTTGGAAGTTCCAGGGTGTTCGTGTTGGTCATCAATGCCGGTTCTGGCCATGTGCCTCACCAAATATCCACTGACCACAAAAGAACACGAGTGGAGTCCATGAAGGTGGGTTTCTACCAGCTACAACTGCAAGCAGTACCACTCCTGGAAAAATAAAACAAAGAATAAGACATTTCATTATGAAAATCACATCTTAATGCCCGTTTGCTTCATTCTGAACTTCATTTATTTTCTACATCACGAGTGAAATAACACATTTTCTGACAACTTACACAAACCAGAAATCATTAATGCAAACATTTGAATACACACCTGTGACGTCAGACAGCCCATCACCACAGGCTTCTCATGGTACATGCCATGATTCCAAGATGTCCAGATTCTGAAAAATTAGAACACCATAAGATACCAAGCAGCCGTTCATGTTATCAATAACTACACAGGTGGCATAGACAACACTAAACACCTGCCAGCTCTTCTCAGCCCTTTCCACTATTCACAATACTAACATGTTTATGGTTAGAGGTGCATGTTCTTGCTCAAGTAACACAAGTTTAACAATGTTGACTACACTTTATCTACAATGGCAAGTGTCATTGGCAGATGAGAATTACCCTCTGTCTCCCTGTGAGTGGCACCTCTACTAACTAGCAAATTAATACACATGCCCTATCTCGACCGGTTACAGTACTTACATGTAAAGTGGCTAGCAACCAGGGTATTCCGGGTGGCCATACCTGCAGCGGTGCTCCGCTGCCTGGGGGCCGCCGGCTGACGGACCTCTGGCTCCCTCTCCTCCGTCAGCTCCCAAGATTCATCCCGGGCAACGCACATGTTGTGCAACACGCAGCACGCCAGGATGATCTTGGAAGCCTTTGGAGGAGAGTACAGGAGTTCACCCCCAGGCCGGGCCAAGCAGAGAAACCGGGATTTGAGAAGACCTATGGTCAACTCGATGATACTCCGGCTTCTCTGCAAGGCCCTGTTGTAATTCATTTCTGCTCGGCCCTGGGGGTACCTGATTGGAGCCATCAGCCACGTCAGCTGCGGGTAACCAGCATCCCCTGGAAAAAAAAATATATACATTAGTTCTTCATATCATGTGACTTTAGATGACTCCTCAAAATGGGAGACAATTATGCATTTTACTAAACAACCTGCTCGTCTGTTTGCAAAAACTCATATGAAACATCTCAACTCTGTCTAACTGCCTAAATCACTAATACAAATGGGAAAAAGGACACACAAAGTGGTGTGTTTGGCCTGTATTTTGTTCCTATTACATTAGCATAGGCATTACTTCTGGAATATATCTTAAACTAGAGTGAGGAAACCAATATTGACTCACTAATGCAAAGTACTTTTGGGATATGGCAATACCATTGGAATCCCTTTTATGTTTTGCATGGGTGGCTATAGGACACCATTTACACATTGGTTAACCACCTTCATTTGACTCAAAGACAACTTTGGAAATCTTTCTGTTGTAAGCTGCTAGGCTGATGATCTGGTTGTGTGCAAACAGCCTGCCAACTCATAACACATACATTTTATGTAGGCTTTGCTTAAATCAGGGTGTACACCGATGTAGCTTATTCCTATGTCTATGTAATCTTACAGTTTATGTTGTTGTGACAAAATAATACTTTACCAATAAGCCACCCTTCGGGCATTTGGCCCCTTTCAAACTCTTGGTACAGAGTACTGTTTCGTAACATCCTGGAATCATGGCACGACCCTGGGTGACCAGTGTTGGCACTCATTATGCGTTGTTTGGCGTCACACACCAATTGGACATTCAGGGAGTGGTACTGCTTGCGGTTCCGGTACTCCATTTCGTGGCTCCTTGGTGGCCTGATGGCTATGTGGGTGCCATTTATTGCCCCTAGGATTTGCGGCATGTGTGCCTGCAGGTAGAAGCCCAACTTCACTTCATTCCACTCATTTTCATTCTGTGGCCAGTGGATAAAATCTGGCACTATATCCACTATGGCATTAATGACCAACATGAACACCCTTGAAACTGTGGGCTGGCTAATGCCCATTATACTTCCAGAAGTGGCTTGGAAGCTGCCACGCCCTAAAATATACAAAGTGGCCAGCAATCTGGCCATGCCGGGCACCGCATGGCCGTGCTGTGTGTCCGCTTCAATTTTGTCTGCTATGAGCTGGTAGAGGTGTACAATAGTTCCTTGCTCAAGCCGGAACTTCCTCCTGACATCAGAATCCCGCAGCTTGTCCAAATAGATCCTTAGAGCAAAAATGCGTGGCTGGCGAGGTAAGGGCACACGGACTGGAGGTGCTGCTGGAGGTGCTGCTGCAGCTGCTTCCCCAGCACCTGCTTCCCCACCTTCTGCTGCCTCCTGTGCTAGGGCCTCCTCAAACAGGGCACCGATAAATGCCAACATTGCACCATCTAAAGCGTCTGGGATTTCGTTCTCCATTTTGAACGCGCAAATTCGCAAATGCGCAGATATATATAGAAACGGCCGATAATTATCACACCTGTGAGCCAGCTATAAAATGAGCACATGGCCAATATGGCTGCTGGATGTTATGGATGGATGTTTGTTATGTGCTAGCAAGACCCTGTGACCCACAACGTACATTATCTTGAGGTAAGACAATTGTATCTCTCTCTCCCAAAAAAATAAATTAATTCTCTATATATATACAGTAAAACCTTGGATTGCGCGCATAATTCATTCCGGAAGCATGCTTGTAATCCAAAGCACTCTTATATCAAAGCGAATTTACTCATAAGAAATAATGGAAACTCAGATGATTCGTTCCACAACCATTTATTCGTAAATCCTTCAATGTATAGTCCATATAAAAAGATTATAGCATTGCGATAGGTTGTGTAACCATAAAATGTCCATCCACAAATAGCCGCTTCCACAAGGGGATTGGAAGCAAAATCCAGCAGGAGCTACAGAGTATCAAAGAGAAGAGAGGCGCCTCTAAGTGTAGCAGTATGGGTACATTTAATGAAGGTTCAACATTTAGCAACTCACATGGTTGATGAATAAAAGAGGCACATCTAAGTATGCAGGCATCCGGGGTAAAGCCGTCCACATAGACCATCTTCTGCACCGCCGGCTGCTAGTCTGTAATCCTGACCGGGAAGACCACCCTGGAGTAAAGCGATCTGAAAGCGAGGGGCAGCATGGAAAGGATGACGTAGATGGCGGTGCGGAGGACGGTCTATGTGGACAGCTTTGCCCCGGATGCCCGCATACTTAGATGTGCCTGTTCCAATCATCAACCATGTGAGTTGCTAAATATTGAACCTTCATTAAATGTAATCATATTGCTACACTTAGAGGCGCCTCTCTTCTCTTTTATACTCAGCTGTGACTTGAGGCTACTTGTATATCAAGACATCGCTTGTATATCAAGTCAAAATTATTTGAAAATTTTGCTTGTCTTGCAAAGCGCTCTTAAACCAAGTTACTCTCAAACCAAGGTTTTACTGTATATATATATATATATATATATATATATATATATATATATATATATATATATGGAGATATGTTTGTTTGTGTGTTCTTGCTCACCGTTATTGTTTACTGAAGGAGATAATTTGTACTTATCTTGGGTGTGCTTAAGTTGTCTATGGTGAATCCCCTCAAACCCACAATAGCTTGTGAACCCCTCAAGTGTCTTTTAATCATTGGCAGTTGGCTCCATGTGCATGTGGTTTTGACATGTGTTTTCTCATGTTTGTTAAAGGTGTGCAGTCTAGATTTGGCATCTAAACCTGCCCCCTTACCTTCCCAGCTTCCAAAGACACCATTTTTGCTTTCCTGATAACTGTAATTTATTATGTGCACATATGTAGGTCATGCGATTTCTCATGTATGTTTAATGTTTGCAGCCTCCTTTTGCCTATAAAAGATTACACCACCAGCCCCACCAAGTCTGTTTGTGCCATTAGGTAAGTGTTTGGAGGGCCTCGTGTGATGTTTGACCATATGCGTTTTCTTATGTGTTTTTTTTTATTTCTTTGCAGCCTCTTGGGCTCTTTAACACCACCAACACCACCACCAGCCCCACCAAGTCTGTTTGTGCCATTAGGTAAGTGTTTGGAGGGCCTTGTGTGATATTTGACCATATGCATTTTCTTATGTGTTTATTTTTATTTCTTTGCAGCCTCTTGGGCTCTTTAACACCACCAACACCACCAACACCACCAACACCACCACCAGCCCCACCAAGTCTGTTTGTGCCATTAGGTAAGTGTTTGGAGGGCCTCGTGTGATGTTTGACCATATGCGTTTTCTTATGTGTTTTTTTTTTTATTTCTTTGCAGCCTCTTGGGCTCTTTAACACCACCAACACCACCAACACCACCACCAAGTCTGTTTGTGCCATTAGGTAAGTGTTTGGAGGGCCTCGTGTGATGTTTGACCATATGCGTTTTCTTATGTGTTTTTTTTTTATTTCTTTGCTGCCTCTTGGACTCTTTAACACCACCAACACCACCAACACCACCACCAAGTCTGTTTGTGCCATTAGGTAAGTGTTTGGAGGGCCTCGTGTGATGTTTGACCATATGCGTTTTCTTATGTGTTTTTTTTTTTTATTGCTTTGCAGCCTCTTGGGCTCTTTAACACCACCAACACCACCAACACCACCACCAAGTCTGTTTGTGCCATTAGGTAAGTGTTTGGAGGGCCTCGTGTGATGTTTGACCATATGCGTTTTCTTATGTGTTTATTTTTATTTCTTTGCAGCCTCTTGGGCTCTTTAACACCACCAACACCACCACCAGCCACACCAAGTCTGTTTGTGCCATTAGGTAAGTGTTTGGAGGGCCTCGTGTGATGTTTGACCATATGCGTTTTCTTATGTGTTTTTTTTTATTTCTTTGCAGCCTCTTGGGCTCTTTAACACCACCAACACCACCAACACCACCACCAAGTCTGTTTGTGCCATTAGGTAAGTGTTTGGAGGGCCTTGTGTGATGTTTGACCATATGCATTTTCTTATGTGTTTATTTTTATTTCTTTGCAGCCTCTTGGGCTCTTTAACACCACCAACACCACCAACACCACCAACACCACCACCAGCCCCACCAAGTCTGTTTGTGCCATTAGGTAAGTGTTTGGAGGGCCTCGTGTGATGTTTGACCATATGCGTTTTCTTATGTGTTTTTTTTTATTTCTTTGCAGCCTCCTGGGCTCTTTAACACCACCAACACCACCACCAAGTCTGTTTGTGCCATTAGGTAAGTGTTTGGAGGGCCTCGTGTGATGTTTGACCATATGCGTTTTCTTATGTGTTTTTTTTTTATTTCTTTGCAGCCTCTTGGGCTCTTTAACACCACCAACACCACCAACACCACCACCAGCCCCACCAAGTCTGTTTGTGCCATTAGGTAAGTGTTTGGAGGGCCTCGTGTGATGTTTGACCATATGCGTTTTCTTATGTGTTTTTTTTATTTCTTTGCAGCCTCTTGGGCTCTTTAACACCACCAACACCACCACCAGCCCCACCAAGTCTGTTTGTGCCATTAGGTAAGTGTTTGGAGGGCCTCGTGTGATGTTTGACCATATGCGTTTTCTTATGTGTTTTTTTTTATTTCTTTGCAGCCTCTTGGGCTCTTTAACACCACAACACCACCAACACCACTACCAAGTCTGTTTGTGCCATTAGGTAAGTGTTTGGAGGGCCTTGTGTGATGTTTGACCATATGCGTTTTCTTATGTGTTTATTTTTATTTCTTTGCAGCCTCTTGGGCTCTTTAACACCACCAACACCACCACCAGCCCCACCAAGTCTGTTTGTGCCATTAGGTAAGTGTTTGGAGGGCCTCGTGTGATGTTTGACCATATGCGTTTTCTTATGTGTTTTTTTTTATTTCTTTGCAGCCTCTTGGGCTCTTTAACACCACCAACACCACCAACACCACCAACACCACCACCAGCCCCACCAAGTCTGTTTGTGCCATTAGGTAAGTGTTTGGAGGGCCTCGTGTGATGTTTGACCATATGCGTTTTCTTATGTGTTTTTTTTTATTTCTTTGCAGCCTCTTGGGCTCTTTAACACCACCAACACCACCACCAAGTCTGTTTGTGCCATTAGGTAAGTGTTTGGAGGGCCTTGTGTGATGTTTGACCATATGCGTTTTCTTATGTGTTTATTTTTATTTCTTTGCAGCCTCTTGGGCTCTTTAACACCACCAACACCACCACCAGCCCCACCAAGTCTGTTTGTGCCATTAGGTAAGTGTTTGGAGGGCCTCGTGTGATGTTTGACCATATGCGTTTTCTTATGTGTTTTTTTTATTTCTTTGCAGCCTCTTGGGCTCTTTAACACCACCAACACCACCAACACCACCACCAAGTCTGTTTGTGCCATTAGGTAAGTGTTTGGAGGGCCTCGTGTTTGGTTTGACCATATCCGTTTTCTTATGTGTTTTTTTTTTATTTCTTTGCAGCCTCTTGGGCTCTTTAACACCACCAACACCACCAACACCACCACCAAGTCTGTTTGTGCCATTAGGTAAGTGTTTGGAGGGCCTCGTGTGATGTTTGACCATATGCGTTTTCTTATGTGTTTTTTTTATTTCTTTGCAGCCTCTTGGGCTCTTTGACCACCACCACCAACGCGTCTTTTTTACAACAAGCAGTGGCTAGCTTTGGTAAGTGTGTTCTGTAACTGTTCACTAATTATACTGTATATGAAGAGCAATCTGCAAATCATGTTTTTTCTGTTTTATCTTTTGTCATTTCAGATTTAGGCGTTTGGGGCTATTTGCTGCTGCTGGACAGCCAGATTCTCTGCCCACCTCGTGCACCCATGGCCCCACCCACTGGAAGGCTGAGGAGAAGGGGCGGGGGGCAGGGTGGCCAGGGGGGCAGGGTGGGCAGATCGTCTGGCTCTGGTGTGAGGGAGGCTCCAGCTGTATCCAGGAGGGAGTCCACCGTCCCCAGCCCGGAGGAGGAAGCTGGGGGAGGTGTTAACACACCAAGTGGACAAGCTGGCTCTTCTGACAGTAGTCCTGGAGAGGGTCCGTCCACCAGAGGCAGCTTGTCCACATTACCCCGGCTTCCCCATTTCACCCACAATCAGTGCTGTGTCCTGGTCCAGGCCTATATGGCCAGATATGAGGCGATACATGGGACCAGGGCCGCGGATAACTTTGTAACAGAGAAGCACAGATTGTGGGATGAAATCCAGGATGCTGTAAATGCACTGGGTGAACCACCTCGCCACAGTGACAGTGTGCGGAAGAAGGTCCACGACATCTGTGGGTCCGTTCGGAAGAAGCTAATTGCATGGGCTGCGGAGGGTCTTTATGACCGACAAGGTCAGCTGCATCCACGTGCACGAAGTTCTCTCTGGACTTATCAAGTACCTTTTTTGCAGATCATAGGGCCCGATACCATCTTTTCCAGAGAGGACGTAGATTCGGATGCTTTGCGTCAAGGTAGGATATTATCTTGGATGTCAATCGTGTGAGTTGTTTGGAAAAGATGAACTATTATCCTATGTGTGACATGAATTGAATTTGATACTTGGCCTTCCAATTGTCCTTTTTTTTGTTTTCCCCAACCTGCAATTTGTTCATCTGTAGCACGGATCTCAGCCCCTCCACAGCCCATGCAGCTTGGCGACCCCGACGGACTCACAGGTGTTGACATCATAGCTGACCCTCCTCCTGGTAGGTCCCATATCGTACTGTGCCAAACAATGTAGATGTATATTTTATTCTTTCCAAGATAGCTCATATTGCTATGTCCTCTTTACAGAAGATCCGCAGCAGGGAACACACCCAGTGCAGCAAGGCCTGGAGGAAGGTGTTGGTATGTATAGCAAATTTATATTTTTTTAGGAATCGTATTAACCCAGTTAACACACATGTTTTTTCTTTAGAAAGAGTGTTGCCTTTTAGATGTTTACCCTGCAAAACACCATTGACAGCATTAATGGGTGCCGTCATTAGTATTCAGACCAAGCCTTCTTAACCTTTGGGAGGGTTTAGCAAGTGTCCTATGAGCCCAGGAAAGCACTTTTGAATGTTTGGCCTCAATGCTTAATTCCTGAAGCTAGGAGGGAAATCTGGTCATAATCATTACTGCCTAAGGTTATGTACTAAACCTGTTTTGTACTTTTTTTTTTCTAAGAACATCAGGCCCCTCTTGACGTAGCAGCTGGAGTTGGATCAGGAGCTGGCGACGATTCTGCATCCAATGCTGTGGTATGTGATATAAGGGAACAAAGTGCACATGTAACATTTCAATGGTAGTAATGTTTTTGGGCTAGATGTGGCTTACATTGTGTGTGTTAAATTAGTGCTATGACATTCTGACGATGCACCAGCACAACAAGAGTTAGATCTTGAACATCAGGGAATTATGTTATAATTTGGGGTGCCACTAATGTGCCAAAAACATCCAGGACCTTTAAAGTCCGGCCAGTCTTTGATTTTCCAGGTCCAAATTCATGTGTATCGTTTTGTTGGGTTGTCCTGTAGCCGATTGATGGTGAGATTTTAGACAACATACGTAGATGTAGAAAGTCATTGGTGTAGAAACAGATTTACCAAAAGCAGAAACAACCTACCACACCAGGGTTAATTGGGAACAGCTTCATGTCGAAACTTTTTTGCCTTTGTCATATTAGTTCTACCAACATAATATGTACCCATTATCAGAAGTGTTGCTAGCTTGGATAATATTACAATGAACAAGTACTTATTAGAAGCACATCAAACTTTTTTACGTTCTGCTTGGGGTGTTAAGTTGTCAAACTAATCAGAACTATTTAGTCATGATGTTTTATAATGATTTGGTCTATTTCTTCTGATTTCAGGCAGCCTTGGATGCAGCGGGATTGTCACCTACCCCACCTCGTCCATCTCTGCTGGATGTGGCCGAGAGGCTGCTTGCCGAGTATCGGCTCCAAAATGAGTTAAGGAGGCCTACTCAGCAATCTAGTGAGGTAGTACGGCTGCTAGGGCTCATACAGGAATCTGTAGCAACGATGGTACGGGTTCAACAGGATATGCGTGACAGCTTGGTAAGTTTAGCAGACCAGCATCAACGGGATCGGCAAAGTGTTGACACTCAGGTGCTGGCCACATGCCAATGCCTGTTTGGAGATGCCCTATTGGCAGAGCCCTCCCAAACATCTCAATCACCTGCCACTGCAGGTTGTGGTAGTGGGAGGGTAATGCCAGTGTTGGCCACTTGGCAGGCAGCTGGGGATGGGACAATTCCTCCTGTAGCCACTCCTAGCACTTCACACTCCGTTCGGACTCCCACACCCCTCAATGAGCAATCCTCCTGCACAACCTCATTGTGCACTGGTTCCACAATACCCCTTCCACATGACTATATTCCCTCCACACCTTTCTCACTTCACTCCTCCCCAGGCCGTCCCCCTTTATTGTCACCAGCCCGACATGTCGTTAACCCCCGCACCGTGGCCCACAACATCAAACAATCAAGCCCAACTCCCCACACATCTTCACAACCCTTGCACCACCAGCAGCATCAAATAGCCTCGGGGCAGCAGCCACAGCAGCAGCCACAGCCAGAGACGCAGCAGCTACAAAATTTTATGGTAATGGCACACTATCCCCAAATTCTGAGGCTGAGCCCAGAGCAGATTGGACTATTGGCCCAAGATTTGATGTCCGGAACATTTCCAGGGTTCACCACACTGCATCAGCAGCAGCCTGATGGACAAAATCTTATCATAATGGCACACTATACCCAAACTCTAAGGCTGAGCCCAGAGCAGATTGGACTATTGGCCGAACATTTGATGTCCGGAACATTTCCAGTGTTCACCACACTGCATCAGTCACAACCACCTTAATTTGATCTTTGTTTTATTTATTTGTGATATTTTTGTTACTGATTTGTTACTGATTACATTGGCCAATTTGTGGGGCCATTTTTTGGTTTAATTTGAGGGTGGCACGATATGATGTCTTATAGTGATTTTTTTGGTGATGCAATAAAATTTTCGGGAAAATGATTAGTTTGTGTTCGATCTTTGTTTTTTTGGGAGTGTTGGTGGCCAAGTAAGGGCCCTGGTGAATGTAGGCATTTCTACACACGTGCTTCTCTATCTCCAAACATATGGTTTCATTGACATTTTCAAAACCCCATGTTCACATAATGACCCAAGAAAAGGTCTCCCTTCAAATGTAGCTTCAAAACAAGTCTCATGGATAACATAAACCAAAGCCAACATGCTAACAATTACAGACCACACCACTCGACTAAACAAATACAACACAAAAGACATTTGATGTGTACACCAAAAAAAAGACTTTGGTAAGAAAAGATACATTTTTTTTAATAACACATGTAGGTGTATAAGAATTTTAGCATAAAAAATATATTATTTAAATATATTATGTAAAAAATTAAAAGATGTAACACTTGTGTTGCAACGTGCAACATAACAAATAAAAAAAACAAACATTATTTCATGGGGGTGCAGTTCCTTACAAATGGCTCAGAAGGGTCCGGATCCACCCCACACAGCTGCTCCAAGAACACTATTCGCTCTCCGCACCACTGTAAATATTCGAACATTACCTCGCTGGTGAGGTGGGTGTGCCCTGGGTAGAAAAAGACATGAAAATTAGTTTAATGCAAAATGATCCAAACAATGATCAGGAGCTGGCGACGATTCTGCATCCAATGCTGTGGTATGTGATATAAGGGAACAAAGTGCACATGTAACATTTCAATGGTAGTAATGTTTTTGGGCTAGATGTGGCTTACATTGTGTGTGTTAAATTAGTGCTATGACATTCTGACGATGCACCAGCATAACAAGAGTTAGATCTTGAACATCAGGGAATTATGTTATAATTTGGGGTGCCACTAATGTGCCAAAAACATCCAGGACCTTTAAAGTCCGGCCAGTCTTTGATTTTCCAGGTCCAAATTCATGTGTATCGTTTTGTTGGGTTGTCCTGTAGCCGATTGATGGTGAGATTTTAGACAACATACGTAGATGTAGAAAGTCATTGGTGTAGAAACAGATTTACCAAAAGCAGAAACAACCTACCACACCAGGGTTAATTGGGAACAGCTTCATGTCGAAACTTTTTTGCCTTTGTCATATTAGTTCTACCAACATAATATGTACCCATTATCAGAAGTGTTGCTAGCTTGGATAATATTACAATGAACAAGTACTTATTAGAAGCACATCAAACTTTTTTACGTTCTGCTTGGGGTGTTAAGTTGTCAAACTAATCAGAACTATTTAGTCATGATGTTTTATAATGATTTGGTCTATTTCTTCTGATTTCAGGCAGCCTTGGATGCAGCGGGATTGTCACCTACCCCACCTCGTCCATCTCTGCTGGATGTGGCCGAGAGGCTGCTTGCCGAGTATCGGCTCCAAAATGAGTTAAGGAGGCCTACTCAGCAATCTAGTGAGGTAGTACGGCTGCTAGGGCTCATACAGGAATCTGTAGCAACGATGGTACGGGTTCAACAGGATATGCGTGACAGCTTGGTAAGTTTAGCAGACCAGCATCAACGGGATCGGCAAAGTGTTGACACTCAGGTGCTGGCCACATGCCAATGCCTGTTTGGAGATGCCCTATTGGCAGAGCCCTCCCAAACATCTCAATCACCTGCCACTGCAGGTTGTGGTAGTGGGAGGGTAATGCCAGTGTTGGCCACTTGGCAGGCAGCTGGGGATGGGACAATTCCTCCTGTAGCCACTCCTAGCACTTCACACTCCGTTCGGACTCCCACACCCCTCAATGAGCAATCCTCCTGCACAACCTCATTGTGCACTGGTTCCACAATACCCCTTCCACATGACTATATTCCCTCCACACCTTTCTCACTTCACTCCTCCCCAGGCCGTCCCCCTTTATTGTCACCAGCCCGACATGTCGTTAACCCCCGCACCGTGGCCCACAACATCAAACAATCAAGCCCAACTCCCCACACATCTTCACAACCCTTGCACCACCAGCAGCATCAAATAGCCTCGGGGCAGCAGCCACAGCAGCAGCCACAGCCAGAGACGCAGCAGCTACAAAATTTTATGGTAATGGCACACTATCCCCAAATTCTGAGGCTGAGCCCAGAGCAGATTGGACTATTGGCCCAAGATTTGATGTCCGGAACATTTCCAGGGTTCACCACACTGCATCAGCAGCAGCCTGATGGACAAAATCTTATCATAATGGCACACTATACCCAAACTCTAAGGCTGAGCCCAGAGCAGATTGGACTATTGGCCGAACATTTGATGTCCGGAACATTTCCAGTGTTCACCACACTGCATCAGTCACAACCACCTTAATTTGATCTTTGTTTTATTTATTTGTGATATTTTTGTTACTGATTTGTTACTGATTACATTGGCCAATTTGTGGGGCCATTTTTTGGTTTAATTTGAGGGTGGCACGATATGATGTCTTATAGTGATTTTTTTGGTGATGCAATAAAATTTTCGGGAAAATGATTAGTTTGTGTTCGATCTTTGTTTTTTTGGGAGTGTTGGTGGCCAAGTAAGGGCCCTGGTGAATGTAGGCATTTCTACACACGTGCTTCTCTATCTCCAAACATATGGTTTCATTGACATTTTCAAAACCCCATGTTCACATAATGACCCAAGAAAAGGTCTCCCTTCAAATGTAGCTTCAAAACAAGTCTCATGGATAACATAAACCAAAGCCAACATGCTAACAATTACAGACCACACCACTCGACTAAACAAATACAACACAAAAGACATTTGATGTGTACACCAAAAAAAAGACTTTGGTAAGAAAAGATACATTTTTTTTAATAACACAAGTAGGTGTATAAGAATTTTAGCATAAAAAATATATTATTTAAATATATTATGTAAAAAATTAAAAGATGTAACACTTGTGTTGCAACGTGCAACATAACAAATAAAAAAAACAAACATTATTTCATGGGGGTGCAGTTCCTTACAAATGGCTCAGAAGGGTCCGGATCCACCCCACACAGCTGCTCCAAGAACACTATTCGCTCTCCGCACCACTGTAAATATTCGAACATTACCTCGCTGGTGAGGTGGGTGTGCCCTGGGTAGAAAAAGACATGAAAATTAGTTTAATGCAAAATGATCCAAACAAGGATTGTAATTAATGTGCCTCAACAAATATGCTTAGGAGTCTATTGGTTGGCTTTTCTCCACACTCTGAAGCAAATATGCTAAATTGCTGTTGTAAACCTTGAACTCAAACTTTCACAGCAAATTGTTCAAAAGGTTACATAAGATGGCTTGGAATGTTAGTAGCAGTTCCACCAAAGCTAAGTAAAAGGCTTTTCTTCATGTCAACACAACCAATCATTTTGAAGAATGTAAGGTGTTGTGTTCAATTGGTCAACACGATACATGTGCACACATTTATCTCTATCACCATTGGAATTTGTGTAGCGTTCTGTAACGCTCCTGCGTTTTTCGTATGATGTGGATTTTCAGCTGCAGAAATATTCCACTTCAGTAGTCATGTAGAGAAACGCTGAGACACCATTCCCAACTCTCAATGACTCATCATGTGTGGATGATCTCAATTCAGCAAGTAAATACACACACTCAATAAGATGTTTCCTAGAGTGACTTATGTATATAGTAACACAGTGATGATAGGCTGAAGAGACAGGTTGGGTAGAGATGGTAGATGACAGACACTTGAAAGGAAATGTTCTTGAAAGTAAGATAGTAGCAGATGGGATGCAGATAGGTTTAGCAATCATGTATGGTAGTAGATGACAGAGTAGCAGGTGGACATACAAGAGAGATCAACCCAGTGCAAGAACAGGTGGTAGTAGGCTCAAGAGCTAGCAATCTTAGATAATGCAGATGTAGTAATAGTCCTTAGTATGCAGAGCTAGATAGTGTAAGCTTTAGTATAAAGGTTATAGAGGTTTCCCCTGTGGGGTACTTATCACTAATAGCAATGTAGCAGAGGAGAGGTTCGGCAAGAGCGGATGATCCGGTAGCGGGATACAGGGATCAGCGCAGCGTGGTTCCGACAGCGAGGTATGCTTGCAAGCATGTGAGCTTCAAGACAGGTTAGCATCAAGGCACAAAGCAGTTTGAACGAACACATGTGAGTGAGAGCCGGCGATCTAAATAGCCATCCAGTCCGGCGCTCAGTGATGACAGCATCAGTCTTAAAGGTGTATGCGCACCTTACCAAAAAAGAATGGTGGGGCGCATACACTTATGAAAGAGTAATTAGGGTACCCAAAGGTACCAGAACATTACACGTTCTCTCTCCCTTTTACTGTCTATAGATTGAACCTGACACATAGTAGAGACTAACCACTTGGAATTCGGAGGACCATTTGTGGCCGTGGTAGATGCCTCTCCTCCCCAGATCCTCTTTGCTCCATCCCAGATACCCTTTGCTCCATCACAGCTGTGTTAAGAGAGAATAAAAAGTTTCTCAACAAATGGACTCACGCTAACTGTAGGTTACGCAGTCATGAAAACGCTCTAACACCCACTCCTTCCCCCTCCACACTTCCCTGAAAGTTTTATTTAGACATTGATATGGTGGTGATGCAGATTTGTACAGTGCAAGCTTCATTCTTCTGGGTGAAGCTTGTAGCGTTAAGGATACGTACTCCCTGCTTTTGTGCTGATTGTGTTTCTCTGATGTTTTTTGTGCCTCAGCCCTGCCTGTTCTAAGTGTTGAACATATCATTTTTGGATGGCTGCGGAAAACTAATCAGGTTAGACTTACCCTCTCTAGCTTTTTGGGGACGAGAGAAATCACGATCCTCCTCTTTACATGGCCCCTGTACACCCCTCTAGGCACCTCCCTCCTTTTGGTTGATCCCACAGCAGGCAGCTTGCTATGGAGGCACATGAGATGAAGCCAAGCACCCTGTGCCTGTTCAGGCACTAGGCTGTGAGCCAGCCTTGCCCCCCTCCCTTCCGATGGTCTCAATGATTAGGAGTGACAGCATCAGGAGGCAATATTGGCATGCTGTCACCTCAGCTAAGGAGGAGGGGGAGTCTGTTCCAGACAAGTATTTGTGCAAAATTTTGGACAGTAATAAAATGGTCCCGGTAAGTCTTAGGGGGAATATGCACACCTATCACTTGGGATACTAATGCATAGAATGCATTCACATAAAGAACCTGCTGCCTTTAGAACAACTTGAAGCCTGATCGGGGACATACACAGGTAGCATTTCTCCACTTACTAAGTAGACACATTACTGCAAAAGCACACAACTTACCATCAACAATGTTTTCTGGGCCCCCAGAACCCGATGGTATTGGCTCAGGAGAAGCTGCACAAAAATAACCCAAATTGTGAAATGGAATGTGGTACATTACCGGGGAAAAGTATTTCTGAAAGGTCGAGAAACACGCATTTTCAGTGTTGACTAAATCAGGACATGAGTAAATTAACATGGCCCCAAATAATTTAGAAGTACAAAGCACACCATTTCCAATGTAGAGAAAATAACACCAATTTAGAAGAGGGTGGCTTGAGAAAGCTTAAAAATAATAATGTGTCCTGTAATGCTCCCCAATACCACCTTCCAAACATGAAGGTTAAGCAAGAGTGTTTCATGACCAACCTTCCTGTCACATATAGCAAAACTGCACTTGCTTTGACTCCAACTTAGATTATCCTAGATACACATCATCCTAGCACACACAATACATGTGATAATCTAATTTTATGTACTTACAGAATAGTTCAGGGGAGCCAAAAACATTGGGGGAGTCATCCGCCTCCACCCCTGGAGTGGGGGAGGATGGGGGAGACCCTGCATTGGGGGATGGTGTTGTATCTCCTAGAAACACAAAGACACGAATACAATCCTTTAACAAAAGCTATTTGATAAAGGCACACAGAAAGTAGTCCCGAAACATTGAAGGTAGTAGTTACAGTGGACTGGGTAAGCAGCGGCCCCTCTTCCCCAGTCCTCCACAACAAACATCCTCAATGTCAGCTGCTACATAACCCCAATGGCAAAATATATATATATTACAGCCCTTATATTTCCCAGGACACATTGAACACACAAACACATGTAGAATACTTACTTCCCATTTGAGGAGAGCCCAGGTCCTCCTCATTACTAGAAAAATTGGCCTCTTCTTGGGCACCTTCGTCCTCCTGCCCCGGATCCAGGCGACTTGGCCCTGCCTGAGGCTCCTCTCTTGCTGAAGCGACATCAACCACAAACGAAAACAAAACAAACAATCATTCCTCCAAGTTAGACCTAATACACAACACACCAGCACATCCACATTACTTACAGTGGGCCTGAGAAGGCTGAGCCTCCAGATCCTCATCACTGGTTTCTAAAAAAAAGAAAAACATTATATATTATTTATGGACACAAATAGGCAGTAACCTCTCATCATGCTAGCACCATACTCAATGCCCCTACAATTCAGAACATAGAAGTGCACTTACACCAATGAGATGCATTGACCATGTTTTAAAACAGGAGGGCACCATGCAAATTAGGCGGTCGCCTAAGGCCTCGCACCTACAGGGGCCTTGCGGCCAGTGGCGGAGCAACAACATTTGGAAGGGCGCAGTCAGGGAAATCGCCCAAGTAAAAGATTGCTTTCAATCCTCGGATCTAAAAGTTGCAGCAGTGTGCTGCAGTCCCTTCACTGCGTCTGCCAGGTGTCTGTTGTCCGCTGACACTTACCCCTCCTTCTCTGACTGGGGATTGGCCGTCTGATCATGTTATCCTAAGATGTTGAGGAATCGGTAGGTGTGTACCTGCACCAGTAGGAAGTGACTGCCCGGTCAACTCACTCTGCTATCATCGGTTGTTGCTCTGGGAGGAGAGCTCTGCCCTGGACCCGGAACATACAGGTAACCAGGCCCAGACTTGATATTTAGCAGGCTGGTCATAGATTTGTGGTGTCTACTATGCAAAGGGGGTGAGTAGCCCCAGGGAAGTTGGAAAAGTCCGAAAATGGTTGGTGGAGGAGGAGGAGAAGAAGGCCCTGGGTGTCTGGGGGACAAGGAGAGGGCCCCTGGATGTTTTCTAGAGGAGGAAAGACCCCCAATGACGCCAGAGTCAGTTGCCAGGAAAGAGAGTGGAGCTGAGCAAGTCCTGCATATCTGACATGAAAGCCAAACATGGTGGAGATGGAGCCCTTTGCCCTACACAATGACAGCACCCAAGGTGGAAGGTGAGGGGTAGTGGGTCTTTGACATTATATAGCATATGGACTCTGTCCATTATTGGTAGTTTTGTTTGGAGTTGTCCTTTAGATGTTTAACTCTGTTGTTTTTGCCCCGAGCTGTGAGTATGACAGCCCACTATGCTGGGACTTATAGTGCCCTAGAATGTGGAGGACTGAGGAATCCTTAGTCCCTAACAGAGGGCACTACAAGTCTTAGCATAGCAGGCAGTAGTTCCTCAGTCCCCTACAGAGAGCAGTACAAGTCCAAGCAGGTAGCCTTCTGCAGTGGGACTTGTTGTGCCCTTGACTGTGGTGGACTGAGGAAGGGAAGTGTAAGGGGGTCTCTGTAAGCTCAGATGTATGGGGGAGCTTTGGTGACCACAGAGTTCCCTTTTACACCAGAGTCCCCAGCTTCCCCCCTCAAATAATGGTTCCCAGAACTCTCCTTACATCAGAGTCTTCAGACTTCCCTCTTACAGTGTAGTAAGTCTGGAGACTCCGATGTAAAGGGGGCTCTGTGAAATGTGATTAGAGATTTGACATTTCTACAATTAAAATTTTTCTACTTACGATCCACAATTTGTAGCTGCTGGAATGGCTCGCTGTCTCTGAATGCATAGTTCAGTGTGGCCGTCCTCCTCCTCCCCTTCTTCACCAAAACCACAAGAGGGTGTCGCCCGTCCGCTTTGGCTAGAAGCAGAAGAGAAAAAAGAAACATAAAAAATACTAATGTACATAGTAGTATTAAAGGTTGTGAAGAGACACTTGATGGAGGTAGGAAAGGTAGGAGCGAGAGGGAGGGGAGGGGGGGGGGTGTTGGTATTTGTGTTGTTGCATACCTAAACACATGTCCACCTACCCAAAAAATTGTAACCTATCTGGTCACATGTAATGTATATTTTTACTTACCGGAGATTTGCTCCACAGCCTTTTGCAGGAGCCTGGGTGAGCGCCTTTTGGCATCACTCCAGGCCCGCTGGAGATCCACCACACAAGGCCGGAACAGGAATCTTCGCCGCAGCCTCATCCGGACACGACACATCAACTTGTGCTTTTGGTGAAGATGCATGTTCACCTTGTCATACCCCCAGAGGAGGAGGAGCTGTGGAAAGAGCAGTGTATGTTTGAGTCCAAGTATGTCCAAAATAGTGCAGTCTTCCAAAAACATGCTAGGTCGTCTTTGAGATATTGTAGAACAAAGAATCCTATTTCTGGTGATACATATACATCGATGTCCAAATCTACCTCCATGACATAGGTTGCCCCACACTGGTGATTTCCTCTACATGATATTGCCATTTTGTCAATTGGCCTTTCATTACACACCCAGGGCCGCCATCAGGGGGGGACAGCCAATACACATGTAGGGGGCCTGAGTGCCTGTAGGGGCCCCGGACCCGCCATCCATGAAGTGTGCAGGAGACAGTAGCCAGGTGACACATAAGGCAGGAGAAGCGCCGAAGGATAAATGCATATAGTAAGCACAGTAAACTAGCTGGCAGGGCTGGGACTCAGGAGATGTTATGAGGGAGGGACTTAAGAGCCTTTCAGCTACTCATTGGCTGAGGAGGTAACAGGAGGCAGGCTGATCCGCTTCCTGCTACTTCCTTAGCCAATGGGTACACAGGGTGCACTGTCCATCACTGCACAGCCTTGTGCTTCCTCTGCTGATGGGATAGAATTCCTCTGCAAAAAAAACCTGCTGCAGAGATGGAGATAAGAGAGATGAAAAATAAATGTTTCCTACTGAAGCTGCTAGATTTAGCTAGAATACATGTACAGTTCATAGCCCTTGGCATGTTAATTACAGTCACTGTATTTACAACCTTATTGCTGTCCATTTAGCAGGGTGAAAGTAACTTTACACACATGTAGCATAGGTATCAACTTTTGTCACCATGTTAAAAGGACAGCAGTATGGGTAGAATTACAGTGACTGTTATTAGTCCAGGCTCACTAAACTAGCCAATGCTTGGAAAAGCAAGCCATGCAGATTGCTTTTCAGGTTCCTTTTAACATGAGCTGTCTGATTGGGTGTGGCTGTTCATTTTTCACGCAGACCTGATAAGCCCCTCCATTCTCCTTTATGGAGTGTTATATGTAAATGGGATTGATTCATTTGAGATGCAGATTTAAACTATGTATGGGCAGGCTGAAGGTACCCAAGTTGATTGATCGATCAACTTGAGGACAACGTACAACCAGTCTGTCAGATTTTACACACGCTTATCGCTAGCAGCTCTTGTAGCCACTAGCAATAATCACTGTGTTTTCCTGGCAGGGGCAGCACCGGGAGAACACAATGGCTCTGCAGGAGGGTTTCCCCTGTCTGTGTTGATGGTGGAATCAAGGCAAAATGTTTTTCCTGCAAGCCACTGGACAAACAAATAATGTTTCTTTAATTAATCCATGATTTCGCCAAAATGGGAAAAAAAAGATGTTTGCTTTGTATATTCTTAAGTTTGCTACATAACTAGAACATGTAACAGTGTTATATCATTGCATGAGATTTCCCCTCACTTCCTGTCTTGGTGTCACCAGGACAGGAAGTGAGGGAATCTCCCGGTGGGGATATAGCCAGCAATTCTTTCCTTTTATATATACTATGGACATTATAAGGCAACAATTGCAAGCTATTTCCCCACAGTGATATTCCCCCACTTCCTGTTCTGGTGACACTAAGACAGGAAGTGAGGGGAGATCTCATGCAATGATATAACCCTATTAGAAATTTGAGTTCCGTCTAAAAAGTATACATAAAGTAAGCACTTTGTTTCCAAAGGGGCTAAATTATGGAGGAGTTAAAACCCCATAGTGTGATCCGGGAATATGACGCTGTGCTCATACACTCCTCAATGTGTCTGTTCATTATGCTGTGCTGAATTATCCTGGATTCGCAATTCCTGCAAGAGGAGCACATGGGATGTGGGAGATGCGAATTTAATGTGGCAGAATTATCCACACAATCACGCATAATCCTTTTTAAAGGTCCCCAGCAGAATTTGATGGCATAGTGGTTCACAGCAGTGCCATCAGATTCCAGTTAGATCTGTAAATTAACAAAGCAATGGGATCTGGGGGTGTATTTAACTTGCAATGGACACCCCCGTTGATTCACATATGGCAGTGTGAGATGCGTGTGTTGGGAATGTGATCCATTAAGACAAGTGATTATATACTCATGTGTTTAGTTTAGAGGTGATTTGTCCAATGCAATCCTTTGAAGACATGACCAGTCCAGATTTTTGTGATCACTCATTCCATCTCAGGTGAACAAATTAGCTGCTGTCTGCAGATACAGCTTATGATGGTGAGTCTCAGACAAGACAAACGGTGCAGAGCTTGCAGTGTGTATGTATGTATTTAAGGCAATAATTTTTGGCATAATGTTTTTAGGGAATATAATGTTTCTAATCTTGCATATATGAAAAGGGGCAATACATTTGTCTTTATCTAGACAGATTCCAAAGCGTCATGGCAATCTGTCACAGATAATTGTGTTTCATTTTGTGTAAAAGTAGAAACTAATCAAATCTATCTATATACAGGCATACCCCACTTTAAGCACACAATGGGACTAGGGCATATATGTAAAACGAAAATGTACTTAAAGTGAAGCAATCCCTTTTTTCTTTTCTCAATGCATGTAAATACACCAGCTCCATAGGAAATTTTGGCCACCTTGACATGGCCTTGCTCCCAAACCATGTGGGAGCATGTTAAGGGGATCCAGGACTATGACATGATAGATTACCTAGGCAAGCTGGCTAGCCACAAAAAGGATATGTTGTAGTCCTGGGTACCCTCTTGGTGCTCCCTAAGTTTGTTATCCCTGTCACTTATGGTTTGTGAGCAGTGTCATGCCAAGCTGGACAAGCTGTGTCCTTACTCGCGAGTGTATGTAAAGTGAGTGTACTTATAGATAGGCATACCCCGCTTTATCTATATAGAAAGTTCCTAGATGTGAACCTGTTCCCTACTAATTATAATATATATACATATTATATACATTATATATATATATATATATATATATATATATATATAAAAAAAAAAATATATATATATATATATATATATATTTTATATAAATATATATATATATATATATATATATATATATAATATAAATATATATATTATATAAAATATATATATATATATATATATAAATATATATATATATATATATATTATATACAATATATATATATATATATATATATATATATATATATATATATAAAATATATACAATATATACTATATATATATATTATATAAAATATATACTATATATATACTGTATATATATATATATATATATAGAGTAGGGAACAGGTTCACATCTAGGAACTTTCTATAACAGGAAGCTTCTATCTCACGTCTAATAGGCAGAAAGTGCATGCGCATATCAGTAGACCAAAAGTTACTTGCACACCCGCTAGATAAGCTACACCCCCCCAGCCACCATCCCCCATCCCGCACATTCACCCCCCCCCCTCCTTACCTTACAGATAAATGCCACAATTTCCGCGGTAAACTGCGCTGGAGCCATAATGCACGTACTTGCGGGAGGATCTGTACAGTTTCCGGAAACGTGTGCACCCACAAATAGTTTCGTTTCTGGTTGCATTTACAAATGTGATAACGCTGTTTTTTATATTAGCGAATTCGCCAAAAATAGTCACCTTACACAACCATTAAGCATATCTAACATAAAAAATAAATAAAAAACATACATTTGTGGACACCAGAAAACTTTATTTATACACATGAAGACATTTTGAAAAAAGATTTGAAACATGCTGTTTATTACAAAGAGAATACACAGCTCAAACATTTCACATGACATTTTTTTGGCACAGTCTCCACAGTATCCCATTGAAGCCACAGAATTGTATTTTTTTTAAACAAAACAACCTTTGTACAACATTTATACCATATACATCGACAAAGAGCCCATAATCTTCAGATACATGTGTAGATTGACAGAACAATACACAATTATGTTAACACCAAAAAATACTTACAGAGAGTCAAGTGGGCTTATGTGTCTTTGGACATAACAGACAACACAGCCAAATCCCACCTCCATAAATAACAAAGGCCCCCAAATGTTAACCATAAAGCATGTGACACACAATATATTGGACCTCTTGCTAGGCAAAATCTTTGCTCCTGTCTGAGTGACCTATATATAATCAAGGGAAACACACACCCAGTAATGGTAACTCCCAGGCAAAAATTTAACTCTGTGTGTCCTGTGTGTTTTGGAGCATGCTCAATTGGAAAAAAAAGGGAAATAGAAATGAGGAGAGAGACCTAAACAACCCAAATACATGTATGTATGTATGTATGTATGTATGTGTGTATATATGTGAATTGAGAAAATTCTCTCTTCAAGTTTGCTAGTCATTATTTGGAATGTTTAGATACAGGAATACATACATATATACACAATTACATGAGAGAGCGAGAGAGAGCGAAATATATATTTAGGGAAACTATTGAAACACACCTTTTTGGATTTGGGAGTTCAGATTGTGAAGATTGAACAGATATATAAGCCAACAATCTGACTCATCACTCATGAACATCCATAATCTTGGCGTGGCAATTATATCAGGCGTTCTTATGGGCGTTTTTGCTGGCGTTTTCCCAGGCGTTTTGACATGGATTTTTTGGGCAGGCATTTTTATATGAAATAACCTAAAAAAGCCCCAAAAACAGACCACAACACCTACATGTGAACGTAGCCAGTTTGGGGGCGTTTGGGGGGGATTTGTACAGCTCAAGGATCAACTCCCAAAACAGCCAAAAAGTCCAATCCTATTCAGTTCAATAGCCCCTGTTCCCATGTGAGCATTTTGACAGCATGAGGAAAACACCCAACGCTCACAAGAGGACATGAGCTTCTTTAACACCAGTAAGGACTGAGAAATAGCACAATCATTAGGGAGTCTGCCTTCCTGCTGTAGGTTTGTAAGTTCGAATCCAGAAGGAGCCCTCTGTATGGACAACACTTGGAGGTCTCCAAATGTTAACATCAAGCATTTTGCTCATGTTTGAAAAAGGCATGTGTATCAGCAAACCTTTAATCTAAAGACATGAACAAAATACAAAAGATGCCACATAAAGTCAATATGTAGCAATATTGTGAGCTAAAGCTATATTTGTTTGTTGGGCATACTTTGCTAATTAGCCAAGTATGGGGATATATATATACCTTCAGTTAAATGTGTAGTCAAATGCTAACACTTGGCCATACCCATATGGAAGAAAATGTTGTATTTGCAATATATTTAGAAAAACATTCTTTTGAAACACATAGAATATTGGCAAAATTGTGACATTTCCTTTATATTTGTGAAATGCTAATAATCTTTATTTGAAATATGTTTTACATCTATTTTTGTTCTATATGACTACCCATTCCCCAATGTAATATTTTGTGGGATAATTTAGATAATGTGGAGGTTCTATATAAACACTGTAGATTTCACTGTTATTATTTCAGAGTTAGCAGGAAAGGTGTATGGAACATGATGGTGTTTACTAAGGGATCCCTTGTTAGAAGTGTGCATGTTTTTCTAATCCGCCGGTTTTTTCCATTTTCTATGGGCAAGACAATGGATTTTTAATACGTATTCAAAAAAGAAATTGCCCAAATTCGCGCTAGCGGAATTTTTTGAGCCTATTTGGCGTTGCGCATGCGCACATTCGCGCGCTTGCAGCTCGGGGCTTAAGGAGCTTTTTTTACTTTCTACACTTTTGCAGATATCTCTCTTTCTAAGTCAGTTTTTGACATTTTTTAAAAGCTAGTCATCTCCAAATTCTTCTCCACACTTTCCACAGTGATTTGGGATTTTTGGGGGTACAGGGGAAAATTTGGCAAAACATTAGTCGAGCTTTTAGCTGGCGTGTTTTTAAGTCGCGCTCTGACCTTGTAGCATCTTAATGAATCTCACACTAGGCGTTATTGGCCGCCCGCCGTTCTTTGAATACCAATTTCAGACGTACAAATTCGCCGGTTCGCAAAAATCCCGCCGTTAGCCAATTCGCCGTACTATGAATCAGACCCACAGTAACACCCTCTCCAGCTATCACCTATAGAAGAGCCACTTCTATGAAAGATAGCCTAGTACAAAGCGAGTATAAAGGCTCCAACAGAGAGGATCCATGCCAGGAAAAAGGCACATTTCCTTGTGGCAAATGTGATCAATGTAAAGTGATAGTTAGATGCAAAACAACCAGACTCCCTAATGGTGAAATCTTTCACCCTAGACATTTTGTGAATTGCAAAACCAAGGGGGTCGTGTATTTGATGCGATTCGAATGCAAGGCCTTCTATATTGGGAAAACCAAGCAAGAACTAGGTAAACGCATCAATAAGAATATGCAGAGTCTAAATATTGGAGACTTGTATCTGCCACTTGGTAGGCATATGGCTATTGCCCACAAATACAGGACCCCCAAGGTAACTTTTTATGTCCTCGAAAGGGTGCATATCCCGGCCAGGGGGGGGTGATTGGAACAAGCAGCTACTCCAGCGTGAAATGCGATGGATTGCTTGGCTTGGGGCAACCACCCCCCCTGGCCTAAATGAAGCGGAAAGCTATAGGCCTTTTCTAGAGGGATTCTCCTCAGGGAAGACAGATTGATAGTCCCTCTTCCCTCTGTCCATTACAGGTGAAATGCCCGTCCCTTATGGGATTTTGGGCAACTACCATCTGTCTCTTTTCTCTCTTTCTCCTTTATGCTTTTAATACTTTCCCTAATTTCATCCTAGGGCTTTTAAAACATTATATACCCTCCCTCTTCTCCCCTTCTTCTTTCCCCCCTGGGAAATATGGCAGCATGAATATATTAAAATCTATGAGATATTACATCTCCTAGTGGGTCAATATTATCTTTACACACTTTGAAGTGATTATTTATGTTTATACAAAATTGTCAAAACATGTGATTGCACCGTGCGACTAACATTTCCCCCCTTTTTCCGGGAAACTGTGGGTGGGTTCTTTATCTCTATACCCATTCCCAGGGTTTAATTGCCTCCCCCTTTTTTGGGAGGCACCAACTTCCCTGCCCACTCCTACTGTTCCCCAGTGGATCCCCCTCACACTCCGGGCTAACACCCCCTCTAGCTTCTGGCCTTTCCTTCCCCTCCTTTGTGCAGGCCTACCAGCTGACTAGTACCCCCAGCCATGCAATCACAATTGCACGGTTTCCTTCTTTTCCCCCTCAGGGGGCTCCCTTGTAGCCGAGAGCCCGACACGGGTAAGACATCTCCAATGGGGACCATTCTGCATTTTTTGGCCCCCTAACATCTGGAGAAACTAGCGTTCTCAGAATGGTAACACTTGGCTGCCTAAGCTCCATGTGTTCCATTTCTGAACCCCTAGACAATTTCTCTAGGGGGTATACGCATTACCCGTGCCTGGGGCGCTATCCGATATAGATTTCCCCCTATTTGAATAAATGGCCAATTGGGAGCTTTTATATAACCCATAGAGGGTTAATATCACCTATATTTTTGGGCTTTAATAAAACTGCCTATTTTTGTGCATTTGAATTAATTAAACATAAGTCAAGTCCTGTTGGGGGCAAAAAAATTCCCCCTTCTTTTTGTTTTCCCCCTTTCTGAGAATTTAAGTCTAGACAATTACTCCCTTCCCTGTTCTCCGCTGCACGAATATACCGCTGCACTTCGGGCGGACATGTAGTTTAGTCCGTCTAAGGTAAGGGCGGATGTGATGTCACCGCTAGCCCATTGGAACTTTCCGTGGGTAATCTAGGCGGAAATGACGTGCAGCCGAGTTTGAGTCAGGGCGGATATGATGTCACCGCCAAGTCCGTGGGACTTCCCGCGGTAACAAGAGGCGGATATGACGACAGCACCAGTACGGATCTCGCGGCAGTTACTACGAGACTCCGGGCCATTGATCAATATATAAGGGGATGCCGAGAGTCAGTACGGAGAGCTATCTCTCCGAGGCACCACGGGACTGCCGTCCATCTTATTGTCTACACCTGCACGAAACAGTGAGTACTCTTTAGGGGACCTGGATCTTTTGAACCTGCATTACATTATATTGAAGGGGGTTTCTTACTCTTTACCACCAGGATCCATAGGGTGTGCGACACTGAGGCAATATCACACATCCCTAGGGATGATACGCCGCTGGTCTCATTGGACACTGTGACTGCAGGTTCCACTCTGAACGGTAGCTATCTTTTTGCCTTGCAATAGCCATTTATAGTAGACATGCTTATATATACAACAGTGCATATATATATGCATATCCTGTTTGCTTTATATTTATATTTATTCCAGGCAAGTATTTATACTCCTACTTGGGATATACTGCTAAAGCCCTCTGTGCACTATACTTATGGAGGTTGATAGGACATCCTAGACCCTCCAATAGAGAAGTGAGGTAAGATATATCAAATATGAGAAATTAAGTACTGTTCAATCTTTATCTCTACCCATAAGGGCTCAAGATATACCCTCATACCTCCCCCCCTCTCCCCTAACAGGACCAATAACATAGCAAGCCCGGGAGATACATATATTGGAGGATAATAATTCCTTGGAAGAATTCTCTTTCCCCCTTCTTTTAAAACCCTCTTTTCCATATCTTTACATGGAAAATCATCATAACAGGTGAATCTATTTAATACTTTTTTAGATTATAACAATAAGTATATATACATCATTCCAGAATCCCTGATAGTCATCAAACATACTCACTATTTCAGGTGAAGAATATTTTGTGATATAATATACCTGACTCTAGCTCTCGACGCATGGGAGAATAACTATTATCCCCTGAAGGGTAATCCTATGGGGCTCTATTTCTCGCAGGTATGTGATCCTAACACAATTGGCATTCCATCTGGAAGTTCTTTTTTCATACTTTTTTTCATTCTTTCTCCCCCCTTTTCTTTCTCTGCTTGAGCTTTGTTTCCAACTGTTGGGGGGCCTTCTTTCCCCACGGGGTGGTACCTCACAGGAGGGTGCCTTGGGGGCACCCCTGGTGAACCAGAAGAGGTTTTTATGGTAAATTTGGGGTAATATGTTGTCGCGGATGCAAAAAATACTTGTTTTAATGTAAAACCAATACTGTAAAATGTATATGTTTTTCTGTCCTTTTTTGGAATTTATATTTAATTATGCTTCTCAGGAATATATGCAGATTCCCTGAGGAAGATTTCTGTACTAGACAACGTTTTGAAACGCGTTGGACTCTGCTCTTTACCTGTGACTGTATTGTATCATTTATGATATTTCCTAGTTCATGACTATATGTTAATATGGATATGATGATTTTTTGCCAACACCCACATTCTTTCTAAATAAATTTCACTTTTTACTATATACAACTTTTCTCTTGAGAGATTTCTACTGTTACCTCTAAAGTCCCACCAAACCAAGGGGGTTCCTTTTTTCAATTTATGACGGGATTATGGTAACTTATTACCTTGAAATTTTCTACATTATTTCACACATGGTTCCATCTCCTCCTCCATCTCCTCCTCCTCATCCTCCTCATCCTCCAGAACTGTGCCCCTGCTGGACAATTGTGTCCCTGACGTTTGTGGGTGCAGGAACCCACCCTCGGAGCCACTTGCGAATGACTGCCCTGAAAGCCTTGGAAATGTTACCTCTTCATCCTCCTCCTCCTCCTCCTCATCCTGTGCCACATCCTCTTCCTAATCGTTTTTTGAAGGAGGCATAGAAGTGGGATAGTTAAGCTGACAACGGCATCATCGGCACTGGCCATGTTGGTGGAGTACTCAAAACAGCGCAACAAGGCACACAGGTCTCGCATGGAGGCCCAGTTATTGGTGGTGAAGTGGTGCTGTTCCGCAGAACGACTCACGCGTGCGTGCTGCAGCTGAAACTCCACTATGGCCTGCTGCTGCTCGCACAGTCTTTCCAGCATGTGCAAGGTGGAGTTCCACCTTGTGGGCACGTCACATATGAGGCGGTGAGCGGGAAGGCCGAAGTTACGCTGCAGCGCTGACAGGCGAGCAGCAGCAGGGTGAGAACACCAAAAGTGCGCACAGACAGCCCGCACTTTCTGCAGCAGCTCTGACATATCGGGGTAATCTTTCAGGAACCTCTGCACCACCAAATTCAGCACATGCGCCAGGCAAGGGATGTGCGTCAAACCGGCTAGGCCCAGAGCTGCTATGAGATTTCGCCCGTTATCGCACACCACCAGGCCGGGCTTGAGGCTCGCTGGCAGCAACCACTCATTTGTCTGCTGAAGCGCCCTGCAATCCTCGGTGGTGGAAGGACATGCGCCAAATTGCTATCTGCCTCAGGCCCATCCACCACTGCATTTACCCAGTGTGCCGTTAGGGAGATATAACGCCCCTGACCGTGCTTACTGGTCCACGTATCGGTAGTTAAGTGGACCTTGCCACAGATGGCGTTGCGCAGTGCACACCTGATTTTTTCCCCCACTTGGTTGTGCAGGGAAGGGATGGCTTGCCTGGAAAAGTAGTGGCAGCTGGTCACAGCCACGGACATAAGGCTTTTAAAACTGTGCGTCTCCACCAGACGGAATGACAGCATTACAAAGGCCAAGAATTTTGAAATGCTGGCATTCAGGGCCAGGGATCGCGGGTGGGTAGGGGGGTACTTCCTCTTCCTCTGAAGTGTTTGGGAGATGGAAAGCTGAACGCTTCCACGGGACATTGTGGAGATGGTTGGTGACCCAGGTGGTGGTGTTGCTGACAGATCGTCTGTTTGCGGGGTGGCAGGTGCCGGTATCACTACAGAGGTGGATAGAGAGGCCGAGACTGCAGCAGAAGAGGAAGCAGGAGGAGCCAGAGACCTTTCTTGGTTTTGAAGGTGTCTACTCCACTGCAGCTCGTGCTTTGCACTTAGATGCCTGATCATGCAGGTTGTGGTCAGGTTGAGAAGGTTTATGCCTCGCCTCAGGCTCGGATTGCACAGGGTGCAAACCACTCGTGTCCTGTCATCAGCACATTTTCTGAAGAACTTCCACGCTAGAGAACTCCTTTGAGCTGGCTTTGGTGCGCTCGTTCCCTTGCTGCGTTGGGCAGTAGCAGGCGTAGTGTCTAGGGCACGGCCGCTCCGCTTCTGCACCCTGCTCCCTCTTCTGCTGTGCTGGTGGCTCTGTGCGACCACCGCCTCTTTCTCCAAACTACTCAGGTCACCTGCATGACCTTCATTCCATGTGGGGTCGAGGACCTCATCGTCCTCCACATCATCTTCCACCCAGTCTTCACCCCTGCCCTCCTTGTCAGTCTCCACAATTCTGAGTGCCGCAGCAGTTGGCACCTGCGTTTCGTCATCATCGAAGACGTGCTGCGATGGTCCTTCCATGTACTCATCTTGAGAAATAAGTGGTTGGGCATCGCTGCACTCAATCTCTTCCACTTCTGGGGCAGGGCTAGGTTGATGGCCCTGGGAAACCCTGCTGACAGAGTCATCAAAAAGAAGAAGAGACTGCTGCATGACTTGGGGCTCAGACTGCTTGCCTGATTTGCAAGGGGGTGAGGTGAAAGACGGTTGGACATTGGCTGCAGGTGCCAACTCTGATCTTTCTGCAGTAGACTGGGTGGGAGACAATGTGAAGGAACTGGAGGCACTGTCAGCAACCCAATTTACTATCGCCTGTACTTCTTCTGGCCTCATCACTTCTAGAGGCGCATGATGCCCTACCAAATACTGCTGCAGGTTCTGTCGCCTACTCACACTTGAGGAAGGTGTTTCACTTCGACCACGTCCTCTCCTTGCAAGAGGAGCTCTACCAGCAGCACCACGACCCAGGCCACGGCCCCTATTTGACGGTCTCCTCATATTTCTGTAATTTATTATCTTGCCCTAGAAAGGGGTTTATTGAATAGCGGAACAAAACAACAACAGTATCGCACGAGTGTATCTCACAGTCAAATATGCAAACTATGCCGCAATTTAATTTTTTTTACCCCAAAAGGGTGTTTATTAAATAGCGGAATAGAAAAACAGTATACAAATACAACGGGTGTATCTCACAGTCAAATATGCAAACTATGACGCAAATTTAATTTTTTTCACCCCAAAAGGGTGTATATTGAATTGCGGAATAGAAAAAAGGATATGAAACGGTGTATCTCACACGTACAAACACAGACTAGGCCCCGATTACAATTTTTTGTACCCTAAAGGGAGGATGAGGAAGAGGAGTAGGAGGAGTTCGGAACAGGAGGCAAACTGAAGCGCCCTGCAATCCTTGGCGGTGGAAGGAGATGCGCCAAACAAATTTAAAAGGTGTATCTCACACGTACCGATACAGACTATGCCGTAATTTAATTTTTTACACTCCAAAAGGGTGTATATTGAATAGCGGAATAGGAAAAAATTGATAAAACGGCGTATCTCACACGTACAAACACAGACTAGGCCCCGATAATTTTTTGTACCCTAAAGGCAGGATGAGGATGAGAAGTAGGAGGAGGTCCGAACAGGAGGCAAACTGAAGCACCCTGCAATCCTCAGCGGTGGAAGATGCGCCCCAAAAATTTGGAAGGTGTATCTCACATGTACAGATACAGGCTATCCCGCAATTTAATTGTTTTTACCCCAAGGGTGTAGATTGAATAGCGGAATAGAAAATACGATATCAAAAGGTGTATGTATCTCACACGTACAGACCCAGACTAGGCCCTGATTACTATTTTTTGTACCCCAAAGGCAGGATGAGGAGTAGGAGGAGTTCGGAACAGGCAGGAGGCAAACTGAAGCACCCTGCAATCCTCGGCGGTATAAGATGCGCCCCAAAAATTGTAAAGGTGTATCTCACACGTACCGATACAGACTATCCCGCAATGTAATTGTTTTTACCCCAAGAGTGTAGATTGAATAGCGGAATTGTCAGAGAAGTCCATAAGGTAGTTAGAACTTTCCGCCATTAGATGGCGCCAAGCTGGCTATTTAAACTGACTCTCTGCATGGATTCATTGCTGTTTGGTCTGCAGCTTCCTGTGTACTGTTCCTGACTTCCTGTGACCTCTGATCTTGATCCGGCTTGTTGTCTCTAACCTGTGCTTGTCTGCTTCCTACCCTGACCCTGGCTTGTCTTCTGGATTTCGCTTCTGCCTGTTGATCCTGCATTGCTGCTCTCCTGGTACCGACCCGGCTTGTGACCCGATTACTCTGCTGCCTATCGTCTATGTCCTTCCTGCCCGACCATTACCTACCTACCATTGCCCGACCATTACCTACCCGGCTTGTTTGACCCTGCACCCTGCTCATCCGGCCTGCTACAACTCCAGCCCAGCAAGCTCGCTTCCAGCAGTCTCATACCAGCCCGCTCACTGCGACCACACTACTACTGGACTGATTACAGGCACTCCTACGTCACCGTGCTTCTGTGGCCGCTGTCTCACTATCAGAGGCCCACGAGAGGCCCTCCTCTACACGTCAGGCTCACTTACAAGGTACATGACAGGAATAGAAAATATGATATCAAAAGGTGTAGATTGAATAGCGGAATAGAAAATATGATATCAAAAGTTGTATCTATCTCACACGTACAAACCCAGACTAGGCCCAGATTACTATTTTTTGTACCCTAAAGGCAGAATGAGGAGTAGGAGGAGTTTGGAACAGGCAGGAGGCAAACTGAAGCACCCTGCAATCCTCGGCGGTATAAGATGCGCCCCAAAAATTGGAAAGGTGTATCTCACACGTACCGATACAGACTATCCTGCAATTTAATTCTTTTTACCCCAAGGGTGTAGATTGAATAGCGGAATAGAAAATATGATATCAAAAGGTGCATCTCACACGTACAGACCCAGACTAGGCCCTGATTACTATTTTTTGTACCCCAAGGCAGGATGAGGAGTAGGGGGAGTTCAAAACAGGCAGGAGGCAAACTGAAGCACCCTGCAATCCTCGGCGGTATAAGATGCGCCCCAAAAATTGGAAAGGTGTATCTCACACGTACCGATACAGACTATCCCGCAATTTAATTATTTTTACCCCAAGGGTGTAGATTGAATAGCGGAATAGAAAATATGATATCAAAAGGTGTATCTATCTCACACGTACAGACCCAGACTAGGCCCTGATTACTATTTTTTGTACCCTAAAGGCAGGATGAGGAGTAGGAGGAGTTCGGAACAGGCAGGAGGCAAACTGAAGCACCCTGCAATCCTCGGCGGTATAAGATGCGCCCCAAAAATTGGAAAGGTGTATCTCACACGTACCGATACAGACTATCCCGCAATTTAATTATTTTTACCCCAAGGGTGTAGATTGAATAGCGGAATAGAAAATATGATATCAAAAGGTGTATCTATCTCACACGTACAGACCCAGACTAGGCCCTGATTACTATTTTTTGTACCCTAAAGGCAGGATGAGGAGTAGGAGGAGTTCGGAACAGGCAGGAGGCAAACTGAAGCACCCTGCAATCTTCGGCAGTATAAGATGCGCCCCAAAAATTGGAATGGTGTATCTCACACGTACCGATACAGACTATCCCGCAATTTAATTCTTTTTACCCCAAGGGTGTAGATTGAATAGCGGAATAGAAAATATGATATCAAAAGGTGTATCTATCTCACACGTACAGACCCAGACTAGGCCCCGATTACTATTTTTTGTACCCTAAAGGCAGGATGAGGAGTAGGAGGAGTTCGGAACAGGCAGGAGGCAAACTGAAGCACCCTGCAATCCTCGGCGGTATGAGATGCGCCCCAAAAATTGTAAAGGTGTATCTCACACGTACCGATACAGACTATCCCGCAATTTAATTCTTTTTATCCCAAAGGGTGTAGATTGAATAGCGGAATAGAAAATATGATATAAAATTGGTAATTTTTTAATAGCACATGTGAACACAGCAGTGTCTTATATCAGTCAGCTCTGCTGCAGGCTATGAAGGGAAAAAAAAAAGAAAATTCCCCTTTAAGTTTGTAATTTTTAAATAGATTAGTACAGACTATGCCACAATTTAATTTTTTTAACCCAAAAGGGTGTATATTAAATAGTGGAATAGAAAAAAGTGTATAAATTTTAAAATCACTCAATAATAGCACATGTGAACACAGCAGTGTATTATCACAGTCAGCAGCACTGAAGGAAAAACGCTGCACACAACTGACTAATAAAAAATATTTTTTTCTCCCTCCTCCTCAGCGGGCAAAAAGATTGTGTTCACTGCACCACCCCACACACAGCAAAATCGATGTAGAACACTGACCCTGCCTATTCTCCAGCCTCGCCCTAAAATGCCCTAATATCTTGCCCTGCCTGCACTCCGACCTGACCCTGAATTCTTTTCGGACACAATATAATTTTTCACTGTCTGTCCCTAATCAGCAGCCAGCACGTATGATGTGTGCTCTGTCCCTAATCTACAGCAGAATGACGCGGCGCGCTGGGGCTCTCAAACTTATAAAAACATGGTCACATGCTTCAGATGGCCAATCACAACTACTAATACATTAGTAGGCATGGCTGGGATGGCTTAAGGCACACCAGTTAAACGCTTGTTGATTGGCTGTTGAAAGCCCGCCATTAAAAGCGTGCCATTACATACAAACCCGGAAATAAAATGACCGAAGACAGATTTTAAACCCGAACATACGGTAAAGTTTTCGGGTCCGTGTTCGGGTAAAAAAAATCCAATTATTCGGTACGAACACGAATAATACAGTTCGTGTTCGCTCAACACTACTCATAACGTTTCTGATGGTGTTATAGTGAATTGCATTTGCACCTAAAAATAGTCAAAATGGAGGTAAAATAGAACAAAATCAGCGTTGGAGGTACAATGAATTAGGCCATTTGTATCTTCGGCTAGCCACTTTAGTTGGTGCACTTAGAACTCCTGCTTGGTAAAGTGTAGCTGTGGTATGCTGACAATATCTGGATAGCAAGGCAAACACTGACTGCTTAACAGGGCTTCAACAAGACCCAGGCTCGGGCAAGTGAGGGCAAAGTGAAATAACTGTCTGTTAGCAATGTCCTTGTTTCCTGCAGATGGGCAAGTGCCCTCTCATCAATCCTGTGGTCAGGGCCCAAAGGAATATCCTGGAACAGGTAGGCACTTATGGTAACCCGATTGGTCACCACACACTGGAGCGATTCACTCAGCCGATGCAGGTGCGTCTGGACAGGCACCTGGGATTCCCCTTTAATCAGGCTGGACCTCTGGAATACATCAATGGACTGACCTGGGAGGCAACACCTCTCCCCTAGGTCCAGTCTATTCCCCTGCCTCGTGGTAACTGAGTTCTCCCCAGCAGATAAGATGGTGTTCTTCATTCCTTCCATGCCAGAGAATCCTGGGGATTGTAGTCCTGTCCCCATTGATTAGAATGGATCCACCTATTTTGGGAACTACACATCTCAGAGTTCTTTGCAGCTCTTTAATCCTCCCTGGATTGGCTAGTTCCTTCTGCAAATGAGAAACGGGGGGGGGGGGTCCTGAATGTCTGTGAATTCCTCCTCTCACTCACTGCAAAGTGAGAGTAGGTGAGGGAGGGGGGAAATTCCCCTGCAGTTGCTGGCAGGCACTCTGTTCCTTCAGTGAGAGTCTCGGTTATGGAAGCGGGAAAATGCAAGGCACCCGCTACATATACAGTGGGTACGGAAAGTATTCAGACCCCCTTAAATTTTTCACTCTTTGTTATATTGCAGCCATTTGCTAAAATCATTTAAGTTCATTCTTCTTCCTCATGAATGTACACATAGCACCCCATACTGACAGAAAAACACAGAATTGTTGACATTGTTGCAGATTTATTAAAAAAGAAAAACTGAAATATCACATGGTCCTAAGTATTCAGACCCTTTGCTCAGTATTTAGTAGAAGCCCCCTTGTGATCTAATACAGCCAGGAGTCTTTTTGGGAAAGATGCAACAAGTCTTTCACACCTGGATTTGGGGATCCTCTGCCATTCCTCCTTGCAGATCCTCTCCAGTTCTGTCAGGTTGGATGGTAAACGTTGGTGGACAGCCATTTTTAGGTCTCTCCAGAGATGCTCAATTGGGTTTAAGTCAGGGCTCTGGCTGGGCCATTCAAGAACAGTCACGGAGTTGTTGTGAAGCCACTCCTTCGTTATTTTAGCTGTGTGGTTAGGGTCATTGTCTTGTTGGAAAGTAAACCTTTGGCCCAGTCTGAGGTCCAGAGCACTCTGGAGAAGGTTTTTGTCCAGGATATCCCTGTACTTGGCCGCATTCATCTTTCCCTCGATTGCAACCAGTCGTCCTGTCCCTGCAGCTGAAAAACACCCCCACAGCATGATGCTGCCACCACCATGCTTCACTGTTGGGAATGTATTGGACAGGTGATGAGCAGTGCCTGGTTTTCTCCACACATACCGCTTAGAATTAAGGCCAAAAAGTTCTATTTTGGTCTCATCAGACCAGAGAATCTTATTTCTCACCATCTTGGAGTCCTTCAGGTGTTTTTTTAGCAAACTCCATGCGGGCTTTCATGTGTCTTACACTGAGGAGAGGCTTCCGTCGGGCCACTCTGCCATAAAGCCCCGACTGGTGGAGGGCTGCAGTGATGGTTGACTTTCTACAACTTTCTCCCATCTTCTGACTGCATCTCTGGAGCTCAGCCACAGTGATCTTTGGGTTCTTCTTTACCTCTCTCACCAAGGCTCTTCTCCCCCGATAGCTCAGTTTGGCCGGACGGCCAGCTCTAGGAAGGGTTCTGGTCATCCCAAACGTCTTCCATTTGAGGATTATGGAGGCCACTGTGCTCTTAGGAACCTTAAGTGCAGCAGAAATCTTTTTGTAACCTTGGCCAGATCTGTGCCTTGCCACAATTCTGTCTCTGGGCTCTTCAGGCAGTTCCTTTGACCTCATGATTCTCATTTGCTCTGACATGCATTGTGATCTGGAAGGTCTTATATAGACAGGTGTGTGGCTTTCCTAATCAAGTCCAATCAGTATAATCAAACACAGCTGGACTCAAATGAAGGTGTAGAACCATCTCAAGGATGATCAGAAGAAATGGAAAGCACCTGAGTTAAATATATGAGTGTCACAGCAAAGGGTCTGAATACTTAGGACCATGTGATATTTCAGTTTTTCTTTTTTAATAAATCTGCAACAATGTCAACAATTCTATGTTTTTCTGTCAGTATGGGGTGCTATGTGTACATTCATGAGGAAGAAGAATGAACCTAAATCATTTTAGCAAATGGCTGCAATATAACAAAGAGTGAAAAATTTAAGGGGGTCTGAATACTTTCCGTACCCACTGTATATACTGAACCATCTGATATACAGTATATCCTGTAATAACTGATAAATATATATACTGCACTACAATAGAGGGGGCTAGGTGGGACTTTAAAGGTGCAAATGATGGAGAAAAATCTGAATTCTCAAAAAATACACATTTTATTAAACATATAGGATTAGGACAAGACACAACATTGATTAAAATGTTAAAAGCACAAAAATGCACTCGATAATATCAACTCTACATGTTTCGCCATCTTCATAATAGCTTCTTCAGGAGTTTTGGTAGATATTTGTCGAGAGTGAACATTTCTGAATTACAAAAAGAAAAAACATGAAAAATAGGACAAATATAATTACAATGGGGCATATATCAATAGTCCTATATTGAGTGCCCAAATAGATGTCATAATTCTAAAACTAATGACATAATGTACCTTAAAGAGACCTGAACCTTTTCGTTTGCCGGGAGTGGAAACAACGAAGGTGCAGAAACCGGGGTGAGTGGAGAGGAGGGGACTGAGACACCTGACCTCTTAACATTAACCCATAGAGGAGATGATAGCCAAGCCACATATAGCACATATGGTAATGAGGGACTGCAATATAGGAATACATTGGAAGATATAAATTGCATGGGTCTCCTATTAAGGAGTAGGTATCAAATTTGATAACATTAATATATTTACCAGTTTAGTTCAGGGGTAAAGATACCTCAGAGGGTACCCCAATAATAAATGGAAGGAGGAAAGGTTATCTCGCAAAATCCAAAGAGACAAATATCCCTTTAAAACAACAAGAAAGGATGTTGTAAGTATGTATCTTCCAAAGGGAAAGACTGCCAATATTGTATTGATTGTATCAAAAAATGCTATTTACCCTGGTGATCCGGTGTTGTACACATCAAAATTCCCATGCACAGATATCTATGAGAACCTGCCCAATCAAAGAGAGTCTCCAAACAATGCACTCCAGTATGAAGGCTGCGCAAGATATAAAACAGGATAAATAAGAAAAAGACGGTTAGAATGCCATATTCAATCATCGAAGGGTGAAGAGAAGGTCTAAAAAGAAGGATTCCATTACCGCATGTGTCTCCAAACAAGTGTCCTGTTCCCCGGTGGTCTAGTGGAATACTGACCATGTTGCGCCGGCATTTGTACATCTCCTCCACTCCCTCGGTGTCTGACGTCACCGAGGGAGTGAGAGCAAGGCACACCCAGTCGACCAATTGGGACCCGAAGAGGAAGTGCGTCATTACGGCGCGGCGGCATCACATGGTCAAAACCGGAGACCGGAAGTCGAGGGTGACAACATCCGGTCCGGCCACCATGTTAGTCTCTGGTAATGGGTGCCTGACCGAGCGAGCTAGTCAGCTGGTGGATGACTACCTACGTCCCCACGTATTGGCTTTACCCTCCTATATAAGGGACACCAGCGACTTGATTAAAGCCATAGATGGCATTCAGGTTCCAAAAGATGCATGGTTAGTGGGCATTGATGTGGAGGCCCTCTAAAATTCGATCCCGCATCATTGTGGAGTCAGAGTTGTGGAGAGCTTCTTATCTGAGAGAGGTGGTTCCTCATTGGAATATAATGCCTTCATTATCTCACTTCTTAGATTTATCTTGCCCAACAATGTTTTTTTGTTCAATGGCTCCCATTACCTCCAGGTGCAGGGGGTGGCTATGGGGACCAAATGTGCCCCTCCTATGCTAACCTGCACCTGGGGGGATGGGAACGTGATCTCTTCTCCAGGGACGATCTTGAGTCATTTCTCTCCTGTGTGCTCCTGTGGAGAAGATTCATTGATGACATTTTTATGATTTGGACGGGTTCCCTAACTATGTTACTGAGATTCTTTGAGGTTTTGAAAACCAATGATTTTAATCTCAAATTCACGTATACATACAATCAAAAATCTTTAAATTTTCTAGACATTACAGTCTATATAGGTGATGATGGAGCCGTAGGTTCCACTCTTTTTCGTAAAACCACTGCAGGCAATACCATTTTGAGGGCAGATAGTTCCCACCCCCAGCCGCTTGTATTCAGTATACCATATAGCAAATATTTAGGATTGCGGCGAAATTGCACCAAATCAGAGGACTTTGAGAGAGAGGCAAAAAATCTACAGAGACGACTTCTATGTAGAGGTTATAGTAGGGCTTGCTTGAAAAAATCATATCACAGAGAAAAAAAATGGGACAGAACCGATTTAATTTTTGGCAAAAAAAATAATAAAAAAACAAACAATACTGATGGTGTACGTCTAATTACACGGTACTCGGGTCAACATGACCAGGTACGATCAATTCTAAAAAAGTTTTGGTACCTTTTGGAGGCTGATGAAAAGGTATCCAAACACATTGGAGACCGCCCCCAGATAACATTCAAAAGATCTCGATCATTAAGGGACCAATTGGTCCATAGTCATTATTCCTCTTCAGGTAAATTCAAAAGATCGGTGACTGGTACATATTCTTGCAGAAGATGCAACTTCTGCAGATATTTACCTAACACCAGTGAAATCATCCTTCCAAATGGTAAAAAATATAGACCCAACTTCTATGCAAATTGCCAAACCGTTGGGGTCGTATATATAATGTACTGTAGTTGTAAAGCTTTTTACATAGGAAAAACCAAAAGACCTTTCTTCAATAGAATTCGTGATCATGTTAAACTTGTCAAAAACAAAAAGTTTGAAAGTCCCATTAGTCGTCACATGGGCCTCTATCATAGTTTTGATGATAAAATGATGACCTTCTTTGCCTTGGAACACATCCCACTCAATGAACGAGGTGGAAGTGTAGATAAAAACTTATTGCAACGTGAAACCAAGTGGATATTTAATTTATCGGCCACTCAGCATCCTGGTATAAATGAATCCATCAGTTTCAAACCATTTCTTGGCTAGGGAAATGTTAACATAATTTATGGTTGGTCTCATCCATAAATTTTGGTTGAAAACCAACAAATCGGATTTTGTACCTGTGTTATAAATCCTCTTTTTTGTCTTCATGTATTAATACTGATGAATATATATTCTGTGTGCAGATTGTCTGCATTGTATTTTTCAGATGTAGTCCATCTGCCTATGATTGAACAAAGGATCTCGTTTTGATTTAACCTTCTAATATCTTTCCTGATCCTTGCCGGTAAGTGAATGCAACTATGGGTGCTGAGCCGTGATGGTGATAGTATTTCCATCTGTTGGGAGGATCACTGGACTGAGCATAAATTTCCTGCCTCCAGCACTGTTACCCATATGGGCACCCGCGGTGCCCTACCTTATTTCCAGGTATTTCGGTCCGACCTGGTCAGTAGAGGCACCGCCTTCTACTCCCAGCCTTTCCCCCATTGGAACCCTACAATATCAATTCCAATAGATTTTTCCCTTCTTCACTTGTCAAATGAGTGAATAGATCAACGATTCTTTATTTGAATATTCCTGCTTTGGAATTTTGTATGTGACGGAGTTCCTATAAAATCCTTTACAGTATTGAGGCATTTCTGCTGGAATATAATTTTGGGCATTTCTTCCTTGTTTTAACTTGATCTGCCTTGGACTGCTTGGCCTAATTGGAGGAATGATTCTCCTCTGCTTTGGCCCGTATTCTTTTCTGTGTACTTTCTTGCTTACAGCACTTAACATGGTAGCCGGACCGGATGTTGTCATCCTCGACTTCCGTTTTCCGGTTTTGACCATGTGATGCCGCCGCGCCGTAATGACGCACTTCCTCTTCGGGTCCCAATTGGTCGACTGGGTGTGCCTTGCTCTCACTCCCTCGGTGACGTCAGACGCCGAGGGAGTGGAGGAGATGTACAAATGCCGGCGCAACATGGTCAGTATTCCACTAGACCACCGGGGAACAGGACACTTGTTTGGAGACACATGCGGTAATGGAATCCTTCTTTTTAGACCTTCTCTTCACCCTTCAATGATTGAATATGGCGTTCTAACCGTCTTTTTCTTATTTATCCTGTTTTATATCTTGCGCAGCCTTCATACTGGAGCGCATTGTTTGGAGACTCTCGTTGATTGGGCAGGTTCTCATAGATATCTGTGCATGGGAATTTTGATGTGTACAACACCGGATCACCAGGGTAAATAGCATTTTTTGATACAATCAATACAATATTGGCAGTCTTTCCCTTTGGAAGATACATACTTAAAACATCCTTTCTTGTTGTTTTAAAGGGATATTTGTCTCTTTGGATTTTGCGAGATAACCTTTCCTCCTTCCATTTATTATTGGGGTACCCTCTGAGGTATCTTTACCCCTGAACTAAACTGGTAAATATATTAATGTTATTAAATTTGATACCTACTCCTTAATAGGAGACCCATGCAATTTATATCTTCCAATGTATTCCTATATTGCAGTCCCTCATTACCATACGTGCTATATGTGGCTTGGCTATCATCTCCTCTATGGGTTAACGTTAAGAGGTCAGGTGTCTCAGTCCCCTCCTCTCCACTCACCCCAGTTTCTGCACCTTCGTTGTTTCCACTCCCGGCAAACGAAAAGGTTCAGGTCTCTTTAAGGTACATTATGTCATTAGTTTTAGAATTATGACATCTATTTGGGCACTCAATATAGGACTATTGATATATGCCCCATTGTAATTATATTTGTCCTATTTTTCATGTTTTTTCTTTTTGTAATTCAGAAATGTTCACTCTCGACAAATATCTACCAAAACTCCTGAAGAAGCTATTATGAAGATGGCGAAACATGTAGAGTTGATATTATCGAGTGCATTTTTGTGCTTTTAACATTTTAATCAATGTTGTGTCTTGTCCTAATCCTATATGTTTAATAAAATGTGTATTTTTTGAGAATTCAGATTTTTCTCCATCATTTGCACCTTTAAAGTCCCACCTAGCCCCCTCTATTGTAGTTTTCATTTGTTTCAGGGATGTGGTGCTTTTCATTGTCATAAACCTCTAGCAATATTTTCTAAAATTCTATATATACTGCACTATCTGATCTGATATATGTCCTGCAATACCTGAGAAATATATATACTGAACTATCTGATATATATATATACTGCACTATCTCCTGCAATAGCTGATAAATATATATATATTGGGGATCAACCGATTATCGGCAAAGCCGATTATTGGAGGGCCGATATGCACTTTTCCAGATATATCAGTATCGGCCCCGGAACTTGCCAATATTACCGATATTGTACTAAGTGCACAAGTGTAATGTTCTGGTACCTTTGGGTACCCTAATTACTCTTTCATAAGTGTATGCGCCCCACCATTCTCTTTTGGTAAGGTGCGCATACACCTTTAAGACTGATGCTGTCATCACTGAGCGCCGGACTGATGGCTATTTAGATCGCCGGCTCTCACTCACATGTGTTCGTTCAAACTGCTTTGTGCCTTGATGCTAACCTGTCTTGAAGCTCTCATGCTTGCAAGCTTACCTCGCTGTCGGAACCACGCTGCGCTGATTCCTGTATCCCGCTACCGGATCATCCGCTCTTGCCGAACCTCTCCTCTGCTACATTGCTATTAGTGATAAGTACCCCGTAGGGGAAACCTCTATAACTTTCATACTAAAGCTTACACTATCTAGCTCTGCATACTAAGGACTATTACTACATCTGCATTATCTAAGATTGCTAGCTCTTGAGCCTACTACCACCTGTTCTTGCACTGGGTTGATCTCTCTTGTATGTCCACCTGCTACTCTGTCATCTGCTACCATACATGATTGCTAAACCTATCTGCATCTCATCTGCTACTATCTTACTTTCAAGAACATTTCCTTTCAAGTGTCTGTCATCTACCATCTCTACCCAACCTGTCTCTTCAGCCTATCCTCACTGTGTTACTATATACATAAGCCACTCTAGGAAACATCTTATTGAGTGTGTGTATTTACTTGCTGAATTGAGATCCTCCACACATGATGAGTCATTGAGAGTTGGGAATGGTGTCTCAGCGTTTCTCTACATGACTACTGAAGTGGAATATTTCTGCAGCTGAAAATCCACATAATACATAAAAACGCAGAAACGTTACAACAAGTGACATCATTGCTTGTGTTGCTCGACGTGTCTCCGTGCGCTGGGCCTATTACACGCATTCTGCATTTTTAGGCCGCCTCCCTCACCTCGGAGAGCGTCCACAGACAGCGTCCATGGATCGGCAGCAAGCAAGCAGCCATCCAGCCACCCACCCAGGCACCCACAGCAGCCACCAGCCAGCCACCCATAGGCTCTGGCCTCAGCCACCCACAGCCCCTGTGCCAGCCAGCCATCCACCACAGAGTGCCAGCCAGCCACAGCAGGGTGCCAGCCGCCAGCCACCCACTCCACAACAGGGTGACACCAAGCCAGCCACCCACAACAGGGTGCCAACCAGCCAGCAGCCACAGCAGAGCAGGGTGCCAGCCAGCCACCCACCTCACAACAGGGTTCTAGCAAGCCAGCTGACCACAACAAGGTGACACCAAGCCAGCCATCTACAACAGGGTGACACCAAGCCAGCCACCCACCCCACAACAGGGTGCAAGCAAGCCAACCACCCACAACAGGGTGCCAGCCAGCCACCCACGCCACAACAGACTTGCAGCAAGCCAGCCACCCACAACAGGGTGACACCAAGCCAGCCACCCACAAGAGGGTGAAAGTCAGCTAGCAGCCACAGCAGGGTGCCAGCCAGCCAGCAGCTACAGCAGGGTGCCAGCCAGTCACCCACCCCACAACAGGGTTCCGGCAAGCCAGCCACCCACAACAGGGTTCCACCAAGCCAGCCACCAACAACAGGGTGACACCAAGCCAGCCACCCACAACAGGGTGCCAGCAAGCCAGCCATCCACAACAGTGTGACACCAAGCCAGCCACCCACCCCCCAACAGGGTGCCAGCAAGCCAGCCACCCACAACAGAGTGACACTAAGCCAGACACCCACCCACCCCACAACAGAGTTCAAGCAAGCCAGCCATCCACAACAGGGTGCCAGCCAGCCACCCCCACAACAGAGTGCCAGCAAGCCAGCCACCCACAAAAGGGTTCCACCAAGCCAGCCACCCACAACAGGGTGACACCAAGCCAACCACCCGCAACAGGGTGACACCAAGCCAGACACCCACCCACCCCACAACAGGGTGACACCAAGCCAGCCACCCACCCACCCACCCCACAACAAAGTTCCAGCAAGCCAGCAAGCCAGCCACCCACAAAAGGGTTCCACCAAGCCAGCCACCCACAACAGGGTGACACCAAGCCAACCACCCACAACAGGGTGACACCAAGCCAGCCACCCACCCACCCCACAACAGAGTTCCAGCAAGCCAGCCATCCACAACAGGGTGCCAGCGAGCCACCCCCACAGAGTGCCAGCAAGCCAGCCACCCACAACAGGGTGACAGCAAGCCAGCCACCCACAACAGGGTGACAGCAAGCCAGCCACCCACCCCACAACAGGGTTCCAGCAAGCCAGCCACCCAAAAACAGGGTGACACCAAGCCAGCCACCCCCAACAGGGTGCCAGACAGCCAGACACCCACCCACCCACCCCACAACAGGGTTCCAGATAGCCACCCACCCCACAACAGGGTGCCAGCAAGCTACCCACCACACAACAGGGTGTCAGCAAGCAACCCACCCCACAACAGGGTGCCAGCTAGCCAGCCACCCACAACAGGGTGGCAGCAAGCCAGCAGACACAGCAGGGTGCCAGCCAGCCACCCACCCTACAACAGAATGCCAGCAGCCAGCCAGCCACCCCACAAAAGGGTTTCAGATAGCTACCCACCCCACAACAGGGTTCCAGCAAGCCAGCCACCCACAACAGGGTTCCAGCAAGCCAGCCACCCACAACAGGGTTCCAGCAAGCCAGCAGCCACAGCAAGGTGCCAGCCAGCCAGCAGCCACAGCAGGATGCCAGCCAGCCACCCACTCCAAACAGGGTGCCAGCAGCCAGCCAGCCACCCCACAACAGGGTGCCAGCAAGCCAGCCACCCCACAACAGGTTGCCAGCAAGCCATTCACCCCACAACAGGGTGACACCAAGCCAGCCACCCCACAACAGAGTGCCAGCAAGCCAGCCAGCAGCCACAGCAGGGTGACAGCAAGCCAGCAGCCACAGCAAGGTGCCAGCCAGCCACCCACCCCACAACAGGGTGCCAGCAAGAAGCCAGCCACCCACAACAGGGTGACAGCCAGCCAGCCACCCCACAACAGAGTACCAGGAAGACAGCCACCCACAACAGGGTGACACCAAGTCAGCCACCACAAGAGGGTGACAGTCAGCCATCAGCCACAACAGGGTTCCAGCAAGCCAGCCACCCACAACAGGGTTGCAATGAGCCAGCCACCCACAACAGGGTGACACCAAGCCAGCCATCCACAACAGAGTGACACTAAGCCTGCCATCCACAACAGGGTGACACCAAGCCAGCCACCCACCCACCCCACAACAGGGTGCCAGCAAGCCAGCCACCCACAACTGGGTGACACAAAGCCAGGTACCCACCCACTCCATAACAGAGTTCCAGCAAGCCAGCCACCCACAACAGGGTGACACCAAGCCAGCCATCCACAACAGGGTGCCAGCCAGCCAGCAGCCATAGCAGGGTGCCAGCCAGCCAGCAGTTACAGCAGGTTACCAGCCAGTCACCCACCCCACAACAGAGTTCCAGCAAGCCAGCCACCCACAACAAGGTTCCAGCAAGCCAGCCACCCACAACAGGGTGCAAGCCAGCCAGCCACCCACAACAGGGTGCCAGCCAACCACCTACCCCACAACAGTTTGCCAGCAGCCAGCCAGCCATCCACCCACCCCACAACAGGGTTCCAGCAAGCCAGTCACCCACAACAGGGTGCCAGCCAGCCACCCACCTCACAACAGGGTGCCAGCAAGCCAGCCACCCCACAACAGAGTGCCAGGAAGACAGCCACCCACAACAGGGTGACACCAAGTCAGCCACCACAAGAGTGTGACAGTCAGCCAACAGCCGCAACAGGGTTCCAAAAAGCCAGCCACCCACAACAGGGTTGCAACGAGCCAGCCACCCACAACAGGGTGACACTAAGCCAGCCATCCACAACAGAGTGACACCAAGCCAGCCATCCAATACAGGGTGACACCAAGCCAGCCACCCACCCCACAACAGGGTGCCAGATAGCCAGCCACCCACAACAGGGTGACACCAAGCCAGCTACCCACCCACTCCACAACAGAGTTCCAGCAATCCAGCCACCCACAACAGGGTGACACCAAGCCTGCCACCCACAACAGGGTGCCAGCCAACCAGCAGCCATAGCAGGGTGCCAGACAGCCCGCAGTTACAGCAGGGTACCAGCCAGTCACCCACCCCACAGCAGGGTTCCAGCAAGCCAGCCACCCACAACAAGGTTCCAGCAAGCCAGCCACCCACAACAGGGTGCCAGCTAGCCAGCCACCCACAACAGGGTGCCAGCCACCCACCTACCCCACAACAGTTTGCCAGCAGCCAGCCAGCCATCCACCCACCCCACAACAGGGTTCCAGCAAGCCAGTCTCCCACAACAGGGTGCCAGCCAGCCACCCACCCCACAACAGGGTGACATTAAGCCAGCCACCCACAACAGGGTGCCAGCCAGCAGCCACATCAGGGTGCCAGCCAGCCACCCACTCCACAACAGGGTTCCAGATAGCCATCCACCCCACAACAGGGTGCCAGATAGCCACCCACCCCACAACAGGGTGCCAGATAGCCACCCAACCCACAACAGGGTGCCAGATAGCCACCCAACCCACAACAGGGTGCTAGATAGCAAGCCACCGACAACAGGGTGCCAGCCAGCAGCCACAACAGGGTGCCAGCCAGCCACCCACCCACCCCACAACAGGGTTCCAGCAAGCCAACCACACACAAGAGGGTGCCAGCCAGCCAGCAGCCACAGCAGGGTGTCAGCCATTCACCCACCCACCCCACAACAGGGTTCCAGCAAGCCAGCCACCCACAACAGGGTTCCAGCGAGCCAGCCACCCACAACAGGGTGACACCAAGCCAACCATCCACAACAGGGTGACACCAAGCCAGCCGGCAGCCAAAGCAGGGTGACAGCCAGCCAGCAGCCACAGCAAGGTGCCAGTCAACCACCCACCCCACAACAGGGTGCCACCAAGCCAGCCACCCCCAACAGGGTGCAAGACAGCCAGACACCCACCCCACAACAGGGTGCCAGATAGCCACCCAACCCACAACAGGGTGACACCAAGCCAGCCACCCACAACAGGGTGCCAGCCAGCAGCCACAGCAGGGTGCCAGCCACCCACCCCACAGCAGGGTGCCAGCCAGCCACCCACCCACCCCACAACAGGGTGCCAGCCAGCCACCCACCCACCCCACAACAGGGTTCCAGCAAGCAAGCCACCCACAAGAGGGTGCCAGCCAGCCAGCAGCCACAGCAGGGTGCCAGCCATTCACCCACCCACCCCTTAACAGGGTTCCAGCAAGCCAGCCACCCACAACAGGGTTCCAGCAAGCCAGCCACCCACAACAGGGTGACACCAAGCCAACCATACACAACAGGGTGACACCAAGCCAGCCATCTACAACAGGGTGACACCAAGGCAGCCAGCCAGCAGCCAAAGCAGGGTGACAGCCAGCCAGCAGCCACAGCAAGGTGCCAGTCAGCCACCCACCCCACAACAGGGTGCCACCAAGCCAGCCACCCCCAACAGGGTGCCAGACAGCCAGACACCCACCCACCCCACAACAGGGTTCCAGATAGCCACCCACCCCACAACAGGGTGCCAGCAAGCCACCCACCCCACAACAGGGAGCCAGCTAGCCAGCCACCCACAACAGGGTGCCAGCAAGCCAGCAGACAAAGCAGGGTGCCAGCCAGCCACCCACCCTACAACAGGGTGCCAGCAGCCAGCCAGCCACCCCACAAAAGGGTTACAGATAGTTACCCACCCCACAACAGGGTTCCAGATAGCCACCTACCCCACAACAGGGTTCCGGCAAGCCAGCCACCCACAACAGGGTGCCGGCAAGCCAGCCACCCACAACAGGGTGCCGGCAAGCCAGCAGCCATAGCAAGGTGCCAGCCAGCCACCAACCCCAAACAGGGTGCCATCAGCCAGCCAACCACCCCACAACAGGGTGCCAGCAAGCCATCCACCCCACAACAGGGTGACACCAAGCCAGCCACCCCACAACAGAGTGCCAGCAAGCCAGGCAGCAGCCACAGCAGGGTGACAGCCAGCAGCCACAGCAAGGTGCCAGCCAGCCACCCACCCCACAACAGGGTGCCAGCAAGCCAGCCACCCACAACAGGGTGACAGCCAGCCAGCCACCCCACAGAGTGACAGAAAGACAGCCACCCACAACAGGGTGACACCAAGTCAGCCACCACAAGAGGATGACAGTCAGCCAGCAGCCACAACAGGATTCCAGCAAGCCAGCCACCCACAACAGGGTTGCAGCGAGCCAGCCACCCACAACAGGGTGACACCAAGCCAGCCATCCACAAAAGAGTGTCACCAATCCAGCCATCCAATACAGGGTGACACCAAGCCAGCCAGCCACTTACCCCACAACGGAGTTCCAGCAAGCCAGCCACCCACAACAGGGTGACACCAAGCCAGCCACCCACAACAGAGTGCCAGCCAGCCAGCAGCCATAGCAGAGTGCCAGCCAGCCAGCAGTTACAGCAGGGTACCAGCCAGTCACCCACCCCACAACAGGGTTCCAGCAAGCCAGTCACCCAAAACAGGGTTCCAGCAAGCCAGTCACCCACAACAGGGTCCCAGCTAGCCAGCCACCCACAACAGGGTGCCAGCCAGCCAGCAGCCACAGCAGAGTGCCAGCCACCCACCTACCCCACAACAGTTTGCCAGCAGCCAGCCAGCCATCCACCCACCCCTCAACAGGGTTCCAGCAAGCCAGTCACCCACAACAGGGTGCCAGCCAGCCACCCAACCCACAACAGGGTGACATTAAGCCAGCCACCTACAACAGGGTGCCAGCCAGCCACCCACCCCACAACAGGGTTCTAGATAGCCACCCACCCCACAACAAGGTTCCAGATAGCCACCCACCCCACAACAGGGTGCCAGATAGCCACCCAACCCACAACAGGGTGACACCAAGCCAGCCACCCACAACAGGGTGACACCAAGCCAGCCACCCACAACAGGGTGACACCAAGCCAGCCACCCACAAAAGGGTGCCAGCCAGCCAGCAGCCACAGCAGGGTGCCAGACACCCACCCACCCCACAGCAGGGTGCCAGCCAGCCAACCACCCACCCCATAACAGGGTGCCAGCCAGCCACCCACCCATCCCACAACAGGGTTCCAGCAAGCCAGCAACCCACAACAGGGTGACACCAAGCCAACCATCCACAACAGGGTGACACCAAGCTCGCCATCCACAACAGGGTGACACCAAGCCAGCCACCCAACCACCTCACAACAGGGTGCCAGCAAGCCAGCCACCCAGAACAGGGTGACACCAAGCCAGCTACACACCCACCCCAGAACAGAGTTCCAGCAAGCCAGCCACCCAAAACAGGGTTCCAGCAAGCCAGTCACCCACAACAGGGTACCAGCAAATGAACAGCCACAGCAAGGTGCCAGCTAGCCAGTAGTCACAGTAAGGTGCCAGCCAGCTACCCACCCCAAACAGGGTGCCAGCAGCCAGCCACCCCACAACAGGGTGCCAGCAGCCAGCCACCCACCCCACAACAGGGTGCCAGCAAGCCATCCACCCCACAACAGGGTGACACCAAGCCAGCCACCACACAACAGAGTTCCAGCAAGCCAGCCAGCAGCCACAGCAGGATGACAGCCAGCCAGCAGCCACAGCAAGGTGCCAGCCAGCCATGCACCCCACAACAGGGTGCCAGCAAGCCAGCCACCCACAACAGGGTGACAGCCAGCCACCCCACAACAGGGTGACATCCAGCCAGCCACCCCACAACAGGGTGACAGACAGCCAGCACCCCACAACAGAGTGCCAGAAAGACAGCCACCCACAACAGGGTGACACCAAGCCAGCCAGCCACACACCCCACAACAGGGTGCCAGCAAGCCAGCCACCCACAACAGGGTGACACAAAGCCAGCTACCCACCCACCCCACAACAGGGTGCCAGCAAGCCAGCCACCCACAACAGGGTGACACCAAGCCAGCCACCCACAACAGGGTGCCAGCCAGCCAGGCAGCCATAGCAGGGTGCCAGCCAGCAGTTACAGCAGCGTACCAGCCAGTTACCCACCCAGCCCACAACAGGGTTCCAGCAAGCCAGTCACCGACAACAGGGTTCCAGCAAGCCAGACGCCCACAATAGGGTTCCAGCAAGCCAGCCACCCACAACAGGGTGCCAGCCAGCAGCCACAGCAGGGTGCCAGCCACCCACCTACCCCACAACAGTTTGCCAGCAGCCAGCCAGCCATCCACCCACCCCACAACAGGGTTCCAGCAAGCCAGTCACCCCACAACAGGGTGCCAGCCAGCCACCCACCCCACAACAGGGTGACATTAAGCCAGCCACCCACAACAGGGTGCCAGCCAGCCAGCAGCCACAGCAGGGTGCCAGTTAGCCACCTACCCCACAACAGGGTTCCAGATAGCCACCCACCCCACAACAGGGTGCCAGATAGCCACCAAACCCACAACAGGGTGCCAGCAAGCCAGCCACCCACAAAAGGCTGACACCAAGCCAGCCACCCACAAAAGGGTGACACCAAGCCAGCCACCCACAACAGGGTGCCAGCCAGCAGACACAGCAGGGTGCCAGCCAGCCACCCACCCCACAGCAGGGTGCCAGCCAACCACCCACCCACCCCACAATAGGGTGCCAGCCACCCACCCACCCATCCCACAACATGGTTCCAGCAAGCCAGCCACCTACAAGAGGGTGCCAGCCAGCTAGCAGCCACAGCAGGGTGCCAGCCATTCACCCACCCACCCCACAAGAGGGTTCCAGCAAGCCAGCCACCCACAACAGGGTTCCAGCGAGCCAGCCACCCCTAACAGGGTGACACCAAGCCAGCCATCCACAACAGGGTGACACCAAGCCAGCCACCCACCCACCTCACAACAGGGTGCCAGCAAGCCAGCCACCCACAACAGGGTGACACCAAGCCAGCTACCCACCCACCCACCCCACAACAGAGTTCCAGCAAGCCAGCCACCCACAACAGGGTGACACCAAGCCAGCCACCCACAACAGAGTGCCAGCCAGCCAGCAGCCATAGCAGAGTGCCAGCCAGCCAGCAGTTACAGCAGGGTACCAGCCAGTCACCCACCCCACAACAGGGTTCCAGCAAGCCAGTCACCCAAAACAGGGTTCCAGCAAGCCAGCCACCCACAACAGGGTCCCAGCTAGCCAGCCACCCACAACAGGGTGCCAGCCAGCCAGCAGCCACAGCAGGGTGCCAGCCACCCACCCACCCCACAACAGGGTGCCAGCAGCCGGCCAGCCATCCACCCACCCCACAACAGGGTGCCAGCAGCCAGCCACCCACCCAACAGGGTTCCAGATAGCCACCCACCCCACAACAGGGTGCCACTAGTATGTAATAGTGCACTTACATGGTAGATTTTTGAAAAAACATATGTATAATTCCTGAGAGCGTAGCAAATTGGGTCATACACGGCATATAGTTGAAAGCGTCCAATTGTATCTGCCGATAATTGTAAAGACAATAAAGTGTAAAACATTCCCAAAAGAAGTTTAGGTGATTAGGTAGAACAGTATGACATATTATTTTGTACTAACCCATAAATGTATGTGCCTTCTTTTGCTCTGGTCATAGACATATGCGTTTCCTAGATCTGAATTGGCCTGTAAAATGTTTAACAGTAGTTATATAGTAATTGTGCTTAAATGACACATAGCACAACTATTCCAAATTGTGTGTATATAAAGATAGGACCTGTCCGGTTATACCTTTGTGGTGGTCGGTGATTGTCCCCTAGAAAAGGAGTAACTGTCACCTTATTGCCGCAGATCGGATGATTTTTTCATCCCATGAGATGACTGAAAGAATGGTAAACCTATTGTTTTAAAGATGGTCCAAAGTGTATTAGGTATTACTTGTTGTTGCGGCTGGTAGGGTAAATGGACTTACATTTTGGAGGTATTTTGCAGCAGCTTCTGGACGTCCTCTCTCATCCCTCTCAGCAGGGAAAGTGAGGAGGACAGCGGCTCCCCGGCCTTTTTATCTGATTCACACATGCGCACTGGGCGCCGCACATCTCAGTTACTGATGTCCGTCACCTGGTATCAGTTCTGGTGCGCATGCGTCAACCGTGTGCGCGCGCATCCAGGTTTTACCATCAGGACTTCTTGTTCGGCCGCCGACACGGAATTTCTATGAGTGCCGTATGTCCCATATGGGAATATGGGAATACAGGTGTAACTGTCCGACTCATATTTTCTAGCCCCTGAAAAAAAAAATATGAGTCGGACAGTTACACCTGTATTTCCATGTCGGGCCACCAAAAAGAGAGTTGCAGCAGGTCGAAAGTCCTCTGGATACCAAAATGACCGGCCAGGGGGTGATCATGACAGGCACCCAGAATTGCCATCCTGACATCCTCTGGAATGAAAATCTTGTCCCCGGTCCACAACAAGCCGTCCCTGCATGACAGGTGTGTTCCTAGCGGACTCGAGACATTAGCTGAAGCTTGTTCGAGACGGGTCCTCAGCCCTGTTAATGGAAGCAAAAAGTTATTTTTGGACAAAATGGTGTCCGGTACCGGAACTTCCTTGGGGTTGTCAAACATTCAGAACAAGGCATCGGGTTTGATATTTTTAGACCCGGGTCGATAGGTAATGTGGAATGAAAACCTCGAGAAAAACAGTGCCCATCGTGCTTGACGGGGTCTCAGACGCTTAGCGGATCTCAGGTACTCGAGATTTTTGTGGTCAGTAAAAAGGAGAATGGGGTGTGCAGCACCTTCGAACAGATATTGCCATTCTTCCAGTGCGGCTTTAATGGCCAGGAGTTCCCGATCTCCCACGTCATAATTCCTCTCCGTCGTGGAGAGTGTTCGGTAAAAGAAGGCTATTGGGTGCAACAGGTCCTTGACCCCCTGTCTTTGGGAGATTACTGCCCCTATGGTGACCTCTGAAGCATCTACCTCAAGGAGGTAGGGTAAGGTGGGATCTGGATGGCTCAAGATAGGGGCCGAGGTAAAAAGATTCTTTAGCACCGTGAAGGCTGATTGGGCCTCAGGAGTCCATGAGAAACAAGCGTTTTTCTTAGTGAGCTGAGTGATAGGAGCTATGATATTAGAGAATCCCTTTATGAACCTCCTATAGAAGTTTGCAAAGCCTAAAAAGCGCTGTACTCCCTTCTTATCAGATGGCGGAGGCCAGTCCAGAATAGCGGAGACTTTCTGGGGGTCCATTTTTATTCTTTCTGTGGAAATTATCAACCCCAGAAATGGAATGCTGCTTTGCTCAAAGTCGCATTTTTCAGCTTTTACATAGAGACCATGCTGGCGGAGACGGCCGAGAACATTTTTGACATGCTCGCGGTGTTGCTCAAGGGATTCCGAAAAGATCAGGATGTCATCCAGGTATACAATGACAAAAATGTCCAGCCAGTCCCTGAAAATGTCATTCACAAAATGTTGGAATGTAGCAGGAGCATTACAGAGGCCGAACGGCATCACTAGATATTCGAAATGTCCGAATCGGGTGGGGGAAGCCGTCTTCCACTCATCCCCCTCTCGGATGCGGACTAGGTTATAGGCTCCGCGAAGATCCAATTTTGTAAACAGGGTGGCAGACCTGAGCCTCTGAAAAAGCTCAGGAACCAGAGGAAGGGGGTAGCGGTTCTTAATGGTGATCTTGTTTAGATCCCTGTAGTCGATGCAGGGCCGGAGGGAGTGGTCCTTTTTTTCTACAAAGAAAATACCTGCCCCTGCCGGGGAAGTGGATGGACGGATGAAGCCCTTCCTTAGACTTTCATCCACATAATCCTTCAGCACCTCCAACTCACGTTCGGATAAAGGTTAAACCTGGCCGAACGGGATTTCAGCTCCAGGAAGCAGTTCGATAGGGCAATCGTATGGATGAGGGGGCAAGGTCTCAGCTCCCCGCTTACTGAAAACATCCAGAAAGTCGTGGTAGGCTTGGGGCACAACAGAGCGTAGGTCAGGCTCAGATTCGAGGCAGAGTAAAGTTTTGGAAAACTTAGGTGGTCTGGGTAGGCAGGAGTTCCTACAGTATGGTGATGGGAATTTGATGGTTCCTGTGGTCCAATTAACTTGTGGGTTGTGTGCCCGCAACCATGGTAAGCCCAGGATAACGGGGAATAATGGGGATGCAATAACATCTAGGCTTATCATCTCTGTGTGCTCACAAAAGGAGACCATAGGGAGAGGAGGAGTTTCCTGGGTCACGGGTCCGGATTTGATGTGGGATCCATCGGCCAAAAAGATGGTGAGGCCTTGGGTTGGAGAGGTATGCCTTGTTGGGCAGCGAAGGTACGGTCAATGAAGCAGCTGCAGGCTCCTGAATAAACGATCGCTGTAACCTGGACGGGACCTTCCGGAAGCTGTAACGACACAGGGAAAGCTAAGTGGGAGGTATTGACAACAGATGCCACACAACTGGGTGGAGGTACAGGAAGAGACTTACAGAGCTTGGCAGGGCAGGATCGCACATAATGGCCGGGCTCTCCGCAATAAAGGCAAAGGTTACCTATCTGCCCACAGCGCCTCTCTTCTGGAGACAGGGCTGGTCGCATGATCCCAATCTGCATGGGTTCGGGCACATCTGGAGTGGTACCGGCAGGAGCGGGACTGGCAGGAACTGGCCCAGCGGAGGAAAAATGTGCCGGAGGTGTTACCCGTGGCAGCATCCAGGTTGGCCGGAACTGTTGTGGAGACCGTTCTGCGTGGCGTTCCCGGAGCCGACGGTCGATCTGAATGGCCTGAGAAATCAGATCCTCCAGAGCATCAGGTATACCGACTCGAGCCAGCTCGTCCTTTAGTCCTTCAGACAGGCCTAGGCGGAATTGATACTGCAGTGCCGCCTGATTCCAGGAGGTGTCAGAACTCAGGCGGCAGAAGTCTGTGACATAGTCCTTGACCAGTCTGCGACCCTGCTGGAGAACATAAAGCGCAGCTTCGGCAGTGGAGGACCGCTGCGGATCGTCATACAGTTGGGCCATGGCTGTAAAAAATGACGATAAGGAGTTCAGGTGGGGACTGGCCTCCTCAAGGAGCCGATGGGCCCAGGACTGAGGTTCGCCTAGGAGCAGGGAGATGACGAACCCCACCTTGGTGGCCTCCAGGGAGAAGTTCCGGGGTTGCAAGGAAAAGTACAGCTGGCAAGCATTGCGAAAGGCTCAAAATTTGCACCGATCTCCGGAGAATTTTTAAGGGTTCAGGACCCGTGGTTCTGGTGGCAGCATCACTACGGTGGGACTAGGAGCGACTCCTGTGGACGCTGCAGTAGCGGAAGGAGCAGATAACACCGGAGGATTCCCTGGAAGAGTTGCAGAATGCAACCGCCCCTCGAGCTGTGTGTAACCATCCTGGAGGGTCTTTACAGCTTGTGACAGAGCTGCTAGATGTTGACAGATCTCCTCCAATGATGAGGCCTCTCTTGCAGGCTCCGACATGGCTTTCTTGTACTGTTATAATACTAGTAGGAGTCAGTCGTGTAGAGTAAGGCCTACCGATTGCCAGTGGGCGGAGCTTGGATGGGAACCCCAGAGGTGAGTAGCACAGGCTAACCTGAGGTGCGGAATCTAAGTATCCACCGGTCTTCACCAGAGCCTCTGATGGTGAGGATGGATTTGGCTGCGGGTGAATACCAGGTCGCGGTCCCCAGGGTCACCCCACCAGGGGAGGACTGGTCAAGGTCCAAAGGCAGATGAGCAGACAAGGAGGATCCAAGAGAATAGTCAAACGAGCCGGGGTCAGGACAGGCAGCAAGCAAACAAAGTCAGGAATGAGCCAAAGGTCAACAGGAATCAGGCAGGGATTATTATTATTATTATTATACAGGATTTATATAGCGCCAACAGTTTGCGCAGCGCTTAACAAAATGAGGGCAGACATTACAGTTACACTACAATTTGGAACAAAAGGAATCAGAGGGCCCTGCTCGTTAGAACTTACGATCTAAAAGGGAGGGTCAATTGATACAAAAGGCAATAGCTGTGGGGGATGAGCTGATGGAGCAAGTGAAACAGCGTTATTAGTTAGTAGCCGGGTAGGCTTCTTTAAAGAGAAGGGTTTTTAGGGATCGTCTAAAGATGGATAGATTAGGGGACAGTCGGACAGATTGGGGTAGAGAGTTCCAAAGAATGGGAGAAGCTCTGGAGAAATCCTGGAGGCGAGCATGGGAAGAGGTGACAAGGGAGCTAGAGAGCAGGAGGTCTTGGGAGGACCGAAGAGAGCGGCTAGGTTGATATTTTGAGATCAGGTTAGTGATGTAGCTGGGGGCAGAGTTGTGGATGGCTTTGTAAACTATTGTTAGCACTTTGAATTTTATTCGTTGGGTGAGTGGAAGCCAATGAAGGGATTGGCAGAGAGGGTTGGAGGACACTGAACGGTTGGTAAGGTGGATAAGTCTTGCAGCTGCATTCATTATGGATTGAAGGGGGGATAATCTATGTAAGGGTAATCCAATGAGGAGGGAGTTGCACTAGTCGAGGCGAAAGATAACCAGGGTGTGAATTAAAAGCTTGGTGGTGTCATTGGTTAAAAAGGGCCGTATTCTAGCAATGTTGCGGAGGTTAAGGCGGCATGATTTGGACAGGGATTGGATGTGAGCCTGAAAGGACAGTGCAGAGTCCAGGGTTACCCCTAGCACCCTGGCATGTGTGGAAGGACTAATAGTTATTCCATTGATCTTGACAGAGAATTCCGGGGAAGGGGCACGTAGAGGAGGAAATATTATGAGATCGGTTTTAGATAGATTCAGTTTGAGGAAGTGGTGAGACATCCAGGCTGATAGGTCTGTTAGTAGATCAGTGATGCGGGAGGAGACTGATGGGGTGAGCTGAGGGGTAGAGAGGTATATTTGGGTGTAATCAGCATAGAAATGGTAGTGGAAGCCATGGGAAGCTATTAGCTGACCCAGGGAGGAGGTATAGATTGAGAATAGTAGCGGTCCAAGGACAGAACCTTGGGGGACCCCAACAATAAGAGGAGTTGCAGAGGAGTAAGTGGAATTGTAAGTGACACTGAAGGTGCAGTGAGATAGGTAAGATTCGAACCAGTGGAGAGCACAGTCACGGAGTCCGAGCAAACTGAGTTTTTTGAGAAGGAGGGGGTGGTCAACAGTATCAAAGGCAGCCGAGAGGTCCAAGAGTAAGAGTATCGAGTAGTGACCATTGGTTTTTGCTGTTAGTAAGTCATTTGTAAGTTTTAGGAGAGAAGTTTCTGTGGAGTGTTGCCGGCGGAATCCAGACTGAAGGGGATCAAGGAGGTTATTCTCAATGAGGTGCTTGCTCAGGCGCTTGTAGACTAAACGTTCAAGGAGTTTGGAAGCAAAAGGGAGTAAGGAGATGGGTCTTAAGTTATTAAGATTGGAGGGGTCTAGTGAGGCTTTCTTTGGTATGGGAGTTACTAGTGCATGTTTTAGAGAGCTGGGGAAGATGCCAGTGGAGAGGGAGAGGTTAAAGATATGAGTTAAAGAGTGTAGGATAGAGTCAGAGGGTGACCGTAGTATTTGAGAAGGAACAGGGTCCAGGGGGCAGGAAGTTAGGTGGGCATTAGAAAAAATTTTAGTAACTTCCTCTACAGTAGTTGGGTTAAACAAGGGAAGTATTGATTGTGCAGGAGGACTAGGTGTGTAAGGTGAGGGAGATATCTTTAGTGTAAAAATCTCTTCACGAATTGTATCGATCTTATTTTTGAAGTGATTGGCAATCTCTTGGGCAGTGAGTAAGTTAGTGGGTGGAGGCAATGGAGGATGAAGTAGAGCGTTGAAGGTCGAAAAGAGTTGACGAGGACTGTGTGAGAGGGTGTTAATGAGAGTGATAAAGTAGGTCTGTTTGGCAGTGATGAGGTCGGAACTGTATTTTTGGAGGGCAGATTTATATTGACTGAAATCTTGCTGTGACTTAGTCTTACACCACAGACGCTCAAAAGCACGACTATGTTTTTTGAGGCTTCTGGTATTGTCTGTCTGCCAGGGTTGAAGCGGTCGGGGCCTGATTCTGTGTGTAGTGAGGGGGGCCAAAGCATCCAGGGTAGATGACAGTGAACTGTTGTAGATAGAAGTGGCCATGTTGGGGCAGGAGAGGGATGAGATTGTGTTGAAGAGACCATCTGTAGCAGAAAAAAGAAGTGAAGGGTTCAGATGGCGAAGGTTTCTACGGGTAATTGTTCGGTAGTTGGAAGGTAAGGAGGAGGACAAGGAGAGACTGAAACTAATGAGGTGGTGATCAGAGAGAGGGAATGGAATGTTGGAGAGGTTGTGAGGGGTGCATAGGTAGGAGAACATGAGGTCAAGGCTGTTGCCATGAGAGTGAGGAGAAGCATGTGTCCATTGTTTTAGGTCAAAAGAGGAGGTTAAGCTCAAAAGTTTAGAAGTAGTAGGAGTGTTAAGATTAACAGGTATTTTGAAGTCTCCAAGAATGATTGTGGGAATTTCAGAAGAGAGAAAGTAGGGTAGCCAGGCAGAGAAGTCATCAAGGAAGCCTGATACCGGTCCAGGAGGCCGATAGATCACAGCAATTCTCAACGAAACTGGAGAAAATAGACGAATACAGTGAGCTTCAAATGAGGAGAGAGACAGAGAAGGCGGTGGATGAAGAACCTGAAAAGTGCTTTGAGGGGAAAGCAGAATTCCAACCCCACCTCCTTTCCGCCCACTAGGCCTGGGAGAGTGAGTCCACAGGAGGCCACAATGGGAGAGGGCAGCAGGAGAAGGAGAGTCAGAGTCTTGAAGCCAGGTCTCAGTAATTGCAAGCAGGTTGAAGGAGTTTGTGATAAATAGGTCATGGACAGAGGTGAGTTTGTTGCAAACAGAGCAGGCATTCCAGAGGGCGCAGGAGAAGGGGAGGTTGGCTCGAGGCAGAAGAGGAATAGAAACCAGATTGTGTGGATTTCGGCTGGTGTCAGAGGATAGGGGGTGACGGGTATGTCTGCCAAAGGTAAATGATGGGGGTCCAAGATTTGGGGAAATATCTCCAGAGGTTAGGAGAAGCAGAAGGGTGAGGGAGGTGATATGGGAGTATGATTTATGAGGGGGGACACATCTCAGTGTCCTGTAGGTTTTATTGGTGTGTGGGTTCAGAATCAGCAGGAGTTGATGAGTGCAGTATAAAGGTGAAGATAGGAGTGAGGGTGATATATACAAGCTGTGGGGCGGAGATGAGGGGTGAAGGAGAGAAAGTTTTAGGAGAGAGGATGCAAACATGAGAAGGAGAATTAGGGATTGCATAATACAGGGTGGTGAGATTGAGATTTAAACTGAATGTGAGATGGAAAAGCAGTATAGAGTCTCAGATCACCTGTAGTCAGTCTGTTGGCTTGCAGTTGTATGCTTTGTGCATTCGCTGAAGTGCTGAGCAGAAGTGTAATACTTTATCCAAGATGATAGTTGCCAATGCAATCCCAGCCTGTGCAAACCCCTGCCTGTGCATCCCCTAGAAAGGGCTTACATTTATACTGAGTTGGGTGGAGGTATTGCCAATTAATCAATTAGGATTGCATAGGAGGGACACATGGCTGACAGAATAAACTTCTCACACCAAAAACAGACTACAAGGAATAGCAAGAGGGCAGAATGGCAGAGTAATAAAGATAAGGACAGCTCATAATTTCGGTATAGACAAGAAAAAGCAAAACAAACATCAGTGTTCAATGGACAGAGGTAACAGATTTTGAAAGCAGCATATGATTACCATTAAGCAAATTAGAGAAATGATTCTATTTCAGTTAAAGGTGGATGTTGAAAGCAGCATATGATTACCATTAAGCAAATTAGAGAAATGATTCTATTTCAGTTAAAGGTGGATTTTGAAAGCAGCATATGATTACCATTAAGCAAATTAGGTAAATGATTCTATTTCAGTTAAAGGTGGATTTTGAAAGCAGCATATGATTACCATTAAGCAAATTAGAGAAATGATTCTATTTCAGTTAAAGGTGGATTTTGAAAGCAGCATATGATTACCATTAAGCAAATTAGAGAAATGATTCTATTTCAGTTAAAGGTGGATTTTGAAAGCAGCATATGATTACCATTAAGCAAATTAGAGAAATGATTCTATTTCAGTTAAAGGTGGTTTTTGAAAGCAGCATATGATTACTATTAAGCAAATTAGTGAAATTATTCTATTTCAGTTAAAGGTGGATTTTGAAAGCAGCATATAATTACCTGTGGAGGGATAGAGAAGAGCTTTTTAGAAATGCTGAGCAGAAGTGTAATACTTAATCCAATATTAATACTTTATCCAAGATGATAGTTGCCAATGCCATCCCAGCCTGTGCAAACCCCTGCCTGCCAACATGCCGCAGGTTCAGGAACACGGAGAAGCTGAAGACAAGACAGCAAAGGCACAGTGCTGCTGAGGTGTTTAAATAAGGCAGCCTGTTGCCAATTGCTGCAATTAGCCTGCACTAGGTTAACCCTTTGGATGACAGACAGCACATCAGTTATCCAAGCTAGCAACACTTCTGATAATGGGTACACATTATGGGTTTTTTGCTAATATTACAATGGCTGAACAGTTTCTACATTAACCAGTTCCAAACTTGCCCTGGTCTGGTAGCTTAATTCTTCTATTTGAAAGTCTCTTACTACACCACTGACTTGCAACATTTAAGTAACTAGTCTAAAATAGGGCCAAAGAAATGCTCCATGACACCATAAAAACAATACACACATGACGTTTGACATTGAACATCAAAGGCTGCCAGGACTTTTTTTTTCTTTTTATTTCTATATGTGCATAAAAACGAACATTCCAAACGTCCTTTCAACAAAAGGACAAAACAATATTAAATAATAAAAAATTATACAATATCCAAATAATTATCTGTTTACTTAGTATTCATAATCTCTTTATGCCAATGTATATACATTTAGCTTAATTGATCGCTGTTGTCCTGGTGTGCCCCAACCCCTTGCTCCATTGCAATCATAGATTTATTACCTCATCATACTATGTGCATCCCTCTATATCCTCTTGGTTATCTCCTTATATTCAACCATTGGTTAATGTTGATTGACACTGTTCTGTTTCAGCATCGATTGTACCTGTGACCTTCTTGTAGACCCCCAGTCTGAAAGTGTGTGCAGCAGGTTGAATGATGGCTTTAACAGATAGTTTACTCAATGAATAAAGACTCCAGAGGTGTTCTCCAATGCTTCTTTATGCTTCAAGTTAGCAAAGGCATAAACATAGAGGCTTTTCCATAGGTAAATTTACAATGAAGTTACACAGCTTCCACACTCTGCAGTCTCCTCATAACAACTAAACAAAATGGCAGATACAGCAGGAAAATGGAGATGGGAGAAACCATCTAGCCAGAAACAGCAGGGGTGCAAGGAAGATACCAATAACATAGCATAACATAACATGTAATAACAACTGCTAGACAGTTAAAGCTGCGTGGCAGCACACTCCCCACCTGGTATCGTGAGATACCACTACACAATTATTTTCCATAAACATACAATTAACATTTCATACAGTATAATGCTATGTAGCCCTCTCCTCTAAGCTAACTATGCTAGAGGTCTAAGTGACTCCTACACATAACACTGAATCAGAATTTTTGGAAGCAGGCATAATTAGGACTGTCTCAGTGACTGGTCTCAGGAAGGTTTTTGGGCTCCCGTCCTTTACAATCCTGACTTCCACACTTCAGGCCTTTCCAGCATCACTAGCAATGGCCTTTGAAATAACTCCAACTGGCCACTGGATCCGATTGGTTTGCTTTTCTTTTAAAAGAACCAGGTCCCCTTCCTTTAAGTTAGGCTTCTGGGTTTGCCACTTTTTACGTCCTTGAAGAAGTGTGAGGTATTCCCTCCTCCATCTGTCCCAGAAACAATCTGCAAGGTATTGAGCGTATCTCCATTGACGTTTATATATGTCCTTTTCATCAAAGATGCTCTTTGGCACTGGGGTCTGTCCAATTTTCTGGCTCAATAATGCAGCTGGAGTTAAAACAGTCGGACATTCTGGGTCTGTAGATACAGCGGTCAACGGTCTTGAGTTGATTATTGCTGCGACCTCAGCAAGGAATGTAGTAAGTACTTCATGGGTAAGACGTGAAGAACTCACATCAAGCAACATAGAATCCAGTATGCGCCTTGCCATCCCAATCATACGTTCCCATGCTCCGCCCATGTGTGAAGCGTGTGGTGAGTTGAATTTCCACTGGTTTGCAGTGGCGGAGAAGGTGGCCCTTGGAGGTGGCTCTGTCTGAAAAGCTCGCTCCCGCAGGGGTTTGTTAATGCTCTGGGACGCTCTATAATTGAACTGGTTGGTCAGTTTTTTCTCCTTCTTGTTCCTGGATGGTATTTCCTCACCTTCTGTCCATTCTTCACTAGCCTGAGCGTCAGACTTCCCATCTGTATCTTTGTCTCCCGGCTCTGTGGAGTCGTTGGTCTGAGTCTCTTCAATGACTCCCAACTTCGCCATCTGTCGCCGCGCTTCATCAGAGTCTTCGCGTGGCATGTTTCCATCCAGGGAGAAGCGTACGGCCAGCTGGTCCACGATGCTAATGGTTTTGTAGGCCCGTTCCTTAAAACTGTACCTCACAATGTTCTGGGGGGCATGAGGGTTGTTTGCAGTCAGGATACGAGTGAATTCCTCCTTAAGTTCAGCGTCGCTGAGTTCCAGCTGGTCCGGAGGCTTAACCAGAGTCTTGGCCTGCATCCATTCATCAGCTCCATCCCCCATATCTGTGGAGTCATCTTCATCCTCCAAATTTCTTCTTGAGCAGATGTTGGAACTCAATGCTACACTTCAGGCCGGATTTCCGGATCAGTATCTGGATCCTCCAGGTGAAAATCGATGATTTCTTCTGAGTTTGTGGAAGACTGGTCCATTAAAAACTTGGGTCCTGAAAACCAAATGGTTTGTGTGAGGACAACTGCTGGCACTAAAATCTTCTGCATGAATGCTAGAAAGTGCTCTTGCTTCTCAGTTTTGTTACGGAGAGTTTTCTTAAGTGCGGCAAATCTGGTTAAAGCTTGTTCTCGATTGTTAGGGAGAGTAAGCCTTGGTACTCGGAAGGGTAATGGAGCTACCCAATTGTTGGAATTGTCCTTGAAGAACTCTTCATCCATAATCTTAATGAGCTCCTTGTCTTCAACTGAAGGAGCAATCTTGTTGTCATCGCAAGTAGTCTGGTACACTGAATCACCAAAGTCCTTTTGAGAAGTGACCTTGCAGTTAATACTTTGAAGTGCTTGATATGGAACTTCGTTTTTGAAATCAAGTCTTTCCTTCACATAATAATGCGATGGACATTTCATCAATTGACAGGTAACATTCGTTTTGTAGGAAGCTACATCCAAGAGCTTGTGAGATTGGTCTAAACAGACTTCTCCTATTATCACCCATCCAAGATCGAGTTTCTGGGCTTGAGGAGCATCATCTGGACCGTTACATAACTCTCTTATTTTATGAACTCTAGGAATGTCTCCACCTAGTAGAATCAAAATCTTAACATCCTTGTTAAGTGGTGGAATGTAGTTAGCAATGTGGCTCAAATGAGGGTGATAACGTGCAACCTCTGGTGTGGGGATTTCTTCTCTGTTGTTCGGTAGCTGATCACATTCGATTAGAGTTGGGAGAGGAAACTCTGTGTCCTCATATTCTGATGCAACTATGAAGCCATGGGCTCTTCTTCCAGAAGTATTGACCTTTCCTGCCCATGTCTGCAAGGTATAAGACCAGGTCTCTCCTTGAATGTTGAATAGGTCAAAGAATTCTGTACTGGCCAATGAGCGATTGCTCTGATCATCGAGTATGGCATACATTTTTATGGAATTTTGTGGACATCCTTCAGGAAAAACTCTTACAAGACATATCTTGCTACAAGACTTGCTATGAAGCCCTTCTCCACATACCTCTGTACATCTTGTGGTTATTGCTCAGTTCTCTCCCCGCCATCATCTGATGTAGTCTTGGGGTTGCTGCCGGGTGAAGGTTTCCTTTTGAACAGGTCTGAATGAAGAGCGTCCACATGTTTGGCACTGTTGCAGAGAGAACATCTGATGGCGATCTTACAGTCTCTAGCTAAATGATCGGAGGATGCACAACACTTAAAACAGATATTATGCTCTTTGAGAAATGACTTGCGTTCTTCAATAGGCTTGTCCTTAAATGCACGACATTTGGAGAGAGAGTGTGGCGCATCATGAATAGGACACTGTTGATTAAGATTGCTGGGTTTAATGTCTGTAGCTAAGACGTTGGATGCTATTGCAGTCTTCCTCACGGCAATAGGATGCCTTAAATCCTTGAATTTACTGTTGGTGGCAATACCCCTTGAAGTACTTAAAGGAATGGTGGTTGTATCTGGATAGAAGAAGCTTGGGTCATTCTTGGATCTTGCAACCTTCCGCACGAACTCTGAAAAATAAGAAAAGGGAGGGAAGGAAACACGATGCTCATACTTATACTTTGATCCTGCACTAGTCCACTTTCCCTGAAAATGACTAGGCAACTTTGCTACAATAGGATTTACGCCCTGAGCAGTGTCTAAATAGCTAAGACCTGGTAAACTAGGATCTAACTTAGCAATTTCAAGTTCATGAAGGAGGTCACCTAACTCTCTAAGCTTATGATTGTCCTTAACAGAGATTTTAGGGAAGTCGTTAAGTCTCTGGAATAAGGCAGATTCAATGACTTCGGGGCTCCCATAGTCTTGTTCTAGACGTTCCCAGGCAGCATCAAGGCCTGCTTTAAAGTTATAAATGTAGACAGATTTAAGTCTCTTTACTTGTTCTGAAGATTGACGCCCCAACCACTTTATTAGTAAGTCAAGTTCTGCTTGAGGATCAATGTCCAAGTTCTTGGTTACCGCCTTAAATGTAGATCTCCAACTCCTGTAGTTTTCTGGGCGGTCATCAAATCCAGACAGTCCAGTTGTAATCAACTCTCGTCGAATCATATACTTTCTGAACTCTGCAATGTCAGTGCTTTCAGTTTTTATAGCCACAGGGTCTACTGATGGTGTGCCGTCTTGGACCATGGTTGGTATCTGATGTTGGCTGGTAGGTAGAGAGAAAGGTGTTGCAGATGGGTTTAATTTAGGTAGGGGTCTGTCGTCTGAAGGTCTTTGAGCATTTGAAGTCAAAGAGAGCTGTATCAAAGGGGGTATAGAGTTCATTCTGTAGTCTTCTGCTGTGCCCTTGTAATCTCTATGCACGTAGGGTTGTGGTGGCACATGAGCTGCGTAGGTTGATTCACTTGATTTTGTGACGTGCGGTAGTTGTGGAGGGTCTCTGATAGTAGGTGTGTCTAGTTGACCAGCTTGCTTTGGCGACACATTGCCTTCTGATCCACTTGCTGGATGATTATGAGAAGAATCTCCAACTGTAGGTGGGACTGTATTGTCGTGGTTCTGAGTTAGAACAAACTGTAGGGTCCTTTCAACAGGGTGTGGACAAGCAGGCAAGCTGGTACAAGCTGCTCCTTCTTCTTCCAATAGGGCTTGTTCCAAGACAGACAACTCTGCTAACGCTACTTCCTTTTCTCTATTCTTCTGAAGAATTTCTAGCTGAGCCTCTGTTTCTGCTTGTATTCTTGCTTGAATGCGTTTAGCTTCTGCTTCCTTGCATTTAGCTTCTGCCTTGAAGGCTGCTTCTTTTTCAGAGCAGGCGGCTTGAACCTGGGCTACTGCAACTTTTTGGCGAGCTTTGAGTATTTGGTCGCTCAGTATTGACCTTATAGAGCAGGACCGCAATGACTTAGAAGAAGATTTATGATATGAGCGGGCAGACCTAGAAGATTTTCCTGAGTGTCTGGAAGAAGCAGAGTTACAGGATGTAGTTTCATGTATCTGTGCCAATCTCCCTTCTATCTGTGCCTTTGCTTCAAGATATGTGCTATGCCTCTGCTGGTCATTAGAAGTAAAGTCCTTTAATTCCAATGCAGCTTCCTCTATGTTGGAATGTAACAATAGGGAATAGTACTTCTCAGAAAGTCTTTTATAATTCTCAAATGCCTTCTTAACCCTTGAGAGAGCAGTGTTCAATTGCTCAGAATTGTTGCTAGTTTCATTAGTGGCTGTTATACAACTTAAAGTCTTTTCCCACAATGCAGTCAGGTTACTAGATGTTTCTTCCTTACTTGCTTCATAAACCTCCCTTGCCTTCAAGGATGGATGAGGGGCTCTGATAGGACGAGCAGAATGAAGTAAGGAGTCTGCTTTATCTTGACTAAATGCATGTAATTCTGTGAGATCTCTGTCAGACATAATAAGTACTGTATTTCTGGTGACTTGTTAGAAATCTGCCAGAGCTCAGCTCTGTAAGTAGTGACTTCTGTTAGTAAGCAGGCTGGGCTGAGGTATTTTTTGTTACAATAGTGGCTAGTGCTGGAACTAGTTCAAACTGGATCACCTCAGAAGGCTGTAACAGTAATGAAGCATTCAGTAGGTGGCTTGTTTCATATGCAGAGTAATGCTTCTGGTGACACACAGGTGTGGTACTTACATTTTTTGAAGCTGGAAATGTACTTTCTGAAGCTGCAGAGATACCTGTGTGATGAAACAACTGGAAATTTACTTCAAGTACTTCTTGGAAATGTACTCTCTGAAGCTGTGTATTCCTGGAAATTTACTTTTCTTAAGCTGCAGAGATACCTGTGATGGATTCTTCATGGAAATGTACTCTCTGAAGCTGTGTATTCCTGTAAATTTACTGTTCTGTCTCAGCATCGATTGTACCTGTGACCTTCTTGTAGACCCCCAGTCTGAAAGTGTGTGCAGCAGGTTGAATGATGGCTTTAACAGATAGTTTACTCAATGAATAAAGACTCCAGAGGTGTTCTCCAATGCTTCTTTATGCTTCAAGTTAGCAAAGGCATAAACATAGAGGCTTTTCCATAGGTAAATTTACAATGAAGTTACACAGTTTCCACACTCTGCAGTCTCCTCATAACAACTAAACAAAATGGCAGATACAGCAGGAAAATGGAGATGGGAGAAACCATCTAGCCAGAAACAGCAGGGGTGCAAGGAAGATACCAATAACATAGCATAACATAACATGTAATAACAACTGCTAGACAGTTAAAGCTGCGTGGCAGCACAGACACCAATTATCCAAAATTTTATTATATTTCGTTGAGCATCCTCTATGCATATACAATACTTTTTCAAATGGTAAAATCTGATTTACCGCTCTTATCCTGTTCTTAACAGCAGGGGGCCTCACTTGAATCCACTTAACTGTGATTATTTTCCTTGCCATAAACAGAGTTTCTCTAAGCATTATCTTGTGATATCTAGACCATGTTATTTCCTCTAATATACCCAGCAAACAGGTTTCTGGGGTCAAAGGTACAGGCATATTCAGGACAGAGGATAATATTTGAATTATTTCCTGCCAGAATCTTGATATCACTGGACAAAACCATATAATATGTATAAAGTCTGCCCGCTTAGCACTGCATCTCAAGCATTTAGGAGATGCAATGCTGTGCATTGCATAAAGTCTACTTGAAGAGAGATATGGTTGATGTAGCATATATAATTGTATTAACCTATTGTTTGCTGCTGGCGATACATATAAATGGGAAGAGCAAGCTTCTTCTCAATCTTCGTCAGTTAAATTGGGAATTATTTCCTGCCAATTTGTTCTTATTGCCAAGGGATTAATTCCTGAATTAACCCTGGTTAAATGTGCATATATTTTAGAGATTAATCCTTTAGGGCCCTGGGACCTAAGGATACCAAATCATTGGATATCTACAGATCCCAGGTTCCAAAACTCCAAATTGCGCTTGTAACGCATGTCGCAACTGTAAGTATCTATATAATGAGGTATGTGGTATATCATATTTCATTTGTATATCTGAAAAGAGTACATATGTGTTATGTCATATACGTCTGCAAGGACTGATATCCCTTTTTGTTTCCAGAACTGATACTCTATCAATTGTTTCAGTTGATTAAATATGGGTTTCGCCATAGTGGGAGATCCATGTTTATTTGTGTGTTTCCCTCTATACGTTTTGCCTCTCTCCATATTGTACGAGCTAATGTTAACATTGGTATTTGCTTATATTTTAATTTATTCAACGGTGCTTCTAGGGCTATAGGTAAATTATCGATTTGTAAAACATGAGCCAGGTGTGATTCTACCATCTGTGGTGTTACTGGTTCTATCCATCCTGTAAGATGTTTAAGTTGTCCAGCGAGATAGTATCTGTATATATTAGGAAGTGCCATACCTACTTCTGTTTTAGCTCTCTGAAGTGTGGTTAACTTTATTCTATTTCTACCCTTTCCCCAAATAAATGTGGTAAATAGGGCATCTATTTTTTTTTAAAATAGTTTTAAGGACTATAACCGACATATGTGAAAAAATGTATAAACATTTCGGTGATAGGACCATCTTGATTAAATTTATTCTCCCTGCAACTGAAAGTGGTAATTTAGCCCAAGTAGCTAATTTAGTTGTAATTGTTGTCATGAGTGGATTAAGGTTAGCCTGTAAAGCTGCTTGAGGTAATCTTGTAATATTTATTACCAGGTATTTGAGAGAGGACACTACCTTTAATAAACTTGAATCCTTGCTTAGTGTGAGTAGTTGTGGTTGCAATAGCATAAGGGAAGATTTTTGCCAATTCATTTTAAGGCCTGAATAAGAACCAAATAGTTCTATTATATGCATAGCTGCTTCCAATGATCCATGTGCATCATTTAAATATAAAACAAGATCATCAGCATACAGTCCCACTATATCTATCCTTTCTGCCAATGTATTGCCGAAGTCGAAGTGCCAAAGGTTCAATAGCTACTAAAAATAAGAGTGGTCATAGAGGGCATCCCTGCCGGGTGCCTCTATATAATTGTATGGCCTTGGTTAAAAAGTAATTTACCAACAGCTGAGAAGTTGGATTTAGATGATTGCTAGAGGTACAGTAGGCATTCACAGTATACACAAGTTGGTAGCGGGCTGTTTAGGCTGCACACATGAGCTCACATGGGTTGAACTGACAGCAAAGAACGTAGTATATGATGGCTAGAGGTACAGTAAGCGTTCACAGTATACACAAGTTGGTGGCGGGCTGTTTAGGCCGCAAATAGGAGCTCACATTGGTTGAACTGACAGTAAAGAACGTAGTATATGATTGCTAGAGGTACAGTAGGCGTTCACAGTATACATAAGTTGGTGGCGGGCTGTTTAGGCTGCAAACATGAGCTCACATGGGTTGAACTGACACCTTTTTTTACGCTCCAACATTTGAGCCACAGAAGCCTGCCTTTTTCCAGAAAAACGTGACGACGGCATCATGGAAGGTGGAGTGTTGGACAACTGTGAGGAGACAGGAGAAGGAGAAGGGGGAGGAGAAGAAAAGAGGCTGGACGGTGAGAGCATGGAGTGTGGCTTTGTGGGTTCTGACAGTTTTGCTCCCACTGGGCTTGGTGATGGGATTTCAGGTGCCTTCTTAAGGCGGTTGTCCCTAGGTGAGTGTTGGGCTTACCGCGACTTATGCGTTGACTGCAAAGGCTGCAGATGGCAACACTGGTGTCAGCAACGGACACATTAATAAAAGCCCAAACTGCGGAGCCATGTGCCGGCGTCCTGGGAGCGCCAGATGTGACTATATATGGTTGATGGCTCGCTCCTGATACATTTGCAGTCTGCTTTCTACCTCTTCTGCAATGCAAGTTCTGCCTGCCTCTCCTCCCTATCTGCCGGTCCGTCAGTCCGCCAGTTCTACAAATAATTGGCCAGTAACTGTTGTCACTGTGTGTAGCAGAGTTAACACAGCAAAACAGGCCAAATGTTTGCAGGACTAAAATACAATCTTAGAAAAGTATACTGTTAAATAACACCTCAATTCAATATGTGGCATGGGGGGGGGCACAGATTTATTACACCAGTTCTACAAATAATTGGCCAGTAACTGTTGTCACTGTGTGTAGCAGAGTTAACACAGCAAAAGAGGCCAAATGTTTTCAGGACTAAAATACACTCTTAGAAATTTATACTGTTAAATAACACCCCACTTCAATATGTGGCATTGGGGGGGAGCATTGGTGTAGCACACCAGTTCAAAAAATTGGCCAGTGAGTTTGGCGCAGTGTGTACCAGACTTCACTCAGCAAACTAGGCAATATTGTTGCATGACACAAATACACTTGAAAAAGTTTACTCAGAGAACACCCCACTTCAATATGTGGCATTGGGGGGGGGGGCGCACAGGATAATTACACCAGTTCTACAAATAATTGGCCAGTATCTGTTGTCACTGTGAGTAGCAGAGTTAACACAGCAAAAGAGGCCAAATGTTTGCAGGACTAAAATACACTCTTAGAAAATGATACTGTTAAATAACACCCCACTTCAATATGTGGCATTGGTGTAGCTCACCAGTTCAAAAAATTGGCCAGTGAGTTTGGCGCAGTGTGTACCAGACTTCACTCAGCAAACTAGGCAATATTGTTGCATGACACAAATACACTTGAAAAAGCTTACTCAGAGAACACCCCACTTCAATATGTGGCATTGGGGGGGGGGATTGGTGTATCACACCAGTTATAATAATTATAAGTGCTTTTGTCACTGTGTGTAGTGTTGCTGCAGAAACACTCAGTCTCACCACCACACCTGTCACAATGCTGCACAGTGCACAATAATAGTACTAATCCACTATAATATGCTTTCTACAAAGTATATTATGGTAAATGATACACCCAAGGTGTACTAAGCTGCGCTCACCTTAGAGGTGCAAATGTGCAATAAATAATGATAATAAAATTACCATATAAAGTGCATAGCAATGAATAATCATCAGCTAATTACAAAAATTGATATCACAAATAAATTTGAAATAAATAGTCCTGAAAAAAGTGCATAATAAGGTGCATCAAAAGTTTATAATAATTAGTCCCAATAAACGGATAAAATGGTACTCTCTCCAAGGGATAAAAGGGATAAAAAACTCTTCACAAGATAAAATCTTCAAACCCTTCACCATATAGGCACCCAATGTGTGAGTGTGCTTACCAGAAAGCACAGACCCCTTATTACAGGGGGTCAATGCAAGCAGAGTAAATCAATGCGACCAGAATCCACACGTAAAAGACCAGGCCCTCTAAAGTAATCCATTTCACAACCGCCTGTGAACCATAGAACTTCACACTCCTCCTCCTGCTTAAGCTCCTCAGCAATATGTAAACAAAGGAATGGCCAGGATAGTGAAGTACGTTTATCCAGTTTATTGTAAAATAAAGTGGACACACTTGCATCAAAGATATAAAAACGGGCATTAAGACTCAGGATCCGAGATTGGACTCAGAACGGTACCGCTTCCGTGCTCACTGGTCCTATCCAAACGGTCCCGGAGATGGCAATAATAGCAGGGTGATTGTATCCCAGTATTCCCAACCGGTTTCGTCGGCATACTTGGCCGTCGTTTTCAAGGGTCATGTGACCACAATCACCATATCAGTATATATACAGTAAACCCCCCTCCATTGCGGGGGTTACGTTCCGGACCCAGCCGCGAAAAGTGAAATTCCGCGAAATAGAAAAACCCTATTAAAATGCATTGTAGGCATGATTTTTTTACTGTCACTGTACGTGTAGAAGCATTTTAAGGTCTTTAAACACACTTTTAAAACAATAGAAACTCATTTAAACACATAAAAGATACTTAGAGACAGAGCAAGAGCTATGAAAAACACAAAAATCTTTCATTTTTAATGATTTATATAGTAAAATAACATTACAAAAAAAAACGCGAATTACCGGGACCGCAAAAACTGAACCGCGATGTAGCGGGGGATTACTGTAGATGTGCTAATTGCCTCTTAGCCAATCGACCTCTTTAAAATATGAATAATAGGGAACGCCTACCGGAAGCAAGGCAGCCTATTCAGTCTCAATCCTCTGGAAGGACGACACTAGCACGGCTACCCCGGAAGTGACGTATCGCGATCGATACGCTAAACCGGAAGTAAAGCGGCCGCCTTTCCGGCGAGGTCACACTCCACCCCTGCTACAAACATCCGGGCGGATATAATGCAATGCATAGGGGAACACGCCCCCCCGTGACCACATACAACTCAATAATGGTGTCTTCCGGAAAACAAATATTTATGGCGACAGCAATGGCCCAAATGCCTATCGGCTAACAACCAGAAAATAATAATTGTGATAATTGTAAGGGGCGATTGGTGGCTGAGGGAATTGCATATCCGATCGTACAGTAACATTAACATTAGCAATCCAGTATATGTTATAATAAAAACACTATCCAATAGTACAATGTAACCTCATGAATAATACATTTTAAGAGGATATAATTAATAATTATTCTGACTGGCTTAACAAACGAGAAACTACATATTTAAATAATCCAAAGAATATAAATATATATTATATATTAAGAAGTTTAATCAGTAAAAATTATTAGGTTTATATATAATTTATAAAATAGTGTATGAGGGGTGACGAAATGATTTTTATATGACTAATATTCCGTGGTTAAGACGACGTACCAATGGTCAAACATTCAATTAATTTATAGAACATAATTTTTTAAAATATGATATCAATATTAATATTAAAATTATTGAATGATAAAATTATTAAAATTATTAAAATCATCAGGAAGCTTTCTTTACTATCTCTAAAATTATAAAAATATATATAACTGTAATTTATAGTATCTTTTAATCATAGATGTCTCATATTGATAAATAAATAAGGTGTGCAAAAGTACTGGCAATTTAATGTATTGAAGGAAAAAATAAAATATATAAATTATAAAATGTATAATTTATATGAAAATTCTCCCTCAATGAATAGTAGCGTTGTGTGACATATTGTGCTCACAATCACAGCTACAATTTTCTTATGGCAGTTAGTCAAACAACATTTGTTGACCAACGGTCAGTAATTGGAGATATAGCAATTCAGATCAATATCTATGTTGTGGCCTAAAGGTTGCAGAGTATTCAAACGGTATATCCATTCCGTTTCGTTCATGGAGATGCGTTGGATCTGATTTCCTGCCCTCCAATGAGGTTCTATCCTATCGATGGCGCAGACGGACAGATATCTTGGGTCACGATTATGGTGGGTCCGAAAGTGCCTAGACAGTCTGTGTTTGGGAAATCCCTTTAAAATGTTATTGAGGTGTTCATTGATTCTGACCTTTAGTTGGCGAGTAGTACGCCCGACGTACTGAAGCCCAGACGGACAAGACAGTAGATAAGTAACATGTGTGGAATAACATGATATGAATTTTTTAATATTGTAAGTACGTCCTGTTGTATAAGATTTGAATTGCGAAATCTTTTTATAATTTTTAGTGGGCGTGCAAACTCTACAGTTTTTGCATGGATAAAATCCTTTGCGATTTAGAAAAGTAACCAGTCTTTTAGGGGGGTTGACAACATTAGGGGCTAGACTGTGTCTCAGGTTGGGAACTTTACGGTATATAAACTGGGGTTTCTTTGGGAGCAGGCCTTTCAATGTTTAATCCTTCTGAAGGATGGGCCAATGTTTTCGTATGAAGGCCTCCACTTGTTTATAATTATGGTTAAAATTAGTGAGTATGGCTAAATCTCCTTTAGTGTTATCCTGTTTTGGTTTGTCCTTCAGTAAGTCCTTACGTGGAATCTTGGTAACTCTATCCCTTACTTTTTGCATGTCAGTTTTTTTGTATCCTTTTTCTACAAATCTGTTAATAAGTAACTCTGACTGAGTTATGTAATCGTCATCTCTTTTGCAATTTCGACGAATTCTCATGAATTGCCCTTTTGGGATTCCTCCCAACCATTGCGGATGGTGGCAACTCGTAACAGGGATATAGCTGTTCTTATCAGTATCCTTGAAGAACGTTCTTGTGTTGATCATATCGTTATGTTTTTCTAATGCGAGATCCAAAAAATGTACCTCCTGTTTACTCCAACTTGCAGTGAAGGTTAAACCATATTCATTATTGTTGAGTTTCTCAATGAATCTCAGCAAAGAGGCTTCAGATCCCTCCCAGAGGATCAGAAGATCGTCAATATATCTTCTGTATAACCTCAGGGAGGGGTTTGGTCTGGAGAAGATAGTCTTATCCTCCCATTCCCCCAACAGAATGTTCGCCACACTCGGTGCATACTTGGCACCCATGGCTACCCCTTTAACCTGATTGTAACAGGAACCTTGGTGCCAGAAAAAGTTGTTACTCATTGCTAAATCCAATGAGTCATATAGGAATTTCTTCTGGTCGTTCTTGTAACGCTCCTGCGTTTTTAGTATAGGCTGGATTTGCAGCTGCAAAATCTCCACTCAGTAGTCATGTAGAGATGTGTTGAATACCAGATCCAACTCTCCAGGACTCATCACCGTGGGCCTGTCAACTTTAACATACAGATATATACATACTCAATGAGATATTCCTGGAGTGATAGGATGTATATGATAGTATGAAGGTGATGTGCTGAAGGGACAGGTGTGAACAGTGACAAGGATGGTAATCACTTGATAGGTTTGTATAGGAGAGTTCAAGATGGTATTTAGGAATGCAGATAGGTTAGTATCGAGTATGCTAACAGGTGGTGAGGACAGCAGATGACAATTACAGGATAGACTAACCCAGTGCAAGGATAGATAGTAGTAGACAGGAGAGCTAGCAATCTATGCAGCAGTGCAGATGATAGATGGTAGTAGGCTCAAGAGCTAGCAATCTATGTAACAGTGCAGATGATAGGATAGTATGGATAGGTAGTAACAGTTCTTAATGTGCATAGGTAGATAGTGCAATAAGGTTATGGAGGGTTCCCCTGCGGGGTACTTATCACTTGTAATGTTAGTAGTTTAGAGAGGTCCAGTAGATAAGGAATGATCCGGTAGCGAGATACAGGGATCAGTAGCGAGGTTCCGGTCTGCTCCAGGTAAAAGGGAATAGCTGGAGGTTCCGATCGAGAGACAGGCTTGAAAGCATGTGGATAACAAGGCAGGTTGAACGAACAATGTAAATGAGACCGCCGGCGGTTGAAATAGCCGCTCTGCGGCGCTCAGCAGTGACATCATCGTTCTTAAAGGTATATGCTTACCACCTGAAGAGAAAGGTGGGACGCATTACAGAGAAAGTGGTGATTAAGGGTACCGGAGGTACCAGAATCTTACAGTACCCCCCCCCCTTAAGGCCGGCTCCGGAAGGCCTATAGGACAGGTTTCTCTGGGTGTTTCGAGTGAAAGTTCCGTATAAGTCTAGGCGCATGAATATCAGAGGTATCTAGCCAGGTGTCGTCTTGGGGTCCATAGTTCTTCCATCTTATGAGATACTGGAGTCTTCCTCTATGGATGCGAGAATCCAAAATTTCCTTGATCTCATACTCTTCTCCGCCTTCAACTTGTATTGGAGGTGGAGGCAAGATGGTAGGCCTTATTCCTTGGTTGGGAACATGGGGCTTCAGTAGCGACACATGGAAGATGGGATGGATCTTGAGATCTGCTGGTAGGGTGAGCTGTACTGCAGCTTTTCCGATAAGTTTTTTAATTGGGAAGGGTCCCAAAAATAAAAGGTCCAAGCTTCTTGCTAGGGATTTTTAATCTTAAGTTCTTTGTCGATAGCCAAACAAGGTCCCCAATAGCATACTGAGGAGAAGTTCTTCTACGAAGGTCGTAGTACTTTTTTTGTTGACTGTGAGCGTGTGATATAGTGGTATTGAGTAAACCCAAAGAGTCTTTTATTTGGGTTAGGTAATCCGAGGCTACTGGGTTACTCGATGGCAGGATGCGTGGTGGAAGAAGAGTGGGATGAAACCCATAGTTCAAGTAGAACGGACTTTGCTTCGTAGTACTGTGGGTTGCGTTGTTGTAAGCAAATTCTGCTAGAGGAAGGAGATCCACCCAATCATCCTGCAAGTATGATGTGTAGCAACGTAGATATTGCTCAATGCACTGGTTGACTCTTTCAGTCTGTCCGTTGGTCTGAGGATGGTAGGGAGAAGTGAGCTTTCGCTCAATGCGTAAAATTTGACAAAGTGCTTGCCAAAATTTAGAGATGAATTGTGAACCACGGTCGGACAAAAGAGTTTTTGGAATTCCATGCAACTTAAACACATGTTTCATCAGTAGTTCTGCTGTTTGTTTAGATGAAGGTAGTCTACGGATAGCAATGAAATGTGCCATCTTTGTCAAGTGGTCCACTGACACTAGGATGGTATTAAATCCTTTAGAGGGTGGTAGTTCTACTATGAAATCTAAGGACACAACTTCCCATGGAACCTGGGGTATTGGTAGACTACAAAGTAGTCCAGATGGTTTTGTAGTGTCCATTTTGGACCTTGCACAGATGTCACATGAAGAAACAAATTTTTGTACAGACGTCTTCATATCAGGCCACCAAAGCTGCCTGGTGAGCAAATTAAAGGTTTTCGTTATACCCATATGTCCTGCCATGGGCACATCATGCGATAACTCCAAGATCTTGGTGCTCATAGTAGGGGGTATGTAGAGTTTGTCATTGTAATAGAGGAAGCCTTCTGCATCAGTACTTAGTTGTGGTGGAGGTGAATCCATTCTTATACTGTGCAAAATCTCTTCCTTCAAGGAACGGACAACACCAATAATGCGTTCATAGGGTATTATGGGAATGGAAGGGATTTCGGCGCAGTTATCTTCGGTTAATCGTGATAGCGCATCCGCTTTTTTATTTTTGTCTGCAGGCGTGTAGGTCACTAGGAAATTAAATCTTAAAAAGAATAATGACCATCGTACCTGCCGGTGGGAGAGAGTTTTGTTAGTCTGGAGGTATTGAAGGTTTTTATGATCTGTATATATGAGTATTGGTAACTGGGTACCTTCGAGCAGATGTCGCCAATTCTCCAGTGCCAGTTTTATGGCAAGCAACTCCTTTTCACCCACTGGGTAATTCACCTCTGGGCTGCTTAGTGATTTTGAAAAGAAAGCAACTGGGTGGAGTGATGAAGTGTTTGTTGGTCGTTGGGAGAGAACTGCTCCTACTGCCATATTTGACGCATCTACCTCTAGAATATATTGGAGGGATGGGTCTGGATGGCGTAGTATGGGAGCAGAAGTAAAGCTTGATTTTAACAAGCAGAAAGCTTGATTTGCTTCTTCTGACCATTTGAATGTTTTTTTTATACTTGTCAGTTGTGTGAGAGGTCTCACAATAGCGGAAAAGTTCTTGATGAACTTCCTATAGAAGTTCGAGAATCCAAGGAATCGCTGTAGGGCCTTACGAGTTGTTGGTATAGGCCAGTCTAGAATAGAGGATATCTTACTCATATCCATCTTAATTCCAGTTTTGGATATGAAGTATCCTAGAAATAATATTTCTTCTTTATGAAATAGACATTTTTTTAATTTCACATATAGTCTGTGTGAGAGCAGTCTGGACAACACAAGTCTTACATGTTTTATGTGTTCAGGCATAGATCGAGAATAAATAAGTATATCGTCTAGGTATACTATAACACAGACATCAAGTAAGTCTCTAAAGATGTCGTTTATGAATCTTTGGAAAGCTGCGGGAGCATTACATAGCCCGAATGGCATCACAAGGTATTCAAATAGTCCGTATCTGGTTCTGAATGCTGTTTTCCACTCATCCCCGTCACGGATTCGGATTAGGTTGTATGCCCCTTTCAGGTCTAATTTGGTGAAATAAGTAGCCCCACGCACCTGTTCAATAAGTTCAGGGATGAGCAGCAAAGGATAGCGATCCTTTATCGTAATCGTGTTTAATTGCCTATAATCGATAATAGGCCTGAGACTGGAATCCTTATTGCGGACAAAGAAAAGTCCTGCAGCAGTGGAAGAAGTAGAGGGTCTAATGAACCCTTTTGTCAAATTCTCATCCAAGTATTCCTTGAGATGAGAAAGTTCATCCTGTGAAAGGGGATAAACATGAGCGAAAGGCAATTTGCTGTTAGGGAGTAGATCGATAGTGCAATCGTAATCCCTATGGGGAGGCAACACTTGAGCATTTTTCTCAAGGAACACTTCGGACAGATCCTGATAGCATAGTGGTGCAATTTCATCTGACACCACAGACAGAATCTTCCCATAAGATGGGAGGTTACACGTATTCTCACAATAGTGAGAAGGGAAAACCAAAGTCCGTTTTTTCCAATCTATGATTGGTTGGTGTGTGTGTAACCAGGGAAGTCCCAAAATAATAGGAAAATGGGGTGAGGATAGTATGTCAAAGGTGATCTCCACATGTGATTCGTTGGTAGTGGCAAGGAGTGCCTGTGTCTGGTTGGTGATTGGACCAGAAGACAATGGAATACCATTAATGAAACTAACAGAAACAGGCTTAGATTTTGAAATAATAGGTATTTTATTTAAGGTAACAAAGCGTGTATCAATATAGTTTCCACAAGATCCAGTGTCGACCATAGCCTTGGTGGTGATCCTAGTTTGGTCCCATTGTAATATTAAATGAACAAAAAGATAGGGGTTAGAAAAGGAAGTCGTTAATCCTCCCAGCAAGACATGTGAACACTCACCCTCTTTTTTGCGGACAAGGGGACAGGTGCTTATCAAATGATCCGAGGATGCGCAGTACATGCAGAGATTTCTGGATGTTCTTCTAGCTCGTTCAGTAGTCGTTAAAGGTGGGCATATGGTTCCTACATCCATGGGAGTAGGGTCAACGGCCGAAATCTGAGAAGGACTAGACAATGGCATTCCCATCTTTTCAGCCCTTCTTTCTCGCAGTCGTCTGTCGATGTTGATACTAAGTTGTATCAAGGCCTCCAAGGTGCCAGGTAAATCCGCTCGGGCGAGCTCGTCTTTAACAGCTTCCGATTACCCAAATCTGAATTGAGTTCGCATAGATGTGTCATTCCACCCTGAATCAAGGGTCCATCTTTGGAACTCAGATACAAAGTCTTCTACAGGTCTCCTTCCTTGTTTTAAGGCCCTCAACTGAATATCAGCAGTACTCTGCCTATTGGGGTCATATAAACTAGCGAGTTCCGCTAGGAATAAGGAATAGGTGTTGAGAATCTGATCATTATTCTCAAAGAGAGAGTCTGCCCAGGCCCGTGGATCACCCGTCAAGTATGAAATAACGGTACAGACTTTTATTTGATCAGTGGGGTATGTACGAGGTTTTAACAAAAAAAGCAATTGACATGCGTTTTTGAATTCACTAAATTTTTTCCGATCACCTGTAAACACTAGAGGAGGGTTTATTTTAGGTTCAGGAGGCTGAACAGCAGTAAGCCGTGAGAGCTGGGTTACCTGCTGTGTCAGAGTCTGATTCTTTTCTTGTACGTCAGTCAGAGCAAGTATTAACGCTTTTACTTGTTGTGTTAATTGTGTCACTTGAGTGGGTAATTCTGCTGAATCCATTTTTAAGGTTCGTTCAATCTGTAACGCTCCTGCATTTTTAGTATAGGCTGGATTTGCAGCTGCAAAATCTCCAGTCATGTAGAGATGTGTTGAATACCAGATCCAACTCTCCAGGACTCATCACTGTGGGCCTGTCAGCTTCAACATACAGATATATACACACTCAATGAGATGTTCCTGGAGTGATAGGATGTATATGATAGTATGAAGGTGATGTGCTGAAGGGACAGGTGTGAACAGTGACAAGGATGGTAATCACTTGATAGGTTTGTATAGGAGAGTTCAAGATGGTATTTAGGAATGCAGATAGGTTAGTATCGAGTATGCTAACAGGTGGTGAGGACAGCAGATGACAATTACAGGATAGACTAACCCAGTGCAAGGATAGATAGTAGTAGACAGGAGAGCTAGCAATCTATGCAGCAGTGCAGATGATAGATGGTAGTAGGCTCAAGAGCTAGCAATCTATGTAACAGTGCAGATGATAGGATAGTATGGATAGGTAGTAACAGTTCTTAATGTGCATAGGTAGATAGTGCAATAAGGTTATGGAGGGTTCCCCTGCGGGGTACTTATCACTTGTAATGTTAGTAGTTTAGAGAGGTCCAGTAGATAAGGAATGATCCGGTAGCGAGATACAGGGATCAGTAGCGAGGTTCCGGTCTGCTCCAGGTAAAAGGGAATAGCTGAAGGTTCCGATTGAGAGACAGGCTTGAAAGCATGTGGATAACAAGGCAGGTGGAACGAACAATGTGAGTGAGACCGCCGGCGGTTGAAATAGCCGCTCTGCGGCGCTCAACAGTGACATCATCGTTCTTAAAGGTATATGCGTACCACCTGAAGAGAAAGGTGGGACGCATTACAGAGAAAGTGGTGATTAAGGGTACCGGAGGTACCAGAATCTTACAGTTCTTCATATTAGTTTTTCGGTTAAGGGCAGCCATAGTAGTGGAGAGCACATCTTGTTGCTTTAAACTGGTATAAAGCGACTCCACATCTCTATAGTGGCCATAATTGTGTCACTATTAACTTGAAAGTTCTCCAAAATATTAATCAAGTGTTTGGTATCTTTTAGATGTGAAGAATAAGTGGGCACCAGAGGCTGCAGGAAGTGGTCCACATATTCCCTGATCCTCGAAAAAATAGACCCTATCCCGCTTATAATGGGTCTCCCGGGAGGGTTTGTCTTATTCTTATGTACTTTAGGGAGCTGGTATATAGTGGGTAACAAAATTAGGTTGAGGGATTGTAAGAGGTGCATGAAAGTCAGCCAGCCCCCAGTCTGATGTACTCACCCTCCAGTCTGTCACCAACCAAATAAAACCTGTCTCTTGGTACAAAGAACAGGGGTTTAGTTGACACACATTTGCAAACGCATGTGAAAGCTGCAGAGCCACTTCAAGGCACCCTGTTTAAATCTGCAGTCCTACACTCTTAATTTAGTGTCCTCACACTGGAGGCACATGGCCGCTAATGGGTGGATGGGGAACAGGTGAGAGGGAGACAGCCCAACCTCCTCCAACCCATCCCCATGCACGACTGGCTGTTGTCTCAAAAGCTCAAATAATTAGGTTAGAATATAACCATGGTGCAAACTGGAAAAGACCCGCTGAAAAGCATTACACCTCCATCCCCTTGGTGGATGCAGTATATGGATAGGAAGGGATTTTATGTATAGGGCATGGCCTGTAAAGCACACTGCCTTTGAAATCCCTAATTTCCTTGGGACTTTATATGAGACAAGCAGGTCATGCTATTGGTCTCCATCCCTGTATACGGAAAACACTAGGGTTAAATCAAAACTGCATCCACCAAAACGCACGAAAATCGCACGGTGGGACTTTAGATGAGGCACCAAGCTGTAAGCAAGGCGTCTCCATCCCTGGTTGCTTTAAACATATTGGACTAGGTGGGACTTTAGATGAGACCCAAGCTGGTGTTGCCCGGCGTCTCCATCCCTATAACGAGAAACAAAATTAGGTTGAGGGATTGTAAGAGGTGCATGAAAGTCAGCCAGCCCCCAGTCTGATGTACTCACCCTCCAGTCTGTCACCAACCAAATAAAACCTGTCTCTTGGTACAAAGAACAGGGGTTTAGTTGACACACATTTGCAAACGCATGTGAAAGCTGCAGAGCCACTTCAAGGCACCCTGTTTAAATCTGCAGTCCTACACTCTTAATTTAGTGTCCTCACACTGGAGGCACATGGCCGCTAATGGGTGGATGGGGAACAGGTGAGAGGGAGACAGCCCAACCTCCCCCAACCCATCCCCATGCAAGACTGGCTGTTGTCTCAAAAGCTCAAATAATTAGGTTATAATATAACCATGGTGCAAACTGGAAAAGACCCGCTGAAAAGCATTACACCTCCATCCCCTTGGTGGATGCAGTATATGGATAGGAAGGGATTTTATGTATAGGGCATGGCCTGTAAAGCACACTGCCTTTGAAATCCCTAATTTCCTTGGGACTTTATATGAGACAAGCAGGTCATGCTATTGGTCTCCATCCCTGTATACGGAAAACACTAGGGTCAAATCAAAACTGCATCCACCAAAAACGCACGAAAATCGCACGGTGGGACTTTAGATGAGGCACCAAGCTGTAAGCAAGGCGTCTCCATCCCTGGTTGCTTTAAACATATTGGACTAGGTGGGACTTTAGATGAGACCCAAGCTGGTGTTGCCCGGCGTCTCCATCCCTATAACGAGAAACAAAATTAGGTTGAGGGATTGTAAGAGGTGCATGAAAGTCAGCCAGCCCCCAGTCTGATGTACTCACCCTCCAGTCTGTCACCAACCAAATAAAACCTGTCTCTTGGTACAAAGAACAGGGGTTTAGTTGACACACATTTGCAAACGCATGTGAAAGCTGCAGAGCCACTTCAAGGCACCCTGTTTAAATCTGCAGTCCTACACTCTTAATTTAGTGTCCTCACACTGGAGGCACATGGCCGCTAATGGGTGGATGGGGAACAGGTGAGAGGGAGACAGCCCAACCTCCCCCAACCCATCCCCATGCACGACTGGCTGTTGTCTCAAAAGCTCAAATAATTAGGTTATAATATAACCATGGTGCAAACTGGAAAAGACCCGCTGAAAAGCATTACACCTCCATCCCCTTGGTGGATGCAGTATATGGATAGGAAGGGATTTTATGTATAGGGCATGGCCTGTAAAGCACACTGCCTTTGAAATCCCTAATTTCCTTGGGACTTTATATGAGACAAGCAGGTCATGCTATTGGTCTCCATCCCTGTATACGGAAAACACTAGGGTCAAATCAAAACTGCATCCACCAAAAACGCACGAAAATCGCACAGTGGGACTTTAGATGAGGCACCAAGCTGTAAGCAAGGCGTCTCCATCCCTGGTTGCTTTAAACATATTGGACTAGGTGGGACTTTAGATGAGACCCAAGCTGGTGTTGCCCGGCGTCTCCATCCCTATAACGAGAAACAAAATTAGGTTGAGGGATTGTAGGACTGCAGATTTAAAGAGTGCAAGACTTGCAAGATTGCAAGAGTGTAGGACTGCAGATTTAAACAGGGTGCCTTGAAGTGGCTCTGCAGCTTTCACATGCGTTTGCAAATGTGTGTCAACTAAACCCCTGTTCTTTGTACCAAGAGACAGGTTTTATTTGGTTGGTGACAGACTGGAGGGTGAGTACATCAGACTGGGGGCTGGCTGACTTTTATGCACCTCTTACAATCCCTCAACCTAATTTTGTTTCTCGTTATAGGGATGGAGACGCCGGGCAACACCAGCTTGGGTCTCATCTAAAGTCCCACCTAGTCCAATATGTTTAAAGGTATATAGTGGGTAGCCTTGGTGCGTCAGGTACCAGATATTTGGCCTCTTTTTTGGTTAAGATCCCTTTTTCCTTAGCCTTTTTTACCAATTGTTTCAATATAATTTTTAGTTTGGGATTGGTTTTAAGTTTCTTATAAGTAACCGCATCTCCCACCAGTCTGTCTAGTTCCTTTATGTAATCACATTTATTTAAAATAACAACCCCTCCGCCTTTGTCCGCGGGCCTAATAACAATGTTTTTCCTTTTCTCTAACTCTTCAATCCCTTTATCAAAATCTCTTTTAACAAAACCGTATTTAGGTTTTAAATTACGAATATCGTCTTCAACCAAACCTCTAAATGCTTCCAAATAGTGGTTGGAAGAGACAGTGGGATTGAAGGTGGAGCGATTCCTAAGTCCACTATTTTGGTAATTACTATTTGGCTGAATGTCAGTTGCTGGTTTCTCAGTAAAAAAATTCTTAATTTTAAGCTTCCTGATGTATTTTTCTACATCTACTAATGTATGAAATTTGTTCAACCCTTTGTCTGGTGAGTATTTTTATCCGAGGTCCAAAACCTTAAGCTCATCCTGGGAGAATATGGCTGAACTGAGGTTAAAAATTCCGCCTCCTAATACTCTCGCTTTCTTTTTGAGTTGTATTTTTCTCCCCCCTCGGCACCCTCTTCTCGGTTTTTCTTGGTTGCCCCTCTGGGGGTGTTAATTTTAAAGTTTACGATGCAATGGAGTTACTCCAAAATACCATTCCTGGACACTGAAATCATACTAAACAATGACGGGTCAGTGCACACATCACTATATCGCAAAAGCACGGCAGGTAACACGATCCTCCACTTCAATAGCGGTCACCCACGCCCTCTGGTGCAGAGTATTCCTTACAGTCAATATCTCAGACTGCGTAGGATCTGCACCAGAGAGGCTGATTTCAAAAAGGAGGCAGACGCCCTTCGGGAATGGTAAAGGATCCTGGGGTATAGCAAAAAGGTCCTAAAAAAAGGCTACAATAGGGCTAGACTCTTGGAAAGGGACAGTTTAGTCTTTGGACAGAAAAAAGACAAAAAAGATAACATCACCAGAGTCATTACGAAATTGAATACGGACCATCAAGCTATTAGAAATGTCTTATCTAAGAACTGGCATTTCCTACGAGAGGACCATGTCATTTCCAAGTATGTGACAGTACAACCACAGATTACATTTTCGGAGACCCAAATCCATCAGGGACTCCCTGGTCCACAGCCATTATAGCACATTCCAAACATCTGAAAACAGTGAAAGACCACATAAGGGCACACATAGATGCGACTCTTGTGATTACTGTCCCTGGATCTTGGAGGGTAATACCTTTCCCCTTCCAAGAGGAGGGACACATAGATGCCACACATATGCGGATTTTCAGACCCAAGGGGTTGTCTATATTGCCTTCTGCCGATGCGGAACATTTGATATAGGCAAAACTAAACGAAAACTGGCTAAAAGGATTCAAGACCACCTCTATTATTTAGAGGTGGGGCTCATTTACACGCCCATATGTAAGCATGTGGGCGTGCATCACAACTTTGACCCAAACTTTATTACTTTTTCTGTTCTCGAGGTCATCCCCATGAAGCCTCGTGGGGGGGACTTCGATAATAGAATCCTTCAGAAGGAAGCTAAGTGGATTTATAATTTACAAGCCACTTATTGGCCTGGTTTAAACACAGCAATTTCCTATAACCTCTTTTTGTGAGAATGCAATCATCACTTTATGAGTTCCAACACCCAAACCAGAGGCCCAGTGGCCCATTCAGCAACCAGCTACAGCATACTCCCCCCTCTGGCATGGTAGTTGTCCCTTAGTGGCTGCTGTTTTCTGATTTAAGCAAGTTATCTCATCTGTTTTTGTTTTTTTTGTTTTTGTTTGCTGTTTTTGTTTTTGTTTTGTATATTTGTGTGCGTTTTATTTTATTTCATTTATTTGTTTGTGTCTGCTTTATGTATGATGTCGGGACAGATATAGGAGCTAACACAGAGGCGCAATTTTGTGCATTGTTATATCCTGTATCATCGATATGTGTTACCTGGTTATGCCTATTATCAAGACATGATGTGTAATATAAAACAAAGCGTTGCAGCGCTGCTTTTCTTAATACTCTAAATAGTGCAAATAATGTCAACTGTGCAACATATTGCAGTGATTAGCAACAATAGTGCAAAATATATATTTTGTGTGCAAAATAGCAAATTAAAGTGGAGTTCCACCCTAAAATTAAACTTACCTCCATCTTCTCGCTCCGGGTCACCTGAAAAACAAATGGATGGATGAGGGGGGGGGCGTGACCGGAAGCAGTCATGGACGGGTGCGCTCCGTGAGTCTCGCAAGAGAACTCCCTTCCCGCAAGCCTGGGAAACTGACCCGAAGGAGGATCAAGGATTCGGTAGCCGTGAGGAGAGGAGAGCGGTGAACTATACTGATCCGCTCGCTAGCTCCTCTGGAGGTTCGCCAAGCGGCTGGTTAGTGCACGGAGAGGGGGCCGGTATCCATAGTGACCCGGCGGCCCCAGGAAGTACCTTCCCTCCAGAGACTATCACGAGGCAGGGGGCAGGACTGGCGCGGAAGGCGGGAGGCGCTGCCGGCTAGAGACCGCACTCGCAGACAGCAAAGAGGAAGGCAGGGGATCTGTATGGCAGGACGCTGCGGAGGCGGCGGAGCGCCTTGATTCCCTGTCCATCTGTTGGCACAGCTGGCTGCTCCGTGCTGTCGGAATCGGCGATGGTGAAGCGATAGAACCGCACTGTTATCCAGCTGGAAAGTGTGACCCCGGTGGAGTTTGGAGCGAGAGCGGAGGAGGAGGAACAAGATAGCACAACCGGCTATTAAAGGGAGAACACTCAATGAGAGAAGGTAACCGCTGTGTCATTTGATGAACTGCTTATATATAGCCATCTTTTGGTTGGTAAGATCAGCGGGAAAAGGAGATAAAACCCCCTTGGACTTACTATTATCATTCACCTACTGTCATCTGATTTAATTCAGGGGGTATGGAATAGACGGGTGGAGAACACACAGTTGAAGCAGGAATTGGAGGGACACGGCAGATACCACAGAGAGTGGAGCAAGAATTATAGCTGTACAAATTTTCCGTTAATGGTCCGGTATCCTATAAATTAAAGAGGACCAAGAAGGGAAGGCAGGGAAGAGAGGGGGAAAAAAGAGGAAGAGGAGGAAGGAGGAAAAGAGCTAGTATGACCCTCACAAAGAAGAGGAAGGTTAAAAAGAATGCAGTAAAAAATCCAGGAAAATCAGAAGGAGAAATAAGGAAATTTCTATCTACTAATCAGACACCAATAGTAGCAATGGCGGAAGCAGGAGAGCCACAGACAGAATGGGACTCAAGCGGCATGACAGACTCTAGGGCTACGTCTCCCTTACAAGAAAGGGATGAGGGGACTAATTTGAAAATACGGAGAGAAGAGAGCATACCTACTTTGAATGCCCAATGGGCTGCACAAATGGCTGAATTTAAGGCAATGATATGCTCTCTTCCAACTAAGGCTGACATGGAACAGTTAGTAGGGCGAGTTGAGGAGACACACAAAAAAGAGATCCAACTTATTAAAAATGAGATTAAGGTTTTGTCCACCAGACTACAAGAGGAAGACGTAGAAATAGCTTCAATAAAAGGACAGCTGTTAGCTCTGGAGAAGAGGACAGAACAACAGGGCGACAGAGATGCTAAGTTACAGTTACGGGTGGAAGACATGGAAAACCGAAGTCGCCGTAATAACTTGAGAATACGAGGGTTAACAGAATCATTAAAGAGTCCACAGCTGGAGGAATCAGTTGATATGCTATTTAAAAACATCCTGGGGGTGAATTACCCGGGCAAAATAGAACTGGATAGGTTACACAGAATACCAGGCCCAAGGAAGAAAGATCAGGAAAAACCTAGAGATGTAATATGTAAGCTACACTACTATTCCCAGAAGGAGAAGATTTTGAGAGAAGCTCGGGAATCTAGAGTTTGGAAGTTGGAGGAGATGGACATACAGGTGTTCTCGGACATCTCTAAAGGGACTTTACAGAGAAGAGCTGTATTGAAACCTATTTTGGAATTAGCTAAAAGTAAAGGTTGCACGTATAGATGGGGTTTCCCATTTGCAGTAACATTCAATAGGGATGGACGCTTTTTTACGCTACGCAACTTTCAAGATAGAATAGCCCTTTTTGATTTCTTGGAGGTCCCACCTATAGAGGTCCCAAATTGGCTGGGAAGACTACCAGGGAATTAGCTTGGGATCATAATGGGAGACCAGGGGTGAGGGGGAGGGAGAGAGTAGGAAGTGAGATCTATTTAAGATAATTGATGGGTACATGGAATGGTGTGGTGATTTTCTTTCCCCTTGGAGGGGTTGGTTTTTTCTTTTTCCTTTTTTTTTTTTTTTTTTTTTGACACAATATGCATATTTTCAGACACATACGTAAATATGAGGGGTAAGTCCCTCCTTAAGAATTTTTGGGGAGAAATTATTTTTTCGGGGTTCGGGGTTCTCCTTTTTTTTTTTTTTTTCCCTGTTTAGGGGAGTTTAGCACACACACATAATAAGGAGCACAACATAATCAAGAAGGAAAGGGAGGGGAAAAAAAAGGAAGGGAAAAGGATTTTTTTTTTTTTTTTTTTGCACAATATACATACTTTTTGACACATAGGTAAATATGAGGGGTAAGCCCCTCCTTAAGAATTTTTGGGGATAAATTAATTTTTTTATTTTTTTATTTTTTTATAAATCTAGCACATATACAAAATATAAGGAGCACAACATAATTAAAATTTTTTTTTTTTTTTTCTCCTCCCCCTTTTCACGGGGCGAGAATGGAATATAGATCTTTTCAATCTACAATGAAATGTAACGGGTTGGCTACTCTGCTCCCGCCCCCTTCTCCTTAGATGATCTTTGAAAGAGATGAGAAGGTGGGAAAAATGGGTATCGGTATACATAAATAAGGATAAAGTACGGGATAATTAAGGGATTAGATAGAATCCTATATAAAAGTATAATGTGTTATGGCCTCCCTCTTTCCCCCTCTTCTTCTCCCCTTCCCGCTTTTGGCTTGCCCTTTGCCTCTCACCCCCTTTTTTTCCTTTTTTTTTTTGGTCCTTTCCCCAGGCCTTTATTCCCTTTTTTCGCCTTCCCCTTCCCTTCTCCCTGCCCCTGTTGTTTGTCTAAGTTTATTCTTTGCTGGTATATATGGGGGAGGGGGGGAGGAGAGGGGGGTAGTGATTTGGCTTTTTTATTAGTTATACAAATCGGGGGGAGGGACGGACCCCCTTAATAACCTGCTGGGGTGAGGGGGAATGGGAGTCCCCCTTTTTTTCTTTTCTTTTTTTTGCTAATATTAGGCCTTTTTTTTTCTTTGGTAGAATTATTATGAAGAGAGCCAATTTGTTATAGTTGGAGAGTAGGAGAGCTTGAAACTGTTATTTGATTAGTGAGGGAAGGCATATCTAGATATCAAGGCTCCTGAGTGGGGGGGTGGGGGGGAGGGGGGCGAGGAGAGGGGGAGGGTGGTAGGAAATAGGAAATACAAAGCATCTAAACAGGGAAGGGAGGGAGGAGCGAGGAAGTTTGTGATTGCCCCGGGCACTTGCCCCTAGGAAATTAAGAACACACTGTGGCGGTAAAACGCCGTGTGTTAGAAGGATTTAGAATCCGACCTGTGGAACCCAACCAGGGTGGGTATTGAACTCCCCCTGGAGGGGGGGGTCCCACAGGGAAAGGGAAAGGAGTGAAAGAGAGAAGGAAGGAAGTGTGTTGAGAGAGTGTGAGGGTGAGACTGGGCGGTGAAGAGTGAGTGAGTGAGTTTTCTGTGGAGTGAGTTGTTTTTTCCTTTTTTTTTTTTTGGGACTCTCCCCCCCTGTTCTACTAAATATCTGACCGAGGTAATCAGGCAATCTAGCTTAGCCTCATTATGGAAAATATAAAAATAGTCTCCATAAATGTAAAAGGCTTAAATACTCCAGAAAAAAGAAGGATATTACTAGCAGAGCTCAAACGTGTGAAGGCAAACATAGCGCTAATACAAGAAACGCATTTTAAAACGGACAGGCTACCATATTTGCAAAATAATGCTTACCCATTTATATATCATGCAACATATACACAGTCGAAGTCTAGAGGGGTATCGATATTAATTGACAGTAAAATACCATGGCAGCTTGAGGAAAAAATATGTGATGACAATGGAAGATTTCTCTTCTTAAAAGGAAAAGTGGGGGTAACCCGGATGACGATAGCAACCCTCTATGCTCCCAATAAACAACAGGATAAGGTTATAACGAAAACATTAAACACGCTTAGAGACTTCTCTCAGGGACAACTGATATTAGGCGGGGACTTTAATACACCACTGTCTCCTTTGATGGATGTATCCAGAACTAAAATAGTGCCCTCTGAGAGGATAGGTAAACGGATAATAAGGACGTTACATAAGGAGCAATTGAAAGATGTGTGGCGACTCCAGCACCCGACGGAAAAAGAATTTACATTCTATTCACACCCACATGGAAGTTATTCGAGATTGGATTTTTTTTGGTACCCCATGCTTATCTGCAGGCGGTCATATATTCAGGTATAGATAGCATTTCGTGGTCAGACCACGCAATGATCACTATGATATATAGTGCCGCCTCAGCTGAGTCCAGAAAACAAAGATTCTGGAAACTTAATGAAAGCTTGCTTCAGAGAGAGGAAGTAAAAACGGAAGTGCAGAAGGAGCTTAAGGACTACTTTAAAAACAATGACCAACCAGGGTGCCCCATTGGCTTACTGTGGGAAGCACACAAGACAGTAATAAGAGGAATACTAATTAAGCATGGGGCGAGAATAAATAGGGAAAGGAACAAACAGCTGCAAATACTATTGGATAAACTTAAAGTATCAGAAACAGAACATAAAAAAAAAAAGGCAAACGCAACATTAGGGGAGCTGAGTATAGTAAGAAAACAAATATTAGATATATTACAATACAGAGCGAAGGCCGCGATACAAATATCAAGGAAGACAGCTTATGAATCAGGGAACAAGTGTGGGAAGACCTTGGCAAGATCTATCCAAAGTCAAAAAATAAGATCATATATCCCACAGATTGTGTCACCAGAAGGAATTAAAAAGGTAATACCAGAACACATAACGGAAGAATTTAAGAACTTTTATGCTAGGCTCTATAATCTACCAGAAATAGGTAAAACGCAAAAGGAAAGGGAAGAGTACTTAGCTAAATCCGGGTTACCGAAACTCACAGAAGAGGAGAGAGAAGATTTAGAGAGGTATATCTCAGGGGAGGAAATAGAACAGACTATAAAGAAGATGAAAAAGGGTAAGGCTCCAGGCCCAGACGGATTGACACCACAGTACTTCCATGTATTGGCCCCCATACATGGAAAGACTGTTCAACCAGAGAGGGGTGGAGGGGGCACTATCAAGAGACACGCTAACGGCATATTTAACATTGATACTAAAAGAGGGAAAAGACCCAGCGAACTGCGGCAGCTATAGGCCTATTTCACTCCTAAATACGGATTTAAAAATTTATACAAAAATCCTAGCAACCAGGTTGGCAAAGGTAATGGCAAAAATAATACATCTTGATCAGGTGGGATTCATGGCATCTCTATTATTGGGACCTTTTTTCTTTTGAAAAGCTATGTGAGAAAATAGGAGGAATAGAAAGACCCCTATCCTTCCTATATAAAATGTTGAATACACCTGTAAATCAACCAAGATTAGGATGGCTAGAAAAGTGGAAACAAGAACTAAACATAGAAATTACAGAGATCCAAAGACAGAGAATGTTTAGGGCAATATTTAGACCAACAAAATGTACTAAAATTCAAGAAATAAATTACAAGATCCTAACTAGGTGGTATAATACACCAGACAAGTTACATAAATGGTACATGCAGGAATCGGACAGGTGTTGGAGGTGTGAAGAAGGAGAAGGTACATTGCTTCACATATTTTGGACCTGCCCAGAGATAAAAAAATATTGGATAGAGATAGGACAAATAGTACATAAAGTAACAGGGTATAAAATTGAGGAAGATGCGGCTTTTTGTCTATTGCATATATCGGAGTTGTCAGTGGGGAAATATGAAAAAACAGTTTTGTCTCACATGATGAACGCTGCAAGAGCGTGTATACCATTACTTTGGAGAAAAAGACAAGCCCCGTCGGTATCTGATTGGGTTAGAAAGCTAGAATATATCAATAAAATGGAAGATTTAGTGCTTTCAGCACAACATAAACAAGATCAATATAAAATGATATGGAGAAATTGGAACATGTTTATGAGCTTAGAGGAGGGGAGGCAAATGTTAAGGTCTCCACCTCAGAATGAGGAAATTATTTGCTAGACTTGGAGGAGAGGGAGCAGAGGGGAAGAGGGGAGTTTCCATCCCTTTCACCCCCCCCCCCCCCCCTTATGGGGTTTCCTTTTTTTTTTTTTTTTTTTTCTTTCTTTCTTTCTTTGTTTTTTGTGTTGATGGGGAATGATAGTGTAGTATGTTCGAGGAGAAGAATGGGATTGAATGTGGAGTGTTAGGAATGAGAGGGGTGGGAGGGGGGGGTGAGGGGAGGGGGGAAGGGGATTTAGAGGAAAAGGGAAGGTATGGTGAAGAAGATAAGGGGATTATAGATGAATTGAGGACCTAAGTAGTAATCGGGATAAGAATAGAAAGAAGGAAGGTAAGGATAAAATGAATAGGAGCAAAAAGGAGCTAACTTGATATCGTCTTGCCCTAGGGATAATATTGGTTAAGTGATAGTAAATGTTTAGATTGAAACTTACAGAACACTAGAATAGTCCTCTGAGAAAAGTTTAAGTATATGATGATTTGTTAGATAACCAACTTTGTTTTATGTAATATAATGTACATGTACCGAATTCCCTTGAAAACAAAATAAAGAGATAAATAAAAAAATAAAAAAAGAAAAACAAATGGATAATCGCAATTTTTTTTTTTTTACTTACCTCGTTTAGAAGAAAATATACTTACCTTACTTCCTCCTCCTCCCCTCGGCGGTCACGGCGATTCGTCACTTCCTGGCTTTGCAATGATTCCTGGGAGCTGAACGTCATCGCTCCCAGGAATCAATGCGCCTGCACTGGCCCCGACGTCAGTTCCGGTGCAGGCGCCGTCATACCTTGCTAAACAGCTTCTGGGCATGCCCAGAAGCTGTGCAGGGATGACGCTGTCGCACCGGAAGTGACGGTGGGGCCGGTGCAGTGCATCGTGGGACCGAAGAAGACGGAAGAGGACACAGAAGAGGATCGCGCTGGCTTCAAGCTGCTCACACCTGAGATGGCAGTGCTGGACAATACATTTTCAAGGTAAGTATTTCTTCTTGCATGTAAGTGCAACCCGGGACAAATCAGAGGCTAGCCATTGTGGAATGCACTAGCCCTGACTGTCCCGGGGGTATTTTTATTAAAAAAAAAATGTTCCAGGGTGGAACTCCGCATTAAGTACCAATAGCTTTGGTGAATTCATAAAAAATTTATAAATGATTGAAATGTCCATATAATCAATAAAGTGTCCATCCAGTGCAGAAAAAGTGCTTTTGTGCTTCACCAGTAATCACATATGGGGTATCCCCCTGTGGTTATCTACTTACCACAAAACGCTAGGATAGTAAACATTCACTAAACATCCTGTAGTGTAGACACAGCCTTTTTCTGTGACAGCCTGAAATGACACTTCTATGGGAGATATCCTTGTAGATGGTTCTTCTTGTGTTGTAAATTTCCTCATAAGAATAATAAAGAGCAATCCATAGTGAAGTACGTAAAAGTAACTAATTTATTTGCTAAAGAAACGTACTTACAAACATATAAGAACTTAGGCAGATAGAGCACGGCTCGGTGGTACGCTGCTCCCGTGGAGTGAGCTTCACCAGCTGGAAATGACGTCAAGGTACGCTCAGCCAATCACTAGACGTGTTTCGCCATCCAATCAGGGCGTCTTCTGTAGCTGACGTACTGAGCGTCCATGCAGCATTTTATTTCGGCAAGCCACTCCTCCTATCCCTCCTTTGTACAATCAACCAGGATTGCTGCCTACTGACTGACTTGCCAGTGGTTATTACTCTGCCGAATTGAAATAAATGTACACTTTTAAAACCGAACATATCTTTAAATATGTCATTAATTACCCGACTTATATACTTATTTAAAATAAATCTCTTTGTGAATGTCTAGCCCAAATTATATGAAGCACAGAGACCTCTAGTGGGCGCTCTTATTACTACATGTGAAGGAATGGCTTGCACTCATACCATACACATTCCATTTATTGTACAATCAATATATCGTTCGACTACAAAACAATGTGAATATATATAATGCATCTCTCAATAAATAACTTAATATTTATACCGCATCCATTAACTTAATTAAAAACATGCTCAAATGTAATAAATATATAAAAATATAAAATTGTTAATATAAAAATATTAAAACATATTAAAAATCATTAATAAAACAGTTAATGTCTATCTCCACGTTCAATCCTTTTGGTGTCATGCTATCCAGTCTGTGTATCCATCGAGTTTCATTTTGTGAGACGGATCTCTTCATATTAGTACCCCTCCAGTGTCTCTCTATTTTGTCTATACCGCAGAATTTTAACTTACTGGGATCTTTGTTATGGTGAGTCTAAAGTGGTTGGATAAGCTGTGTTTTCTAAAACCTTTTTTAATATTATTAATATGCTCTCTCAATCTTACTTTTAACTCTCTGGTGGTCCTGCCAACGTATTGCAGGCCGCACTCACATTCCAGCAAGTACGTGATGTGAGTACTGCTACAAGTAATAAATCTATCTATGTTGTACTGTCGTTTTGTGGAAGCTGATCTAAAGTACGTTTCTTTTTTTGTTTTATTGTTAGTCTTGCACGTGCGGCATGTCAGACATCTACCGCATCTAAAAAACCCTACTTGATCCAAAAATGTGACCGTTTTAGTAGGGGGGGTCTGGAACCTTTTTAACAATTTTATCCTTTAGAATCGGTGGTCTTCTATAAATATATTGGGGCCTTGTTGGAAGAATGTTTTTATATATGGGATCCCTCATTAAAATGGGCCAATGGCTCTTGATTATCTTCTCCAGCTGTCTATATTGTTGGTTAAAATCAGTACAAAAGGCTTATTGGTAGGGTTTATTTGTTTTAGTTTTAGGTTTTAGTAATTCTTTTCTATCAGTATTCATAACTTTCTGTTGGATCTGATTTAATACTTTAGGTTTATATTCTTAATCCCTGAATCTTGCAATCAACATGTTGGATTGTTCGAGGTAGTCCTGCTCTGATTGGCAGTTTCTCCTGATCCTTAGCAGTTGTCCTTTTGGCACTGCAGATAGCCATTTAGGGTGTTGGCTACTGTTAATAGGGATATAACTGTTTCTATCGGTGGTTTTGAAATATGTTTTTGTAGCCATCCGATTATTTAGTTTAAAAATAGTGAGATCTAAATAATTAATTTCCATACTGTCAATACTAGCCGTAAATTATATTTGGTACTTATTGTTGTTCATATATTTGATATATTCCAATAATGTTAATTGTGATCCTTCCCAGATAATTAAAATATCATCAATATATCGTTTAAAATCTTTCAGTTGGGGGTGTGGATTTCTAAAAATATATTCTGCTTCCCATTTATTCATAAATATGTTGGCCACAGTCGGTGCATATTTGGCCCCCATTGCAACGCCTTTGATTTGTTTATAAAAAAATTTCGAGTGCCAGAAGTAATTATTTGTTGTGTTCAAGTACAGCGCCACAAATGAAAACCCTAAAAAAATTAAAAGAACATGAAGTCCGTCTGAAAATGAAGCTGAGGTGCAGAAATAAATGCAGATAAAATCCAACACTGTTAGTGCATACACAATCCTGATGATCACCACGTGCATAAATTAAGGTAATCTCCTTACCAGAAAATTAGACCCCCTGTTAAGGAAGGTCCACCAAGCATAAGGTATAGAAATGGTCATCAGTGAAGGGTCCACTCCAAATCAGCAACCAATCCACGACGGAATTTTCATAGAGGACAGTATATCTTTGTGAACTTCATAAACCCCAAAAGTTGGAGATTGATGTTCCTCCAAAAAAACAAGTGGGGCTCACATGGTGAAGTACGTACAATTTATTAAATAAAACAAAGGTAAAACACTCACATGTCAGCTGTGTGATACAGTCATGTAATAAAAATTTGCCGTGGCTACAAGAGTATCTGCATGGGGGCTGGCGTGTCTGACGCGTTTCGTCCTTCCATCAGACTTTGTCAAAGGCAAAGCCCCCATGTGCAGCACGCTCTTTTATTGTCCCCCTAATGCAAAATGTGATTGCGCACTTCCGCTACCGGTGCGCGATGACGCACTTCCGGTTGCGGCGTGCGCGATGGCGCACTTCCGGTTGCACCGTGCGCAATGACGCACTTCCGATTTGATGTAAACAGTGCGGTGAAGCACTTTCGCCCTCTCTGAGGGTTGACTGGAATGCCTGGGAAGAGTATCGCATCGGGCGCATCCTTACCACAAGGGGCAGACCAAAAAGAACGCACCCGAAGCAAGCTACATCAATCCCCAAGCATGCCACCACTCCTTCCACAATAAATTATTACATTCTCATGCAAATTTCGTTAAAAGATAATAAAATATTATATTAAAAACATTACTACTTATAATGTATGTTGGGGCACAAAAAGCATATAAAATTATGTAAAAAGCCCCAGCACTGCATGAGAGTTACAAATAAATGCACAACTCGAAATACATGTTACACTATGTTAAAAATCACAGGAAACTTAATTTTTCACAATCAACAACATATTAAAATAAATGGTCATCCGAAACCCACCACTCCAGAAAAAGTAAATTGATTAGGATAAACTCTTCTAGATGGATAAATATTCAGAATGTCCAAGGAAATAAAGGACATTAAGGGAGGATCCCTCTATCAGAGTAAATCACAAGTGTAGTGGGATGTCCACATGCCACTCAACTGTTATTTATGAAACAGTTGACGTCCCAGTCCACGTTGAGACCATGGGGGGTATAGCACTTGAGGTCAAATATCCATCTGGTCTCCAAGCGCGAGATCTCTCTTCTCACATTACTACCCCTCCAGTGAGCAGTAAATCTATCAATAGCAATTATTTTAGTACCAACTGATTTTTTATGGTGGCATTCTGAATAATGCCTGGAGACGCTGTGTTTCGGGAAACCACAGCGAATGTTGCCCAAATGCTCATTCACCCTAACCCGCATAGCCCTAGTGGTCCTGCCCACATATTGATACCCACACAGGCATTCCAACATGTAAACCACATTTTCTGTGGAGCATGTAATGAATTTGTCTATGGGGTAACTTTTTTGTGTTGTCCTAGAGCAAAAAGAGGTGACCTTCCTTTCTTTAATGGCATTAGTCCTACAGACAACACATCTCCTACAGGGGAAAAAACCCTTTATCTCTGAAAAAAGGTGAGTGGTTCTCAGAGGTTGAAAACGATATTGGGCGCTACCCTAAGTCTCAGGGGAGGAGCCCCTCTATAGACCACAGTAGGGTGCTCCCCAATAGCCGAGGCCAGAACCCTATCGTTCCTCAACACCTTCCAGTGTCGAGAAAAGATTATTTTTATGTCCCGAAACTGTTGAGTATATGAGGTCACAAAAGATGTTGCAAATCCAGCATTAGTTTCTTTCTCCCTCATGGGTTCCTGCAACATACTAGCTCTGTCAATACCGGCCACTTCCTGAATCACCCGGTCCAATTCAGAGTCAGAATATCCTTTGTCCAGGAACTTGCTCTTCAAAGTTTGTGTCTGTTGTAAGTAGTCATCCAGAAGAGTACAGTTCCAACGAACTCTGATGAACTGGCTTTTTGGCACCGATTTAAGCCACGAAGGGTGGTGAAAACTATCAGTGCCAATAAAACCATTGCGATCAGTGGCCTTAAAGTATGTTGTAGTAACCAATGCATTGTTTCTAACAGAGATATTGAAATCAAGAAAGTGAATATTAGAATCGCTTGCTTCATGCTGCAATCGAATCCCAAAAATATTCTCATTCAGCTCCTCAAAAAATTGGGATAAAGACTCAACGGTGCCAATACATATTAGAATGACATCGTCGATATATGTTTTCCACAACACTAACTCATCCCTCCGTTCTTTCAAAACAAAATCCTCCTCCCACTTTGCCATGAACAAGTTCGCCATACTGGGTGCGAACTTGGCACCCATGGCGACGCCCTTGGTTTGGAGGTAATAAGAACCTCCAAACCAAAAATAATTGTGTGTCATGGCAAAGGAGAGGAGTTCAAGGATCCAATCCCTCTGTACCGGGATGAGTAGTGGATCTCTCTGTAGTAAGGAAGATACCACTCTATACATGCATTTTGGGTGCATCAGGTATCAAATATCTTGTTTCCTTTTTATTTAAGATATTCTCTTTTTAGGCTTTTTTATTTTCTTAATTAATTTGGCTTTTAATTTGTTAATGGGGTCCCCTTTTAGCTTTTCATAAGTGTCAACATCATTTACTAGGCAATTCAACTCATCCATATACTGTTTTTTGTCTAGTATGACAATTTCCCCCCCTTTGTCCGCAGGTCTAATAACCACATCTTTCTTCTTTTCCAATTGTTCTATATTTTGTTGTAATTGTTTAGTACCTGGGACAGGGTGTACAAAGATGTGTTCAATGTCTTGTTCTACCTTCAGCTTAAACGCATTTGTTCTTTAAACCATTATGAATGATATTTTCTTCCTCTTTTGTCTCCTTAACTGTTTTGGTGGCATAAAACTTTTTTATGTTTAAAATTCTCACAAACTTTTATAAGTCTATGAATGCTTGGAATTTGTTAATATTTTTGGGTGGTGCAAATTTGAGCCCTAGATCCAGAATTTTTAACTCTTCTTCATTAAAAACTGTCACTTATGAAAAGCTAAAAGGGGACCCCGTTAACAAATTAAAAGCCAAATTAATTAAGAAAATAAAAAAAGCGCAAAAAGAGAATATCTTAAATAAAAAGGAAACAAAATATTTGATACCTGATGCACCCAAAATGCCTGTAATATACCAAGTACCAAAAAGTCACAAAGATGCCCAGAAACCGCCAGGAAGCCCGATTATCAATGGTATTGAGTCGCTGTACTCAAGAGTAGGGGAATACCTGGACCAGTTCATCCAGTCTTTGGCACAAAAGTCCACATCCTACTTGAAAGATAGCAAGGACGTATTAAATTTTGTAGAGGATCTAGTGGTCACAGAGAATACAATTTTAGCGAGTGTAGATGTGAATTCACTCTACACAAATATAAAACAAAAGGACGCCATATCAGCAGTTAAATGGCCATTGAAGGAGGATAAGAAATGACCCCCCTCACAAATAGATTTTTTACTGGAAATTTTAGAAACGACAATGTGCAATAATTACTTCTGGCATTCGAAAAATTTTTATAAACAAATCAAAGGCGTTGCAATGGGGGCCAAATATGCACCGACTGTGGCCAACATATTTATGAATACTGTAAATGGAAAGCAGAATATATTTTTAGAAATCCACACCCTCAACTGAAAGGCTTTAAACGATATATTGATGATATTTTAATTATCTGGGAAGGATCACAATTAACATTATTGGAATATATCAAATATATGAACAACAATAAGTACCAAATATCATTTACGGCTAGTACTGACAGTATGGAAATAAATGATTTGGTTCTAATAATCGGATGGCTACAAAAACATATTTCAAAACCACCGATAGAAACAGTTATATCCCTATTAACAGTAGCCACCACCCTAAATGGCTATCTGCAGTGCCGAAAGGACAACTGCTAAGGATCAGGAGAAACTGCCAATCAGAGCAGGACTACCTCGAGCAATCCAACATGTTGATTGCAAGATTCAGGGATAAAGGGTATAAACCTAAAGTATTAAATAAGATCCAACAGAAAGTTATGAATACTGATAGGAAAGAATTACTAAAAACTAAAACCAATAGCCTTTTGTATCGATTTTAACCAACAATGTAGACAGCTGGAGAAGATAATCAAGAGCTATTGGCCCATTTTAATGAGGGATCCCATATATAAAAACATTCTTCCAACAAGGCCCCAATCTATTTATAGAAGACCCCCGATTCTAAAGGATAAAATTGTTAAAAAGGTTCCAGACACATTTTGGGATCAAGTAGGGTTTTTTAGATGCGGTAGATGTCTGACATGCCGCATGTGCAAGACTAACAATAAAACAAAAAAAGAAACGCACTTTAGATCAGCTTCCACAAAACGACAATACAAAATAGATAGATTTATTACTTGTAGCAGTACTCACGTCACGTACTTGCTGGAATGTGAGTGTGGCCTACAATACGTTGGCAGGACCACCAGAGAGTTAAAAGTAAGATTGAGAGAGCATATTAATAATATTAAAAAAGGCTTTAGAAAACACAGCTTATCCAACCACTTTAGACTCCACCATAACAAAGATCCCAGTAAGTTAAAATTCTGCGGTATAGACAAAATAGAGAGACACTGGAGGGGTACTAATATGAAGAGATACATTTCACAAAATGAAACTGGATGGATACACAGACTGGATAGCATGACACCAAAAGGATTGAACGTGGAGATAGACATTAACTGTTTTATTAATGATTTTTAATATGTTTTAATATTTTTATATTAATAATTTTATATTTTTATATATTTATTACATTTGAGCATGTTTTTAATTAAGTTAATGGATACGGTATAAATATTAAGTAATTTATTGAGAGATGCATTATATATATTCACATTTTTTTGTAGTCGAACGATATATTGATTGTACAATAAATGGAATGTGTATGGTATGAGTGCAAGCCATTCCTTCACACAGGGGCGTAACTACAGGGGTTGCAGGGGTTGCAATCGCTACCGGGCCCCATGCTCCAGGGGGCCCGGTAGCAAACCAGTGGGTGAACTTCCAGGATCGCAAAGGTCACACTTGCGACCGGACCCTGGCATTGCACCACTGTGGGGAGGCCCCAAGATTGCAGGAAGGGGGCCCACAAGATTGCAGTAAGGGGGCCCACTGCAGAACCTGTGAAAGGACCGTAATAAAAGGCCATGCAACGAGTGTAAAGAGCCCCAGGATTAGTGGGAAGAGCCCTGGGCTTGAAGGTAAGGGCCCCTGGCCAGGGGTCTGGGGGGCCCTTCATGGTTTCTTGCATCAGGGCCCTGAAGGTTCTAGTTACGCCTCTGCCTTCACATGTAGTAATAAGAGCGCCCACTAGAGGTCTCTGTGCCTCATATAATTTGGGCTAGACATTCACAAAGAGATTTATTTTAAATAAGTATATAAGTCGGGTAATTAATGACATATTTAAAGATATGTTCTGTTTTAAAAGTGTAAATTTATTTCAATTCGGCGGAGTAATAACCACTGGCAAGTCAGTCAGTAGGCAGCAATCCTGGTTGATTGTACAAAGGAAGGATAGGAGGAGTGGCTTGCTGAAATAAAATGCTGCATGGACGCTCAGTACCTCAGCTACAGAAGACGCCCTGATTGGATGGCGAAACACGTCTAGTGATTGGCTGAGCGTACCTTGACGTCATTTCCAGCTGGTGAAGCGCCCCAGCTCCCTCCAATCAGAGCCATTGCAACAATCCTCCAATTGCTTTTCGCCAGAAGCTGGTGAATCAGAGGCCACGCGATGACGTCATCTTCCTGCGGCGCAGGAACGCAGGTGAGGAGCAAGACTGAGAGGAAGGGGAGGGGGGCACAACCCAGCCAGACTGCTCTTCCAATGGGAGCGAAGAGTGAAAATGAGGCCTGGCACCGGCAAGAATGCTCCGCCTATCAAACCATCGTGAAACGCACGCCGACTGCACCAGGACAGGAAGGGAAATTGCTGGAAAAGAGAGAGAGAGAGCCCAGGATGGCAGCTCCTTACCGCAAAAGGCTGCACATATTATGTGGACCCCATGCTCCGGCACCAGGAGCATCCAAAAGCAGGGGAATTTACCCCCAACAAGAGAACCTTCCGCCGTGGGACCACCGGCAGGAGTATAGAAAGAAACAGGAATGTCTGGAGCGAGGACAAAATAAGAACACCTCCACCAGGTACTTCCTGCCTTTTATGCTGATTTCAGGGATGTTCTATGGGGGTCAAGGGGCGGAGTTGATCCGCAGTCTTGATGGCATGACGCAGATCAGGAAATATATATATATATACAGTATATATATGTAGCACTGCCCCCACAGGGGTTGCTGAGTGTGTTCAGATCCTCCTCACTTCCCCCGTATGGTTTCCCTGTTTAATGAGCTGGGCTCCGCTGCCTCGCTACACCGAGACACCCTAAAGGCACATATCTCCCTTGTCCCTAAGGAAGGCAAGGACCACACGGCCTGTGGCAGCTACCATCCCATCTCACTTCTCAAAACGGACCTTAAGATTTTTACTAAAATTCTGGCCTCACGCCTTGCTCCTCATTTGAGCCACCTGGTGCACCCGGACCAGGTTGGCTTTATCCCAACCAGAGAGGCCCGAGACAACATGACCAAGGTTCTGAACCTGATTCATGTCGCCACCACAACTTCCACCCCTAGCATTTTTCTCAGCACAGACGCCGAGAAGGCGTTTGACCGTGTCGACTGGCGGTTCATGTTTTCTGTCTTGCAGCAAATTGGTCTGGGAGACACCATGATCTCCTAGATCACCCAGATCTACTCGCGCCCTACCGCCCAGATGAAGGTCAACAGGCTGCTTTCGGACCAATTTCCGATGACCAATGGAATGTGCAAGGGCTGTCCGTTGTCTCCTGTGCTCTTTGCGGTAGCTCTGGAACCTTTCTTGTGTCACGTGCGTCTTAATCCTAACATCTCGGGGATACGCAGCGACAATGCGGAATATAAAGTGTCGGCACATGCAGACGATCTGCTTTTCTCCCTTTCCCATCCACTAATCTCGGTTCCAAATCTTCTGCGCGAGTTCGACTTGTGTGGTAAGTTGTCTACTCTAAAAATCGATTTCACTAAGTCAGAAGCCATGGGCATTCGCCTGCCTTTCAGATTGTCTCGGCACCTGAGGGATGCTCTCCTGTTCCAATGGGCTGATAAGGCTCTCAAGAACCTGGGTACACATATCCCTTCAGATCTTTCGGCAACCTACATGGTCGACTTTCCCCCCCTGTTGTCGCACATACGTTTACTCCTCGAAAAATTGAACCAGGGCCTGCACTCGTGTTTTGGGGAGTGTAACCTCCTTAAAATGTGTATCCTCCCCAAGCTTCTGTACTTGTTTCAGGCGTTACGTGTGGTTATCACCTCTATCTTCTTTAAGAAAGTCCATTCGCTGCTCTCTAGGTTTGTGTGGTCACGTGGGAAACCCTGCGTGCCCCGTGCTCAACTCTTGCAGCCTAAGGCCCAGGGGGGCTTGGCACTTCCTCATGCTCTGAAATACTATCAGGCAGCTCATCTCAGTCAATTGATTGATTGGCGACGACACCCTCACCTCAAACTTTGGGCTTACATTGAGCAACAGCAGACTGACACCGCCCTCAGTGGAGCACCGTGGTGTTGCGGGTCCCTTTCTTGGGCCCTTCTGAAGCACCCTACCATTGGGGCGACACTACGGGTGGCATCCTCCTTCGTGAAACAGTCACGGCTGACTACTGCTGATTCCCCACTGTTCCCGATTTTGGGATATTTGGCCTCCCCGGGTATAGTCGCTCGGCCTTTAGGGGATTTGGGAGATAGGGGCTACCATCAGGTCTCTCTCACTTTATGCGTGATGCCCATTGGCCCACAATTGCACAATTGACTGATGTGCAGGGACGCTATCATCTTTCCTTCTGGAACGCTGTACAACTGCACCACTTTCTACACTCGCTGCCGAACCCGGCAGCCTTCAGCAGGGATCTCACTCCCCTTGAGGACTATTGCTCAGGTAGCGACGTCTTACTACGACCTCTATCTAAAGTCTACAGCCTCCTGGTGCTCCCACCAGATAACAGCTGCCTACCCTGCCTAGAGAAGTGGCAGAGGGACTTAGACCGCACATTTACACAGAAACAAGAACAAGGCATATATGCGCTTGCCCTGAAAGCCTCGCCTTGCACTAGTCTTCAGGAGACCAATTACAAGATTCTTACGAGATGGTACCGTGTCCCCTCCCTTCTTCACAAGTTCTTCCCGCATACGCCGGACCGCTGCTGGAGATGCCGGGGGAAGCCGGGAACGCTGCTGCACGTACTTTGGTCCTGCCCGAAACTATCCCGATTTTGGGCTGCAGTACGTGATCTGGCCCAAGAGTTTACAGACTATGTGATTCCCAATGATCCGACTTTCTTCTTGCTGAACATATCTGGTATCCCACTGAAAAAGTATAAAAGGTCGATCTTGCTTCATATACTGAATGCGGCCAAATCCTGTGTCCCTCTACGCTGGAAATCGCAATCACCCCCGACTATAAGTGACTGTGTCCGCAAAAATTGAGGATGTTAACAAAATGGAAAACCTACGTTTGTCGGCGCTGCACAAAAAAGACAGATATGACAAGACTTGGGGATTGTGGAACCTTTTTATCCTCTCTGACAGGGGACAGAACCTACTCTACCCTGCAGCGTCGGGAAATCCTCCTGATGCCTGAACTGAGATATAAAAGACTTTATTATGTGGCATAGGCCCGCACACACCTTCAACCTCCTCGCCTCCTTGCCCCCCCCCACCCTTTTTTTTTTCTTTACTTTTTCTTTTCTTTTCCCCCCGTCCCCGTCCCCTCAGGGGCGTACCTAGAGCATTTGGCACCCGGGGCGGATCCTATATCTGGCACCCCCCCCCCAGGCGACAAACTGCCCATTGACGTGTCACGTGTAAAATGTATGGAGACCCCCTTTTACATTACACAGCCCCCTTACCCCTGGACACCTTTACATTACACAGCCCCTATACCCCTGGACACCTTTACATTACACAGCCCCCGTACCCCTGGACACCTTTACATTATACAGCCCCCTTACCCCTGGACACCTTTACATTACACAGCCCCCGTACCCCTGGACACCTTTACATTACACAGCCCCCGTACCCCTGGACCCCTTTACATTACACAGCCCCCTTAACCCTGGACCCCTTTACATTACACAGCCCCATACCCCTGGACCCCTTTACATTACACAGCCCCCTTACCCCTGGACCCCTTTACATTACACAGCCCCCATACCCCTGGACCCCCTTACATTACACAGCCCCCTTACCCCCGGACCCCTTTACATTACACAGCCCCCTTACCCCTGGACCCCTTTACATTACACAGCCCCCGTACCCTGGACCCCTTTACATTACACAGCCCCCCATTGGAACCCTTTACATTACACAGCCCCCATCCCCCATGGAACCCTTTACATTACACAGCTCCCACCCCCCCCCCATGGAACCCTTTACATTACACAGCCCCCCAATATAACCCCTTTACAATAATACAAAGCCCCCACAAATAGAAGCCCTCTACAATAAATCCCCCCATAGAACCCCTATACAATACAAAGCCCCCCCATAGAACCCCTATACAATACAAAGCCACCCCCCCAAAAAGAACCCCTTTACAATACAAAGCCCCCCCCCAAAGAACCCCTTTACAATACAAAGCCACCCTCCCCAGAAGAACCCCTTTACAATACAAAGCCACCCCCCAAAGAACCCCTTTATAATACAAAGCCCCCCCCCAAAGAACCCCTTTACAATACAAAGCCACCCTCCCCAGAAGAACCCCTTTACAATACAAAGCCACCCCCCAAAGAACCCCTTTACAATATAAAGCCCCCCCCCTCCAAAGAACCCCTTTACAATACAAAGCCACCCCCCCTCAAAATAAACCCTTTACAATACAAAGCCCCCCCTCCAAAGAACCCCTTTACAATACAAAGCCCCCCCTCCAAAGAACCCCTTTACAATACAAAGCCACCCCCCTCAAAATAACCCCTTTACAATACAAAGCCCCCCTCCAAAGAATCCCTTTACAATACAACCCCCGCCCCCTCAAAATAACCCCTTTACAATACAAAGCCCCCCTCCAAAGAACCCCTTTACAATACAACCCCCGCCCCCTCAAAATAACCCTATTTTGTTCTTGCCAAACCAATCTATTAACCTTCTACGATGAAGTGAGCTGCCACCTAGATAAAGGAAAGCCTGTGGATGTGGTGTATCTGGACTTTGCAAAGGCCTTTGACACCGTTCCCCACAAACGCTTACTGTACAAACTAAGGAAGGTAGGGTGAGTACCTGGATAGAGAACTGGCTCCAGGGGAGAGTCCAGAGGGTGATGATAAATGGGGAGTACTCGGATTGGGTGGGTGTGGAAAGTGGGGTCCCCCAGGGTTCGGTCCTGGGACCAATCCTGTTTAATTTATTCATAAATGATCTAGAGGAGGGGATATCGAGTACAATCTCAGTATTTGCAGATGACACTAAACTAGGCATGCCGATATCTTCTATGCAGGATGTAGAAACCTTACAAATGGACCTGAACAAAATAACGGGGTGGGCAACTACATGGCAGATGAGGTTTAATGTTGATAAATGTAAAGTAATGCACTTGGGGGCCAAAAACCAGAAAGCAAGCTACTCACTAGGGGGGGAACCTCTGGGTGAGTCTAGGATGGAAAAGGACTTGGGGGTACTGGTAAACAACAGGCTTGGCAGTGGCATGCAATGCCAAGCCGCTGCAAGTAAAGCCAACAGAATACTGGGATGTATAAAAAAGGGGATTCACTCCAGAAATAGATTATTCTTCCACTCTACAAGACTCTGGTCCGGCCACATCTGGAGTATGCTGTCCAGTTCTGGGCACCGGTCCTCAGGAAGGATCTGCTGGAACTGGAAAGAGTCCAGAGAAGGGCAACAAAAATAATTAGGGGAATGGAGGACATCAGCTATGAGGAAAGACTACAAGCACTGAACCTATTCTCTCTGGAGAAGAGACGATTGAGGGGGGATATGATATCAATGTACAAATACTGTACTGGCGACCCTAGCATAAGGAACAAACTATTCAGAGTAAGGGAATACAATAAGACACGTGGCCACTCACTAAAACTAGAGGAAGGGCGGTTTAACCTTAAAATGCGTAAGGGGTTTTTCACTGTGAGAGCGGTAAGGATGTGGAATTCTCTTCCATAAGCAGTCGTATCAGCAGGGAGCATTGATAGTTTCAAAAAACTGTTAGATGGACATCTTAGAGACCACAACATACAGGGGTATACAATGTACGGTTAAAAGCAAACACACACACACATCATAGGTTGAACTGGATGGACTGTTGTCTTTTTTCAACCTCACTAACTATGTAACTATGTAACTATGTAACAAAGCCCCCCCCTCCAAAGAACCCCTTTACAATACAACCCCCGCCCCCCCCCCTACCTTTTTAGGAGGAGGGCGGAGGAGGAGGAACTGTTTAAAGCAGAGGATGTGAGAGAGAGTCTCATTGTCACTCACGAGCCCTGAATACACAGCGGTCGGCGCCTCGGCGGGAACTGCAGAAGTTACTGTGCTAGTTAGTGAGCAGGTGATTGGTTGATAGGCGGCCCTAGCAACCAATCACCTTCTCATTAACCAGCACAGTTAACTCCGGCAGCGCCCGCCGATCGCTGTGTATTCAGGGCTCGAGAGTGACAGTGAGTCTCTCTCACATCCTCTGCTTTAAACAGTTCCTCCTCCTCCTCCTCGGCGGAAGCAGTCTGGCGACCGGCCCCGGGTGTCACCCTGGTCTTCCCTGACACCCCCCTAATGTGTGGCACCCGGCGGGAACTGCAGAAGTTACTGTGCTAGTTAATTGAGCAGGTGATTGGTTGATAGGCGGTCCTAGCAACCAATCGCCTTCTCATTAACCAGCACAGTTAACTCCGGCAGCGCCCGCCGATCGCTGTGTATTCAGGGCTCGGGAGTGACAGTGAGTCTCTCTCACATCCTCTGCTTTAAACAGTTCCTCCTCCTCCGCGGCGGTAGCAGTCTGGCGGCTGGCCCCGGGTGTCACCCTGGTCTTCCCTGACACCCCCCTAATGTGTGGCACCCGGGGCGGACCGCCTCCCCGCCCCCCCTATTGGTACGCCACTGCGTCCCCTCCCTATCTTCTTGTCTCTACTCTGACTCCTTCACCTCTTCTTTTCCTTTCTATTCCATTGTTTCCTGCTTTTACTACAAAAATTGAGAAAATTAAGAAGACATGGCGAACATTATGACTGCTGCAGCACTCTTCTTGTTTCTTATATTGTAGTGCCTTGGAGGCTCGTGCCTTCACTTTGATTACCTGCCTGTAACCTAGTTGCACACTGATGCTGCAGGCATGTTTTTGTTAAATATCTGTTATATTTTTGTTATAGCTGCCTGGTCATACATATGCACTGTTGTATCTATCTGTACTGGCCTGTCTGTCTTTGAATAAATAAAATATTTGAAAAAGAAAAAAAAAAAAAAAAAACAGTTGCAAATATATTAACCACTTGCCGACCGCCGCAAGTAAATTTACTGCGGCGGTCAGCCCCGGCCAGGCAAAGTGACGTTAATTAACGTCACTAGCCTGAGCCGCTCTGGTGCGCGTGCTCCCGAGGTCCCGCCGATGACTCGATTGGGTTCAGAACCGATCAGTCATCAGGTCCAGGCCAATCATTTTTGGCCTGGACCTGTTGATCGGTCCTGCCCAATCAGATCACCCTCTAAGCCTGTGAAATGTAAACACAGGCTTAGAGAAGATGTGCCCTCCCCTCACAACGGTCTTTTTGGATCCAGCGTGAGAGGAGAGCACATCTAATTGTGAGTATTGCACCAAGCACACCCACACACAGCTAGATAGGCACATTTCACCCCCGATCGCCCCCCCCCCCCCCCCCCGATTAACCCCTACAGTCCCTGACACAACACACACTGTATACAGCATATAGCATTTTCCTATATACCTGTATACGTGTGATTTGTGGTCAGGTGTAGCGCTTGCGACCCCCCTTTTCCACTTAAATTACCCCCCACCCCCCTAATAAAGATTTAAACCACTGATCCCCCCTGACCCCCCCCCTGATCACCGCCGTTAACCCCTACACCCTCTGTCACATCAGCACTAATACAAACGTAATATACGGTGTTTTTGTATTTTTGTATTAGTGTGATTGTGATCAGAATTAGCGCAGGCGACTAAGTTTCTGTCCCAAGAAGGATTAGGGTCCCCGCCACCCGCCCAATAAAGATTTAACCCCCTGACCCCCCCCTGATCACCCCTACACCCCCTGCCATAACACACACCGTATACAGTATATAGCATTTTGCTATATACCCGTATAAGTGTGATTTGTGGTCAGGTGTAGCGCTTGCGGCCCCCCCCTTTTCCACTTGAATTACCCGCCACCCCCCACAAATAAAGATTTAACCCCCTGATCCCCCCTGATCCCCCCCCCCCCTGATCACCGCTAGTTAACCCCTACACCCTCTGTCACATCAGCACTAATACAAACGTAATATACAGTGTTTTTGTATTTTTGTATTAGTGTGATTGTGATCAGAATTAGCGCAGGCGACTAAGTTTCTGTGTAAGAAAGAGGTAGGGGGTGGCGCTGTCTGGTGGTCCAAAAAAAGGGGGGTTTGTTACTAGTGCTATCACTAGTCACGTGTAAAAGGTATAAACCCAATATGTAAATGAGGTAGCTATTGTGTCATAGTGCCAAGTGTATGTAATTCACCCTAAAGGTGCCAAATGCTGTATATATAGAAAATGGATGTAAATGACACTTGAATGTCAAGTAAAATATTGCACAAGTGTGATATAATCAATAAATAATCATAAACAATTATAAATACAACCGTGCATAAGTGATATATCTATATAAAGTGACAAGTGCTAAAGTGAATACTGACAATGATAATACAGTATAAGTGTATAAAACTTAATACAACATAATGCATATAGATCTATGTGCAATCGTGCTTAGAAAGTAACTCAAATAGTCCCCAATGATTAAAGTGACCTGTGCAAAATAAATACGCAGTGATAAAATAACGTGACTGGTAAATAGGGGGGAAATAGTTTAAATAGTGATAATAAAGTGACATGTGCTAAAGACACCCAACATGAGTATCCAATGTCCAGAAAATAGATGAGTCTCTATTTAGTGAAGCAGTGATGGGTGCTCATATTCTAGGAAGCTGTAACAGATTTCTTTGTGTGTCCTGTACACACCAATGGATAACCCCGTGGTGGGTAGTGAGGTGAACCGTGACCCCTATAGTAGGTAACACACTCACCAGAAATACCCACCCCACATTTATCCATCTCATATACCCACCTTATACCCCTGTGTGGGGTGGGTATTTCTAGTGAGTGTGTTACCTACTATAGGGGTCACGGCTAGCACGAGTAGTGGCCCGCAGCCACCGCGTATTCGAAGACAGGCCCGTAGAGCCCATAGTGCCCTCCCTGATGCGCTGGCATATCCCAATTGGCAACCCACTGATTCTACAGCGCCAGTACTTCCCCCATTCACCGCCCAACCTGGAATCCACGTGGAGACAGCTGGTTTTACGCCCCTGAACTTTTTTGAGCTGTTCTTCACGGAAGATATTTACAGATCTATTGTGGATCAATCAAATTTATATGCACAACAATTCATCGCCGCCAACCCAAATTCACCCCTTGCCAGACCATTCAGCTGGAAACCTATAACGGTTTCCGAATTTAAAATCTTTCTGGGCCTTTCCCTCCACATGGGCATAACTAAACAGAGTGAATTGCGGCTATATTGGTCCACTAGCCCAGTTCATCATATGTGCATGTACTCTGCCTTCATGTCCAGGGCGAGATATGAGCAAATTCTGCGATTTATGCATTTCAGCGACAATGAACTCTGTCGTCCTCGGGGAGACCCTGAATATGATCGGCTCCACAAAATTCGGCCCCTCAAAGACCACTTCAATCAGTGGTTTGCAGCCTTGTTTACCCCCGAACAAGTTGTCTGCGTTGACGAGTCCCTGATTAAATTTACTGGCCGCCTTGCTATGAAACAGTACCTCCCCAGCAAGCGTGCCAAGTACGGGGTCAAACTGTATAAATTGTGTGACAGGGCCACAGGTTATACAGTTAGTTTCCGGGTCTATGAGGGAAAAGATAGCACTGTGGAGCCCCCAAACTGCCCAGACTACATAGGGAGCAGCGGTAAGATTGTTTGGGACTTGGTGTCACCCTTATCCGGAAAGGGGTACCATTTGTACGTGGACAACTTTTATACAAGCGTGCCACTATTTAGTCACCTGCTCGAATTACAAATTGGCGCATGTGGCACCGTGCGACCTAATCGCCGGGGCTTCCCCCAACGGCTTGTAAATTCCCGTCTTAGTCGGGGGGCGAGAGCCTGCTTGAAAACGGACAAATTGCTTGCGGTGAAGTGGAAGGATACATGGGATGTTTATGTTCTGTCCTCCCTTCACGCAGACACGACAGTCCAAATCCCTACGGCAACTGGCGTTATGGAGAAACCCCTCTGTGTCCATGAATATAACCTTAACATGGGAGGGGTGGACCTTAACAACCAGCTTTTGGCGCCGTATTTAGTTGCCCGTAAAGCCAGACGCTGGTACAAAAAAGTGTCTGTTTACCTTTTCCAATTGGCGATGCTGAACGCCTTTGTCCTATACAGGGCGTCAGGACGAACTGGATCCTTCCGGGAATTCCAGGAAGCGGTCATCCTTGCCTACCTGTACCCAGGAGGCATGCCTGCCCAACTTCCCCTTCCAGATGCAGTGAGCCGGCTGCACGAGAGACATTTTCCTTATTTCCTCCAGCGTACCCCTACCCAAAGATACCCCCAAAAAAGATGTCGTGTCTGTAGCAGGCGCCGGTGTAGGAGTGATACCCGTAGGAGTATGTAGGAGTGATACCCGTTATTATTGTCCCAAATGTCCTGACCAACCTGGTCTCTGCATCGGGGAATGTTTCGAGCGCTACCATACACTAGTGGAGTATCAGTGTAGGGTACAGCACGACACAGTGTAGGGCACACAAACACAGGGTCTCGAAAGATGTTGGATGTCCATCGACATTTTGAGAGACCCAAGCTGGAAGATCGCAGTCCCAAATCAAGACATCAAGAAACAGTTAGAAAGAAAAATAAAAGGATCCAAAAACTGTTGTTGTGTCAGTCATTTTATATGTCCTTCTACTCTTACTCTACTGTACTTTTTTTAATGTCCTTTGTTTGTTTTTTCATTCTTTTGTGACCTGTTTCTCTTGCAGGTACTCGTCGGCTACCATGCATTGATTTTATATATTCTGACACAAACAGTGTTTGCGCTCAGCATATATGAATACCTTTGCTGATAGCAGCTGTGGTGATTTTCTGATTTCAGCACTGCAGTTAAAATCCTATTTTGGTATACATGGATAGTGTCGTGTATACCCATCATTAAATTCAGTGGGTGGTTGTTTGGGCGGTTAATGATGAAGATCCAAAAACTGTTGTTGTGTCAGTCATTTTATATGTCCTTCTACTCTTCCTAATGTACTTTTTTTAATGTACTTTGTTTTTTCATTCTTTTGCGACCTGTTTCTCTTGCAGGTACTCGTCGGCTACCACGCATTGATTTTATATATTCTGACACAAACAGTGTTTGCGCTCAGCATATATGGATACCTTTGCTGATAGCAGCTGTGGTGATTTTCTGATTTCAGCACTGCAGTTAAAATCCTATTTTGGTATACGTGGATAGTGTCGTGTATACCCATCATTAAATTCAGTGGGTGGTTGTTTGGGCGGTTAATGATGAGTAATACTACGCATTATTCCTGTGCTGATTTCTCATAGGTTCTCTTTTTTTCCGTTCAGCCCACAGGCTTTATGGAAAAAAAAAAAAACCTATATGCCAAACAAGGACCAGCAATGTACTGGTATGTTGCTGGACTTTGAGTGGTTATACCAGGATGATGCCTGCAGATTTAGGCATCATCTTGGTATCATTTTTTATAGCCAGCGGTCGGCTTACATGTAAAAGCAATCCTAGCAGGTAATTGGCCACTAGACTGCTTTTACAAGCAGTGGGAGGGGCCTCCCCCCCCACCGCCGCCTTCCGCAGCCTTCCGTGGTTTTTCTCGGGCTCTCCTGTCCCACCGGTTAACCCGAGAGTGCAGCCGGTGGTTCAATTATCTAACCATAGAGCTAATTGGAGATGAGAATGGCTCCAATCATCTCTATGGCCTAAGATGCCGGAGGCTAAGAGCATATCATGACTTCTGTTTCGCCAGAAATAAACAGGGCCATTGGGAAATTGGGAAAGTATTTTATCACACCAATTTTGGCGTGGTCAGATGCGTTAAGGTCAGAGGAGAGATCTAGAGTCTAAAAGACCCCAATTTTTTAAAAAAAGAGTACCTGTCACTTCAGATTGCTATCATAGGGGATATTTAAATTCACTGTGATAACAATAAAAATGATTAAAAAAAAAAAAAATTAAAGGAAAGGTGTCAAAATAACATAAAAAAGCAAAAGAAAAAAGGAAAAAAAAAATTGAATTGAGCCCCCCCTTTCCCCTCGTGCTTGCGCGCAATGGCGCACGCAAGCGTTGGTCTAGTGTCATATGTAAACCGCAATTGCACCATGCATGTGAGGTATCGCCGCGATCGCCAGATCGAGTGCAGTAATTCTTGAAGTAGACCTCCTCTGTAAGTCTAAAGTGGTAACCTGTAGAGACTTTTAAAGGTTTTTAAAAATGTACATATGTTTTTGCCGCTGCGCAGGCATGCGCAATTTTAAAAGCATGTCATGTTAGGTGTCTATGTACTCAGCATAAGATGATCTTTTAAATTTTACCAAAAAAATTGGAATTATATAGTGTATTTGTGCAATAAATTTAAAAAAATTTATTTTTTTCGCAAAAATTGCGTTTGGAAAATCTGTGCGCAAATACCGTGTGACAAAAAAATTTGCAACATCCACCATTTTATTCTATAGGTCCTCTGCTTTAAAGAAATATATAATGTTTGGGGGTTCAAAGTAATTTTCTAGTAAAAAAAAAATATTTTTTCATGTAAACAAAAAGGCACAGAAAAGGCTTGGTTTTCAAGTGGTTAGAAGAGTGGGTGATGTGTGGCTAAGATTGTGCATAAAATGCCGGGACGGTTCAAACACCCCCCAAATGACCCCTTTTTGAAAAGTAGACACCCAAAGCTATTTTCTGAGAAGCATGGTGAGTCCATGGAGTATTTTATATTTTGCCACAAGTTTCGGGAAAATTATTATTATTTTTTTTTTTGTTGTTTTTTTACAGAAAGTTGTCACTAAATTATATATTGCTCACGCATGCCATGGGAATATGTGAAATGACACCCCAAAATACATTCTTTTGCTTCTCCTGAGTACAGGGATACCACATGTGTGAGACTTTTTGGGAGCCTAGCTGTGTACGCGACCCCGAAAACCAGTCCACATCTTCAGGTTTTCTAATGGCGTAAATTGCTGATTTTACCCCTGACTACCTGTCACAGTTTCAGAGGCCCTGAAATTTCAAGATAGCACAAAACCCCCCCAAATGACCCCATTTTGCAAAGTAGACACTCCAAGCTATTGGCTGAGAAGCATGGTGAGTCCATGGAATAGTTTATATTTTGCCACAAGTTTCGGGAAAAAAAATTTTTTATTTTTTTTTATTTTTTTACACAAAGTTGTCAGTAAATGATATATTGCTCACACATGCCATGGGTATATGTGAAATGACACCCCTTAATACAATTCTGCTGCTTCTCCTGAGTACAATGATACCCCATGTGTGAGACTTTTTGCCAGTCTAGCCGCGTACATGACCCCGAAAACCAATGCACACCTTTTGGCTTTCTAAGGGCGTAAATTGTTGATCTCACTCCTTACTACCTATCACACTTTTGAAGTCCATAAAAAGCCAAGATGGCACAAAACCCCCCCAAATGACCCCATTTTGCAAAGTAGACTCTCCAATCTATTTGCTGAGAGACATGGTGAGTATTTTGCAGCTCTCATTTTTTTTGGAAAATGAAGAAAAAACAGGAAAATGCATTTTTTTCCCTCTTTTTTCAATTTCCAAAACTTTGTAACAAAAAGTGAGATCTGCAAAACACTCAACATGCCTCTCTGTAAATAGCTCAGGGTGTCTACTTTCCAAAATGGGTTCATTTGGGGGGTTTTGTGCTATCTTGGAATTTTAGGGCCTCCGAAACTGTGATAGGTAGTCAGGAGTGAAATCAACAATTTACGTCCTTGGAAAGCCTGAAAGTGGGGGTTGGTTTTCGGGGACCTGTACTCGGCTAGACTGCAAAAAAGTCTCACACATGGGGTATCCCTGTACTCAGGAGAAGCAGCAGAATGTATTTTGGGGTGTCATTTCACATATACCCATGCCATGTGTGAGCAATATATCATTTACTGACAACTTTGTGTAAAAAAAAATATATATATATATATATATATTTCCCGGGAACTTGTGGCAAAATATAAAATATTCCATGGACTCCCCATGCCTCTCAGCAAATAGCTTGGGGTGTCTACTTTCCAAAATGGGGTCATTTGGGGGGGTTTTGTGCTATCTTGGAATTTTAGGGCCTCCGAAACTGTGATAGGTAGTCAGGAATGAAATCAACAATTTACGTCCTTGGAAAGCCTGAAAGTGGGGGTTGGTTTTCGGGGCCTGTACTGGGCTAGACTGCAAAAAAATCTCACACATGGGGTATCCCTGTACTCAGGAGAAGCAGCAGAATGTATTTTGGGGTGTCATTTCACATATACCCATGGCATGTGTGAGCAATATATCATTTACTTACAACTTTGTGTAAAAAAAAAAAAAAAATATATATATATATATATATATATATATATATATTTCCCGGAACTTGTGGCAAAATATAAAATATTCCATGGATTCACCATGCCTCTCAGCAAATAGCTTGGGGTGTCTAATTTCCAAAATGGGGTCATTTGGGGGGGTTTTGTGCTATCTTGGAATTTTAGGGCCTACGAAACTGTGACAGGTAGTGCAGAGGTGACATGAACAATTTACGCCATTAGAAAACCTGAGAGTGTTAATTGGCTTTTGCGGTCCTGTACACAGCTAGGCTCCCAAAAAGTATCACACATGGGGTATACCCATACTCAGGAGAAGCGGCAGAATGTATTTTGGGGTGTCATTCCACATATACCCATGTCATGTGTGAGAAATTTATCTTTTAGTGACAACGTTGTGTAAAAAAAAAAAAAAAAAAAAAAAATTGTAAATTTCCCAAAACTTGTGGCAAAATATAAAATATTCCATGGACTCACCATGCCTCTCAGCAAACAGCTCGGGTGTCTACTTTCCAAAATGGGGTCATTTGGGGGGGTTTTGTGGTATCTTGACATTTCAGGGCCTCCTAGTCCGTTATAGGTAATGAGAAAATGCAATGAAAAATGTACGCCCTTTGAAATTCTGATGGTGGTGATTTGTTTTCGGGGTCCCATACACAGCTAGGCTCCCAAAAAGTCCTGCATATGTGGTATCCCTGTAGTCAGGAGAAGCAGCAGAATATATTTTGGGGTGTAATTACACATATACCCATGGCATGTGTGAGCAATAAATCATTTCAATGACAACTTTGTGTAAAAAAAAAAAAAAAAAAATTTTTTTAGTAATTTTTCAAACACCTGTGACAAAAAAATGAAATATTAAATGAGCTCAACATGCCTGTCAGGACATTCCTTAGGATGTCTACTTTCCAAAAAGTGGTAGTTTGGGGGGGTTTTCTACTGCCCCGCCATTTTAGCACTTCATGAAATGAGATAGGCAGTCAGAAATTAAAGCTGCGTAAATTTCACTATTTACACCATAGATTGTAGACGCTATAACTTTTGCGCAAACCAATAACAATACGCTCATTGATTTTTTTTTGTCAAAGACATGTAGCTAAATATATTTTGGCCAAAAAAAATGACATAAATTGAGTATATTGGATATTTTTTAAAAGACAAAGTTGAAAATGTCATTTTTTTCAAAATTTTCGCTCTTTTTTTATTAATATCGCAAAAAATAAAAAGCGCAGAGGCAATCAAATACCACCAAAAGAAAGCTCTGTTTGTGGGAAAAAAAGGACGTAAATTTCGTTTAGGTACCACATTGCATGACCGAGCAATTATCAGTTAAAGTCAAGAAGTGCCAAGTTGAAAAAAGGGGTCTGGTCTTTAAGCTGCAAAATCCACAGGTGGTAAAGTGGTTAATACTTTGAATGAGGAACAATATATTTGTTGGTATCTCAATAGATTATTCCTTCTTTAACCACTTCCATACAGAGCAGTTACACCCCCTTCCTGCCCAGACCAATTTTCAGCTTTCAGCTCTCTCACACTTTGAATTATAATTACTCATACAACGCTGTACGAAATCAAATTTTTTGGCATTTTTTCACACAAATAGAGCTTTCTTTTTGGTGGTATTTAATCACCACTGGATTTTTTATTTTTTGCGATATAAGTGAAAAAAGAGCGAAAATTTTGAAAAAAACACATTTTGTTTTAGTTTCTATTATAAAATTTTGCAAAGAAGTAATTTTTTTTCATGAATTTGGGCCAAAATTTATACTTCTACATATCTTTGGTAAAAATAACCCAAATTAGTGGTTATTATTTAGTCTGTGTGAAAGTTATAGAGTCTACAAGCTATGGAGCCAATCATTGAAAATTGATCACACCTGATGTACCGAGGCCCTGAAATGTAAGGACAGTACAAATACCTCCCAAATGACCCCTTTTTGGAAAGTAGACATTCCAGTGTATTTAGTAAGAGGCATGGTGAGTTTTTTTGAAGTTGTAATTTTTTCCCACAATTCTTAGGAAAATGAAGAAATAATTTTTTTTTTTTTTTACACAAAATAATAACAAGTTATTTCTCACACACAGTATATACAGTACAGACCAAAAGTTTGGACACCTTCTCTGTAACGACACCCCAAGTATGAAAGGGGTTACAGTCGTCTAGGATAATCCGCTCCCGAACACCAGGACAGCTATCCACCACTCCATCCGCCATACATGAAGCCCTTCAATAATTCCCCCCCAAGTACGAGACAAGGCTCTGTAGTGAGGTTTGATCAAGAGTAACTCTCTCTTCTCTTTTATTGCAAGAAACACAGCATTTATATATACTTTGAGAATACCACATGAACAATCACTGTGTAATTACCTCCCTTAGTAGAAAGTCAGGTGAGCTCATTAACATACTTATCAATAGTCTCAGACCCAATTAACATACTGTCCTATTTTAGACAAAAGCACTTAGTTAATCTGTAGACATTCCTCAGGAGGGGCTGCTGGAAACAATCCCCCCCCTCTCTCTGCAGCTAATACACATTGAATTAGCAGACACAGTGTCTCCCCTAGTTCCTGGATGCCCAAATTAGGAGTTGCACTTCCTGTGCCTTACAGTGTATAGGAATAAGATAGATCTCCATATTTCCTGAGAGATATTGGTAATGCATATACTGTCCCATTTGAAATAGTCCAAATCATATTCTCAGTGTACACCACCCTCCCGGTCACCCTGCATCCATTAAAGATGCAGGGTGACTTAAACATAAGAAAGCCACACAAGGCTGGACATGGTGCCTCCCAACCTCTTTAAAGGAATTGGGGGTCCACAACCCCCATGCCCAAAGTGACTCCTGTCACATTCTCATTCAAAGAGTTTTTTTTATTTTCATGACTATGAAAATTGTAGAGTCACTCTTCAAGAGGTAGTCACCTGAAATGGTCTTCCAACAGTCTTGAAGGCGTTCCCATAGATGCTTAGCACTTGTTGGCCCTTTTGCCTTCACTCTGCAGTCCAGCTCACCCCAAAGTATCTTGATTGGGTTTAGGTCCGGTTACTGTGGAGGCCAGGTCATCTGGCGCAGCACCCCATCACTCTCCTTCTTGGTCAAATAGCCCTTACACAGCCTGGAGGTGTGTTTGGGGTCATTGTCCTGTTGAAAAATAAATGATGGTCCAACTAAACACAAACCGGATGGAATAGCATGCCGCTGCAAGATGCTGTGGTAGCCATGCTGGTTCAGTATGCCTTCAATTTTGAATAAGTATCCAACAGTGTCACCAGCAATGTACCCCCACACCATCACACCTCCTCCTCCATGCTTCACGGTGGGAAGCGGCATGTAGAGTCCATCCGTTCACCTTTTCTGCGTCACACAAAGACACGGTGGTTGAAACCAAAGATCTCAAATTTGGACTCATCAGACCAAAGCACAGATTTCCACTGGTCTAATGTCCATTCCTTGTGTTCTTTAGCCCAAACAAGTCTCTTCTGCTTGTTGCATTTCTTTAGCAGTGGTTTCCTAGCAGATATTCTACCATGAAGGCCTGATTCACACAGTCTCCTCTTAACAGTTGTTCTAGAGATGTGTCTGCTGCCATTGACCTGGTCTCTAATCTGAGCTGCTGTTAACCTGCGATTTCTGAGGCTGGTGACTCGGATGAACTTATCCTCCGCAGCAGAGGTGACTCTTGGTCTTCCTTTCCTGGGGCGGTCCGCATGTGAGACAGTTTTTTGATGGTTTTTGTGACTGCACTTGGGGACACTTTCAACTTTTTCTGACTGACTGACCTTAATTTCTTAAAGTAATGATGGCCACTCGTTTTCATTTCTTAAAGTAATGATGGCCACTCGTTTTCCTGTACTTAGCTGCTTTTTTCTTGCCATAATACAAATTCTAACAGTCTATTCAGTAGGACTATCAGCTGTGTATTCACCTGACTTCTGCACAACACAACTGATGGTCCCAACCCCATTTATAAGGCAAGAAATCACACTTATTAAACCTGACAGGGCACACCTGTGAAGTGAAAACCATTTCAGGTGACTACCTCTTGAAGTGTGACTACAATTTTCATAGTCAGGAAAATAAAGAAAACTCTTTGAATGAGAAGGTCTGTCCAAACTTTTGGTCTGTACTGTACATACTTGCAATTACACCCCAAAATACATTCTGCCACTCCTCCTGAGTATGGCAATACCACATGTGTGAGACTTTTACACAGCCTGGCCACATACAGAGGCCCAACATTCAAGGAGCACCGTCAGGTGTTCTAGGAGCATAAATTACACAAATAATTTCCTAATGACCTATCACATTTTTGAAGGCCCTGGAGCACCAGGACAATGGAATTACCCACAAAATGACCCCATTTTGGAAAGCAAACGCCCCAACATATATTATATGAGGCATAGTGAGTCTTTTGAACATGTCATTTTTTTTCCAGAAGTTTTTGGAAAATGTGGAAAGAAAATGAAAACTTTTTTTTTTTTTACACAATGTTGTCAATTTATAAGATATTTCTAACACATAGCATGTATATAGCAAAAATGACACCCCAAAATACATTCTGCTACTCCTCCGTCCTGAGTATTCCGATACCACATATGTGGGACTTTGTCACAGCATAGCCACATACAGAGGCCCAAAATGCAAGGAGCACCGTCAGATGTTCTGGGAGCATAAATTACACATTTCATTTCATTTCAACCTATCACACTTTTGAAGGCCCTGGAACACCAGGACAATGCGTACCCCCATAAAATGACCACATTTTGGAAAGCAAACACCCCAACACATAATCTAGGAGGCATGGGCTGCAGATAGGTACTCAGGTACTCTGATGGGCTGCAGACAGGTACTCAGGTACACTGATCGGCTTCAGAAAGGTACTCTGATACTCTGATGAGCTTCAGAGAGGTACTTGGGTATTCTGATGGGCTAGAGACAGGTACTTGGGAATTCTGATGGGCTAGAGACAGGTACTCGGGTAATCTGATGGGGTGCAGATTGGTACTCGGGCACTCTGGGCTGGAGACAGGTACTCGTTTACTCCGATGACAGGTACTTGGGTACTCCGATGACAGGTACTCGGGTACTCCAATGACAGGTACTCAAAGTACCAGAGTACCTCTCATCAGCGTACCCGAGTACCTGTCATCGGAGTACCAGAGTACCTGTCACCAGCCCATCAGAGTACCAGAGTATCTGTCACCAGCCCATCATAGTACCGATGTACCTGTCATCAGAGTACCCAAGTACCTATCATCAGATTACCCGAGTACCTGTCACCAGCCCATCAGAGTACCCAAGTACCTGTCATCAGAGTACCTGATGGGCTGGTGAGAGGTTCTTGGGTACTCCGATGACAGGTACTTGGGAACTCTGATGACAGATACTCGGGTATTTCCGATGCCAAGTACTCGGGTACTCCGATGACAGGTACTCAAAGTACCCGAGTACCTGTCATCAGAGTACCCGAGTACCTGTCATTGGAGTACCCGAGTACCTGTCATCAGAGTACCCAAGTACCTGTCATCAGAGTACCCGAATACCTGCCACCAGCCCATCAGAGTACCCGAGTACCTGTCACCAGCCCATCAGAGTACCCAAGTACCTGTCATCAGAGTACCCGAGTACCTGTCACCAGCCCATCAGAGTACCCGAGTACCTGTCATCAGAGTACCTGATGGGCTGGTGAGAGGTTCTTGGGTACTCCGATGACAGGTACTCGGTTACTCCGATGACAGGTACTCGGGTACTCCGATGACAGGTACTCAAAGTACCCAAGTACCCATCATCAGAGTACCCGAGTACCTGTCATCAGAGTACCCAAGTACCTGTCTTTAGAGTACCCGAATACCTGTCACCAGCCCATCAGAGTACCTGAGTACCTGTCACCAGCCCATCAGAGTACCTGTCACCAGCCCATCAGAGTACCCGAGTACCTGTCATCAGAGTACCTGATGGGCTGGTGACAGGTACTTGGGTACTCCGATGACAGGTACTCGGGTACTCCAATGACAGGTACTTGGGTACTCCGATGACAAGTACTCGGGTACTCCAATGACAGTTACTCAAAGTACCCAAGTACCTGTCATCAGAGTACCCGAGTACCTGTCATTAGAGTACCCGAGTACCTGTCATCAGAGTACCCAAGTACCTGTCATCAGAGTACCCGAATACCTGTCACCAGCCCATCAGAGTACCCAAGTACCTGTCACCAGCCCATCAGAGTACCCGAGTACCTGTCATCAGAGTACCTGATGGGCTGGTGATAGGTACTTTGATGGGCTGGTGACAGGTACTCGGGTACTTTGATGGGCTGGTGACAGGTACTTTGATGGGCTAGTGGCAGGTCCTCTTTATTGCGGGGGGCAATCAGTGTGTTTTGGGGTGCACTGTATTCGGTAACTAGCTGTTACCACAATCTCCTCCTCACACAGGATCAGTGTGTGAGGAGGAGAACACGGTGACAGCTAGTTACCGTGTTCTCTGTTGACATTCTGTGATCGGCAGTGATTGACAGAGGGTCACATGGTAAAAAGCCAATTTCATTGGTCCTTTACCTCGATCGGGGATGGGTTTTGTCCGAGTGACGAGCCTCGTCCCCGATCGCCAGGCTGCGCGCCCCTGGGGGCACGCATTGCAGAGGGAATGAGTGGCTCGTGTGGTTCGCTCATGTGATCGGCTGTGATTAACCGGGGCCCGGATCGACAGAAGCTTCCTGCCGCCGTCATTTTACAATGACGCGGTATGGAAGTGGTTAAAGATGTGAGAGTGACCAAACGAATATAAACAGATATTATTAGCGTTTTGCAGAACAATCAATGCAATACAATTCAGCTCAGCTGCTCTAAATGTATGAGTCTCCTTCTGGGCAAGGCCTTGCTTATCTTCGCTGGAAGTGAAGCTCTTTAATCATTCCGAGAATGATATTTTGTAATCCAGTGTTAGAAAGGGAAATATTTGTAAGCCAATAAGTAAAAGGAGATATGGCTATCCAAGCTCTGTCTAGGATGTATACAGTCTAAAAGCTGGTGTGTGTTCAATTAAGGCCTTCCAGTCCGCCCCAGCACTATTACTCACTGCAGTGTCCTAGGGCAACCATTAAACAGCAGACAAGTGCCCTCTGTATTTTTACTGCGTCACAGGCCTGTCCTGATACTGTATTTGTCAGCCACAACGTTTGATGTATCAGATGCCTCTCACCCAATTCGTTGGTGCCCTTGCTCAGCAGTCCTCCACACCAGGCCGGTCACCTCTGGTAACACCGCCTCTTTCCGGTGTCTCTGCTTTCAGTCCGTCACCGTGACACACCCCACCTCTCCAAAGGTGTCTTCCGCTAGGCCCGTGGCCTCTCCTTTCCTGCACTCCACAGCAGCTCTTTCCTCCCGTCCACACAGCACGCTGTCCTTGAGGTAAGAGAGGGAACCGTTGGTCCCGCCCCCAATTTATAGGTTCTCCCATCAGTCCCCGCGGAACCCACAGCTCCCTGGGAGTATCCTTCCAACCAATCCGCTTTCCAGTCTTCACTTGCTCCAGGACTACATAGTTACATAGTTAGTGAGGTTGAAAAAAGACATCCATCCATCCAGTTCAACCTATGATGTGTGTGTGTGTTTGCTGTTAACCATACATTGTATACCCCTGTATGTTGTGGTCTTTAAGGTGCCCATCTAATAGTTTTTTGAAACTATCAATGCCTTCTGCTGATACGACTGCTTGTGGAAGAGAATTCCACATCCTTACCGCTCTTACAGTGAAGAACCCCTTACGCACTTTAAGGTTAAACTTTTTCCTCTACTTTTAGAGTGGCCACGTGTCTTGTTGTATCTCCTTTCTCTGAATAGTTTGTTCATTATGTTAGGGTCGCCAGTACAGTATTTGTACATTGATATAATATCCCCCCTCAATTGTCTCTTCTCCAGAGAGAATAAGTTCAGTGCTTGTAGTCTTTCCTCATAGCTGATGTCCTCCATTCCCCTAATTATTTTTGTTGCCCTTCTCTGGACTCTTTCCAGTTCCAGCACATCCTTTCTGAGGACCGGTGCCCAGAACTGGACAGCATACTCCAGATGTGGCCGGACCAGAGTCTTGTAGAGTGGGAGAATAATCTCTTTTTTTCTGGAGTGAATCCCCTTTTTATACATACCAGTATTCTGTTGGCTTTGCTTGCAGCGCCTTGGCATTGCATGCCACTGCCAAGCCTGTTGTCTACCAGTACCCCCAGGTCCTTTTCCATCCTAGACTCACCCAGAGGTTCCCCCCCTAGTGAGTAGCTTGCTTTCTGGTTTCTGGCCCCCAAGTGCATTACTTTACATTTTTCAACATTAAACCTCATCTGCCATGTAGTTGCCCACCCCATTATTTTGTTCAGGTCCGCTTGTAAGGTTTCCACATCCTGCATAGAAGATATTGGCATGCCTAGTTTAGTATCACCTGCAAATACTGAGATTGTACTAGATATCCCCTCCTCTAGATCATTTATGAATAAATTAAACAGGATTGGTCCCAGGACAGAACCCTGGGGGACCCCAATTTCCACACCCGCCCAATCCGAGTACTCCCCATTAATCACCACCTTCTGGACTCTCCACTGGAGCCAGTTCTCTATCCAGGTACTCACCTTAAGGTCCATACCTACCTTCCATAGTTTGTACAGTAAGTGTTTGTGGGGAACGGTGTCAAAGGCCTTTGCAAAGTCCAGATACACCACATCCACAGGCTTTCCTTTATCTAGGTGGCAGCTCACTTCATCGTAGAAGGTTAATAGATTGGTTTGGCAAGAACGATTTTTCATGAATCCATGCTGATAACTACTAATAATACCATTTTCATTACTAAAGTCTTGTATGTGATCCCTTAACATCCCCTCCAAAATCTTGCAGACTACAGATGTTAGGCTGACCGGCCTATAGTTACCTGGGATATATCTCGGCCCCTTTTTAAATATTGGTACCACGTTGGCTTTTTTCCAATCAGCTGACACCATACCCGTCTGTAAACTATCCTTAAAGATTAAGAATAATGGTCTGGCAATCACCTGGCTGAGTTCTTTAAGAACCCTCGGTTGCAAGCCATCCGGTCCGGGTGATTTATTTATGTTAAGTTTCTCTAGTTTAGTTCTAAGTCTATCTTCTGTTAGCCATAGCGGCACCCCTGAGGTGTGTTGTTTAGTTCGGCCTTACAAGCTGGGTTAGTGTAGCCCCCCATGTACATTTCCCACAATTCAACATACCAACCTCTTGACCGAGGCCCAGGTATTAAAGAGATAGTACATCAGCCTTAATTATGCCGGAATGGATTTCTTCACCTGGCTACATATATATATATATATATATATATATATATATATATATATATATATACTGTAAACAATGTTAGAAATTGCTTCCACATTTTATAAATGAATTGTTTTTGGGGGTTAACAAATATTATTCTTGCTCGCTATATAGCAAGCAACAATAATATCTCTCCCCCCAATCAAAAAAACATATATGTATATATATTGTGAGGGATTAGCTCGGTGGCAGGTGTGGATGACCCCTTGGGGGGGTTAATTACACAGGGAGATAGCCGAGAAGTGGTTGCAAACAACAGTGTATGGTTTTATTCTTGCAATTTTCTTCACACAAGTACAAGCATCAAAAACATCAAAAATAAAATAAAACACAAAATAAATCCTTGCCACTGTGGGCGGCTACCTTCTCACACACAGGAACCTACCTAAGGAGTCTGTCCCCAACCTACTGTTGGGCAGACTTTGCTGATCCAACAGCAGACCATCAATAGTCCATTTATTTTCTCTTCACATAGAAATAGTCCATTTATTTTCTCTTCACATAGAAAATGTCCCTTTTCTCTTCACATAGAAAATGTCCCTTTTCTCTTCAAATAGAAAACATTCCTTTGTTTTTCTCTTCACATAGAAAACAATCCAAGACCTCACCTTGAGAAGTCTTCAGTCTTTTTCCCCTCCTCAGCGCACATCGCTTCAGGAGGCATTCCTCTCCTATGCTCACACAGCTTCAGGAGGCATACATCTGACTGTCCTCCTCTACTCACACAGCGTCAAAAGGCAGCAATCAATAGACTTCCTCTGGACAAATTATAGAGGCCTTAATTTCCTCATTCTGAATAGCTGAAGGTTTTCAACTTCCTCAAACCTTCCTGCTGGCTACCTCTGCAGCCGACACCCTATAGTAATTGGTGAATTGTCTAAACCAAGCAGACATGTATCTCATGTCTGTGACAACATCCACAGATTTACCTGACTTCCTGTCACAATGTATAGATATATATATATATATATATATATATATACACGTTATATAATATATATATATACACCGTATATATATATATATATATATATATATGTAAACCCCAAAAATCTAGGAAGGATAATGATGTTTCATAATTCAGCAATTGCTAGGAATATGCAATATGTGCATTTAAAACATAAATTTCTCTACTGCTCGCCTGTTATCGCCTGGTTTTAATGGCCGAGCAGCGCTAAATGCGAACGGAATTCACTGTACCGCCGGCTTTTGTTTTGAAAAGCTTTATTTTTCAGGTCTATTCTGCCGTTGAGCATGCGCACATGTGTTGCCTCCAAGCCGTAGACTGCGGGAGATATTTTTTGCTTTCACAATTTTATTGAAATCTTTTTATATATTTCACTTTTTGACACAGTTTAAAAACAGCTGATCTCCAAATGATACCCCACATCTTTCAGAACCATTTTTGCAATTTTTTCATGCTGAAAACAAGATTTTGAACAAAACAGTTGTGCTTTTAGCTCGACTGTTTGTTCACTCTCGTTATTTGACCTTAGTGAATTCCGAATTGCTATAACGTTTCCTCCGGCATTATAGTGAATTAAATCGTGCCTTCTCCCATTCGCCATAGCGTTAAAATTAATGCGACCGCGTAATGGCGGTATAGTGAATTAGGCCCTTAGCTCCTGCTGTTGGAGCTTTGAAATTACCTACTGGTCGACTGATCAACACACCTGAAGCTGTTATATCTGAGTTTGTTTAACTTTATACGGACCTTTATACCTCCAAGGCGTCCTTCATGCAGAAGGAACTTACCAGCTACTTACAATCTTTTTTACTACCATGTTTGTCAGATTCTCAGCGGCTACATCTAGAAGCCCCTTTTACACTAGAGGAGCTACAGGAGGCGGTTGGAATGTTCTCTAACTCCAAAGCCCCAGGGGATGATGGGCTACCCATGGAAGTGTACCAAATTTATTTTGAACTACTACTGCCACAGTTGCTCAAGGTGTACAATGAGGCTCGGTCTAGACAAAAATTACCGTTATTAATGTCAAGGGCCAGCATTATCCTATTATTGAAACAAGATAATATTGCCACAGAACCCACCTCCTATAGGCCTATATCTCTCTCCTTCAATCAAACATTTAAACATTGACTACGTTTCTGCCAGGAAACCAGGCCAAACAGGGATGCAGGTAAAATAAAGCAGTTTATTGGAGCAAACAACAATAAACACAGAGCAAGAGTGAGGTAGTGGAAGCAGGAACAAGCCAGGGTCAAGTCCAGAAGAGGGTAGTCATCCAAGCCTGGGTTGAGTCCAGAAGCAGGTAGTCTGCCGATGCAGGGTCGCCTGCCGATGTGAGATCCTCTGCCGATGCGGGGTCGAGAGCCAGGAGAGTTGTCAGCCAAGCCAGGTCATACACGGAGGAACATAGAGAACAGAAGACTGCTAGCAGAGATGCACCTTGGAGCACAAACACAAGGGCAAGGTCAGGTGTGCAGCATCATCGCTGTGCGACGCCCAGGCAGAAGGCAAGTGATGATGCAATCAGGGTCTATTAGAAGCAGCAGTCTGCACATGTCCAAGATGTCTGCCAACAGGAGGGCAAGGTAAGACCTTAAAAGGTACTGGCCAGGAGGCTAAAAACTGTCATTTCCAACATAATTCATGCTGACTAGGTGGGCTTTATGGCCAACAAATCTACGGCTATTATTCTTAGAAGGTTGTTTGTCAACATGCAAACCCCAGCAGATAACGTGGGAGGAAGGGCTTAGTTGTCGTTAGAGGCCAACAAAGTGTTTGATAATGTTGAATGCGTTTGATAGTGTTGAATGGGGGTACATGTGGGCCATGTTAGATAGGTTTAGGTTTGGTGCTGTTTTTATATCCTGGGTCTGCCTTTTGTACTATTGCCCACAGGCCTGTATAAGGTAAGGTAGCAACCAGGAAGGACTGCCCTCTATCACGGCTATTGTTTCCCTTGGCAATAGAGCCGTTAGCGGCACGAATTAGGGCAAATGAACATTTAAGATGTTCCAGTATGGTACATTACATTAAAAAGTCCTACTTTATGCGGACAATGTGCTTTTGTTATTGGGGACAGAGAGAATTCGCTGAGGAAGGTCATGTCCACTATTTAGACTTTGGAAGGTTTTCAGGGCTAACAGTCAACTGGTCTAAGCCTGCTTTATTACCCTTAGATCAGGGGGTCATCCCTGTAATGGCGTCCCTTTGTCCAGTACCAGGGGTGACCTCATTTAAATACTTAGGGATAGTAATCTCTGTACAGCTCATAGACTACTTCCCCTTGCTAAATTAACAAAGGTTAAACTCTGGACCAAGTTATGGCTCACTGTGGCAGGGAGGGCCAATCTGGTCAAAACGACTTTGATGCCCCCACTTCTCTACTTTCTGCATAACTCCCCAATGGTTATCTCCGGTCCCTGTTGTGGAAAGGAGTTAATGCTAGAATTAAACTAGAACAGCTGCACAAGCCAAAGGATGGGGGAGGGGGGGCGTGGCTCTCCCAAACCCCTGGCTCTATTACATTGCGTCTCAACTTCAACACTTGATGGAAGGCCTAGCGAAGACGATAGCCTCTGAGGATGGAACTCATGACTCCACGCTGTCTGTAATGTTGCAGTTTAGTGGGGCCAATACCTTAACTGTGTGTCTAGAGACTCAGCTTTTTTCCCAACCAAATAAACAGTATCCAACTTACAGGCTTATAAACAAAATATGGAAGAAAGCAAAACAATGACAAAAGGTATGGATTACACAGGGTACAGTCCTATTTGGGATAATCAAACCTACCCTGAATTGGCCAAGTTACAGCATGTGGCTAGGTAGGGAGGGTATATAGGGTGAGGCATATAAAACATATCATGACTAATGGTCATTTAATCTCCTTTGCACAATTGCAGTCTAGATATTGCATTCCCTCGAATATGTTCTTTTATTATTTACAATTAAAACACGCAGTGAATGCTCAGCGGTCTCTGGGGGGCCTCTGAAATGTCACCGACCCCAATCTTTGGAATTATGCAGCAGTCCCCATTCATCAAGGGCTTCATCTCCAACTTCTATGCTATGCTCCTGGGGGTATATGTGGAGAAATTCTCTAGCTCTGCATGCGAAAGGTGAGAGAGGGACAAAGGCGATATCCTGGGAGGAGGCTCTGGAGGCTGTGCGGGGGAGCTCTCTTAACATTTCACAGAGACTGTCACAATTATACATTCTATTGAGAGTCCACCGTACTCCACTCAGGCTTATACACTTATATGTAACAGGGATGTAGGGGACTTAATAGACTTGCTGTGGAGGTGCCCAAAGCTTCATCGCTACTGGAATGCTGTGGTTACTATGGGGAACTCTGCATTTCAGATATCCATAGACATGAGTCCTAAACACTGTATATAATGTACAGGACGCCAAGGTTGGGTCCTGGACAGTTGCTATGTACCTCCTGTTTTTGGGTTATGGTCCCTTTAAGGGAAGTTTGTAAATGTTCAGGGGGTCACCCAGGACGGGTGAGAAATTCCTGGGAATAGTAAAAATCAGGAGGACTGACTCACAGTTCTCTCTGTATTGTAAAGAGAGGTATTTGGGACCCGATATTTGGGGGGCTCTGTAGTGATATTCGGGTGGGAAAGAGCCCCCACCCCTGACTAAAAGGGATTCCAGCGCACACAGGGTTAAGACCCATGAGAAGCAGACCTTAAAAGACAGGAAGCAGCAATAGGTGAGGGGATAGGAGGAGTAGTTGATGGTTGCACCTGTCTGGGAGAGCTGTAAGTCTGCTGGAGTCTGCCAAAAGCTGCTGAGAGGACTATTAAGTACTGTTACAAACCTTGGGGTGAAGTCCCATCTACAAAACTGTATGTGCCTTTTTACTTACTTTGTTCCTTTGTGCTGAAGATAAGCAGACTTTATTTTGTGTTTGATTTGTGTGCTGAAAGCTGCTGAAAGCCATGTTTGAGTTTTGCTGAAATAAAGCCTTTTTGTTTATATTTTAAATGGTTGTGCACTCAATCCGGTGGAGCTAGAACCCCCAAACTTTACAACTGGTGTCTCGGATGCAGGCAGAGTGCATTTTGCAGCCGCAAAAGCCATTTAAAACTGGAAACTGACATTTAAAGAGACAGTATACCTATGGCATGTCTCGAGTGAAAACAGCTCAGACACTGCAAACAGCAGGCATGGAGGAGGTCATTAAAACACTGGTGCAAGCCACCGTGACCCAGCAGCAAACCACCGTGACCCAGCAGCAAGCCTCAGTAGAGGCAAACCGTCGCCATGAGGAAGCAATGGCTCAGCAGCAAGCCCTGGCACAGGCTGTAGCTGCACAACAGGAAAGCACACGGTTGCTAGCTGCTCAGTTTACTGCCCAGCGGGAGTCCACTCAAACACAGGTGGCTGCCTTGCAGGAGGCAGTACAGCGTTTGGCTCAGGTACGAGAGCAAGCGGTCATCGCCGCTGGCAACCAGGTATCTGTGAGAGCCAGCCATTACTTGCAAAAACTGACCCCAGTGATGATGTGGAGGCTTTTCTCACAACTTTTGAGAGGATAGCGGAGATAGAGGGGTGGCCCCGTGACCAATGGGCTGGCATTATCTCCCCTTTCCTTACCGGTGACCCGCAAAAAGCCTACTTTGACCTTCCAACTGAGCACATCAGCGACTATGAGCGTTTGAAGGCAGAGATCCTGGCCCGTCTGGGGGTGACCACAGCTGTCCGGGCTCAGAGGGTGCCGAACCGACCACCCAGGTCCCAAATGCACGAACTGGTACAGCTGGTCAAAAAATGGCTGCAGCCAGAAAAGCTGACAGGCCCGCAAATGGTGGAATGGGTGGTGATGGACTGGTACCTGCGGTCCCTACCAGATGACCTACAGCGCTGGGTAAGCCATGGAGACCCTGCAACTGCTGACCAGCTGATAGAGTTGGTCGAAAGATACACCGTGGTGGAAGACCTGCTTGGGCCTGCCAAGCATTGGGGACCCACACCTAGGGCAACCAGGCCAGCCACAGCACCTAGGAGAGAAGCTCCGCCAGACATTGTTACCCATAAACCGGTATCATCTACAACAGAACCACGAAGGTTGGTTCCTGTCCCAAGGATGGACATACAGTGTTGGCGATGTCGGTCCTGGGGGCATACCCGGGCACAATGCCCACTTCAGGAGGAGCCTATGGAATGCGGGATTGTTCGGAGAAGCTCTTTTTATGTGCAAAGAGCATGTGCCACCCATCTTGATCTGGCTGCAGGTCAGTTTGAATGTGAAGTATGGGTGAACCACCTTCCTGCCAAGGCTCTGCTGGACTCTGGTAGCACAGTAACGCTGGTACATACCAGGGTGATCGGAAGACTCGGCCCAGTAAGTAAGACTTTACGGTTAGTGTGTATCCATGGGGACACCAGGGAGTACCCCCTGGTACCAGTGACTGTTGCCTATGGCGGTACCTCAGTGACACAAGAAGTTGGGGTGGTAACAAATTTAATACACGACATCATAGTGGGGCGTGACTGCCCACTGTTCTTTGAACTATGGAACTAGGTACAGTGTGAACTGCCTGAACAGGCAAGGGGACTGGAGACACTCGGCCTCGAAGGGACAGAGTCTGAGTGGTCCGGGCCTGAAATCCCCACAACACAACCCCCTAGTGGGGAGATGCCTATCACTAATAATGACATTGCAGAAAATGTTTATGTGGACGATATTGTTTCTGTTTCAGGTCTCAAAACCAAGTTGACCTCTGGGGGCGGGGGGGTGAGTCTCCCCATTACAGGTTATGCTGGGGGAGGATGATGAGGAACTCTCCCCGTCGCAGTCCCAGGTTAAGTAGAGTGAAGGGGAAACCTCCTCAAGGCCAGTGCATCCAGACCTGGACGTATCCAGGGGTGCGTTTGGCACCGCTCAATTGCAGGATCCTACCTTGGTCAATGCTAGAGAGCAGGTTTCTGTTATTAATGGGGTCCCACAAATACCAGGTGCAGACCAGAGGTTTCCTCATTTTGCATTGAAAGGGAACTTGGTTTATCGAGTGGCTGAAAGCCGAGGGGAAACTGTAGAGCAGTTGCTGGTTCCCCAGCCTTATAGGAGGATGCTCCTCGATCTAGCCCACAACGATGCACTGGGAGGACACCTGGGGGCGGAAAAAACAGAGGCCAGGATAACTGACCGGTTTTACTGGCCAGGGGTAAAGGCCGAGGTGAAAAGATATTGTGCATCTTGTCCGACTTGCCAGTTAACTGCCCCGGTGTCCCATTACAGAAACCCCCTGGTACCCTTACCAATTATTGAGGTACCATTTGAGCGAATTGCGATGGATCTCGTAGGACCCCTGGTGAAGTCAGCAAGGGGGTATCAATATATACTAGTCATCCTAGACTATGCAACTAGGTATCCAGAAGCAATCCCTTTAAGGAAAACCTCTTCTAAGGCCATTGCCAGGGAACTATTTCAAATGTTTTCACGAACTGGATTCCCCAAAGAAATACTGACGGACCAGGGCACCCCTTTCATGTCAAAAGTGATGGCGGACTTGTGCAAACTGTTCCAGATTAAGCAGTTGCGGACGTCCGTCTATCACCCGATGGCCTAGTTGAGAGGTTTAATAAAACTTTAAAGTCCATGTTAAAAAGAGTGGTCCGGAAAGACGGGAAGGATTGGGATATGTTACTCCCTGCCCTGTTGTTTGCCATCCGGGAGGTTCCACAAGCATCAACGGGTTTCTCACCGTTTGAGCTAGTGTATGGGCGAAGGCCCCGTGGGTGGCTAGATCTAGTAAAGGAAACGTGGGAAAGTGAGTCTTCCCCACACAAAACCGTGGTACAGCATATCTCCCAAATGCGAAAGAGAGTGGCTAAGGTAATGCCATTGGTGAGGGAGCATCTGCAGGAGGCTCAGGATGCCCAAAGAAGGGTGTACAACCGATCGGCTAAAGTCAGACAGTTTCAAATAGGAGACCGGGTGGCCGTCCTAATACCAACGGTGGAGAGCAAGTTCTTGGCCAAGTGGCAAGGTCCATTTGAGATAGTGGAAAAAGTGGGGGAAGTGAACTACAAGGTACACCAGCCTGGGAAAAGAAAGCCATACCAGATCTACCACATAAATTTGTTGAAACCCTGGAGAGACAGAGAACAGGTGTCCACAGTAGTAGGTGTCCAGTCAGGGGACCCTACAGGGATTGACCTGGTGCAGGTTGCTGTTACCCTGTCTAGGCCCCAAACCCAACAGGTAAAAGAATTTCTGCAAAGAAATAGGGACATGTTTTCAGGGTTACCTGGTCTCACCAACGTCATCGAGCATGACATTGTAACCGAGCCCAATGAAAAAATCCGGTTGAGGCCTTATTGTATCCCAGAAGCTCATAGGGTGGCAGTGTCTGTGAAGGTAAAAAGAATGCTTGAGCTTGGGGTCATTGAAGAATCGCAGAGCAAGTGCTCGAGTCCAATCGTGTTGGTGCCTAAACCCAACGGCACTCTTCGCTTCTGCAATGACTTCAGAAAGCTTAATGAGGTTTTCAAGTTCGATGCATATCCAATGCCCCGGGTGGACGAGCTAATTGAGAGGTTGGGTCCAGCCAGGTATATTACCACGCTTGACCTCACAAAAGGGTACTGGCAGATTCCCCTAACCAAGGAGGCCAGGGAGAAAACAGCCTTCTCCACCCCGGAAGGCCACTTCCAGTACAGAAGGATGCCATTTGGTCTACACTCCACATTCCAACGGGCCATGGATAAAACGTTACGTCCTCATCAATGATATGCTTCCGTCTACCTGGATGACATAGTCATCTTCAGCACTAATTGGGAGTCCCATCTTCCCCAGGTTCAGGCAGTTGTAGACTCCTTGAGAAGAGCAGGGTTCACCATCAATCCGGAGAAGTGTGCAATTGGGATGGAGGAAGCCAAATACCTAGGGTACATTGTGGGTAGAGGGCTGGTTGAACCCCAAATGAGTAAGGTAGAAGCCATACAGAACTGGCCCCCGTCCCCTAACCAAAAAGCAGGTCATAGCATTTTTGGGCATAGTTGGCTACTACTGGAGGTTTGTCCCCAACTTTGCTACCATTGCTGCACCATTGACTGACTTGACCAAAGGTAGAGTGTCAGTGATGATAAAGTAGAGTGCCAAAGATTTTGTAGTGCAGACAGATGCTTCAAGTGAAGGATTAGGAGCGGTCCTCTCTCAAGAGGTCAATGGGGAAGAACACCCCGTGGTTTTTCTGAGTAGGAAGCTGACGACAGCAGAGAGAAACTATGCGGTGGTGGAGCGGTAGTGTCTTGCCATCAAGTGGGCTTTGGACACCCTATGTTATTTTCTCCTAGGTAGGAGGTTTCGCCTGGTGTCAGACCATGCCCCATTGACCTGGATGAGACAGAACAAGTACACCAATGCCAGGGTGACAAGGTGGTTCCTTTCTCTCCAGGAGTTTAATTTTGTGGTAGAACACAGACCCGGGAGACAGCATCAGAATGCAGATGCCCTATCCCGAGTCCACTGTATGCTGTCGAGTGGTGCCTCCAACACCTCCGCGTTGAGGCAGAGGGGGGGATATGTACAGGAAGCCAAGGTTGGGTCCTGGACAGTTGCTATATACCTCCTGTATTTGGGTTATGGTCCCTTTAAGGGAAGTTTGAAAATGTTCAGGGGGTCACCCAGGACGGGTGAGAAATTCCTGAGAATAGTAAAAATCAGGAGGACTGACTCGCAGTTCTCTCTGTATTGTAAAGAGAGGTATTTGGGACCCGGAATTTGGGGGGCTCTGTAGTGATATTCGGGTGGGAAAGAGCCCCCACCCCTGACTAAAAGGGATTCCAGCACACACAGGGTTAAGACCCATGAGAAGCAGACCTTAAAAGACAGGAAGCAGCAATAGGTGAGGGGATAGGAGGAATAGTTGATGGTTGAACCTGTCTGGGAGAGCTGTAAGTCTGCTGGAGTCTGCCAAAAGCTGCTGAGAGGACTATTGAGTACTGTTACAAACCTTGGGGTGAAGTCCCATCTACAAAACTGTATGTGTCTTTTTCCTTACTTTGTTCCTTTGTGCTGAAGATAAGCAGACTTTATTTTGTGTTTGATTTGTGTGCTGCTGGAAGCCATGTTTGAGTTGTGCTGAAATAAAGCCTTTTTTGTTTATATTTTAAACGGTTGTGCGCTCAATCCAGTGGAGCTAGAACCCCCAAACTTTACAATAGGTTTGCTTAATGCTGTAATACCAGATTGGCTCGCAGGCTCATTTTACTTCACTGGACTTCCGGTACTCCCCCTTCGCCTCAAATGTGGCTTGCACAGATGGGCACAACATTGAGGTTAGAAAAGCAGATAAATCAACATAGGGGCAGCTTTTACATATTTGAGAAGGGATGAGGTTGTTAGTTGGCTTCTCTTGGTTTGGCCCCAGCTGATTTGGTAATGGACAGGGAATTGTTTTAAAATATATCAGGATAGGTTTAATTTAGCTAGTAATGTTATGGCTGAAATGTGCATGCCCTTGCTTTCCAAATGTTTAATGCTTGCCTACCAGCTTTGTTATGGTGGCCCTAGTGCCCTGGTTGTGCACAACCCTAGATATGGCTCTAAATGGCACCTAAAACAATCCTGTGATGCAGTGGGGGGCGTCAGACAGACCACACCATACCCCCCTTGACCACACCAGCCCACACACCATATCCCCCCCCCACCCCGGTCGCCTGTTCATTCACCCTGGACATGTGGAGGGCAGGCAGCAGCGGCGGCGGCCTTCCCCTCAGTCTCCTGCGTCTCCTCCCTCCTCCTCCCTGGCCAGTGGCATGGCTTCTTCTTTTGCCAATCAAGAAGCAGGTCTCAGGACCCCCTTCCTGATTAACTAGGAGGAGGATATGTGTGACAATAGCGAATATTCATTCGCTATTGTCACACAACTGTGTGGGCTCAGGGCGCAGTGCTCTGCGTCCCGAGCTCACCCTTTTTGAAGCCTATTAGAGCCTCTGGCTCTAATCATGTGCTTAAAAAAAAAAAAACCTCATTGGAATCCATGCGTCCAGTGCCCTGCATGTAGATTAGGGGGCCGGACGCATGCATGGAGGGGGGCGGCGCCCCTGCGCCCCCAATGGACGGGCCACCACTGCTGTGATATGAACTAAAATACTGGTATGCTGAATTGATATCTGATGTGAACTGCTTGTACTTTTCATGTCTGTTTGTACAAATCTATGACATCTCAATAAACTTTTACCTGATTTAAAAAAAAAGAAAAAGGACAGGAGGAGGACCCAATCACGTGACCTATCAATCCATTGGAGTCGCATGGATTTTGAAAGTAGTTCTTGCACTACTTTTTTCAAGTTCCGGTGCGACTTGCATAGATAACTGTGCATGAAGTCCCACAGATGTCTTCTAATTCACACCTGAAGTCGCACTGAAATGTGGGTTAGAAATCGCGTGAAGTTGCATGATTTCAAAGCCACATTCATTGTGACTTTTACAAGCTTTTACAGGCGCCAAGCTTTTTGATGTTAATTAATTTCACTGGCCCGAATAATTTATTCTGCCCATTGAAATTAATTAATGCTCAAGCACTAGCGTTTAGCAGTTTTTAGTTTTTTTCTCTCCAAACTCTGCTGCTCCTGGAAGCACTGGCAGTGTTTTTTTTTTTTCCTGCCTCAAAAAGCTTCTGCCAATAAATGCCACTAAAAAGTCCTTTTTTCCCCACAAATGGTGCTTTCTTTTGGCGGTATTTGATCACCTCTACTGTTTTTATTTTTTGCGCTATAAACAAAAAAAGACCGACAATTTTGAAAAAAGAAAAAGAATATTTTTTACATTCTGCTATAAAACATATCCAATAAAGATATATAAAAAATCTAATTTTTTCATAAATGTAGGGCAATATGTATTCTGATCCAAGACAAAAAGAGAGAAGACCGGGCGCCGATCTAAGTGTAGCAATGCAAAATTTATTAACAATTCAAAGAGTACTACTCACAGGAGTAAGGTAAAAACAGGCATCTCAATAGAGTGATGGGTTTTGGCAGAGTTCGTCCAGGGGGTCCTACCGTGATCCTGGCGGAGCTGGTGCTGTGGAGGATGAGCTGCAATCTCCTGGTAGGGGACGCGCTGATCGCTCTGTGGTGGTTTAGCAGCGTAGGACCGCAGGGAGGAGGGCTGTGATGTCACTTCCTGGAGACACTGTGCACTAGAACGGCGACGCGTTGCGGAGCATGCGCTCCTTCTTCAGGCCGTGCAGGGGCCATTTTGGATATGGGCTTATATGCCAGTGGTTCGGGGAGCTGAGATACGGTGGCTCAGCAGGGACAATAAGAGAACGATAGTCACACAGCAAAGCGCCACGAATATATGTGGGAGACAGGAAACAGTATGAGAGCTGGAATAGTAGAGAGAGCAAGTGAGAGGGAGCAGAGACTGTGTGTGACTGAGTGGGATGGTATGGGGGCCAATCTTGAATGAGCGAATTGTGCTTTAATTGGTCCCAAGACCGATATGAATAAAAGTAGAACTAGAATTGGTTTGGGAAAGGGATAGCGAATGTGAATGGAGATAAAGATAAAAATAGAATTAAAAATTAAAAGATTAAAAAATACAAATAAATAAGAAATATAAAAAAAATTAAAAAAATATAAAAAATATAAAAAAAAAATCATGTATATATATACATACATATACATACACACATATATATACAGATATATATATATATATATATATATATATATATATATATATATATATATATATATATATATATGTGGGAAATAAAAATATATAAAGTATATAAAAGTATAAATGTATAAAAAATAAAAATATAGAAAATATATATAAAAAAATATATATATATATAAAAAATTATATAAGAAATTATATACATATAGAATTATAAAATTAAAATTAAAAATAAAAATGAAAACAGAAATAAGAATGAGAATGAGAAATAGTGAATAATAAATAATAACAAAAATAAATGTAAAGAGTTGCGAATTAGCATTAGGATAATATGGACAAACTGGGGTAAAACCAACTACGGAGCATGACTCCTCGGCCGAAGCACTGGCCCTGGCAAAGAATATTCATGTTAATAAGTGAACACCAATTGGAGGTAAACATACTACAGGAGATGGGAGATGGGCTACAGCAGCACATTGATCTCTATCTCCTCGTTTAGGCCCCCAGGAGAGAGCGTTTCAAGGGAATAGATCCAGAAAGTCTCTCTCTGGCAGAGACGCTTGAAACGCTCAGTCCTGGGCAATGTGTTGGGGATGGACTCGATCGCCCATACCTTAAGTCCTGAGGAGGACTTGTCATGAGATTCTGCGAAGTGTCTGGGGACACTGTGTTTGTCTTTCCCTTTTTCGACCAGGCGACGGTGCTCGCCAAACCGCTTCCTTAGTGGTCTGATTGTATGTCCCACGTAAAATAGTCCACAAGGGCAGGAAAGACAATAAATGACATATTCTGATGAGCAGCTATGGAACTGTTTTATTGGGTATGTTTTGCCTTTGATAGTGAATTCTTTTTGACCATGCTGAATATGAGAACAAGTGAGGCACAGAGTTTTTCGACATTGGAACATCCCTATGAGAGGGATGAGACATAGGGTGTTGGTTGGGTGGGTGGAAACGGACTTGAGTTTACTCGGGGCAATCAGATTCTTGATGTTAGCGGTTTTTCGGTAGGAAACTTTTGGCATGGGGGTGATGGTAGATTTTAAATGCGGGTCCTCTAATAGAATAGACCAATGTTTTTGAAAGATTTTTTCAATTTTTCTGTATTTTGTGTGAAACTGTGTGGTGAACCGTAGAGGTTGAGGCGGTGGGCTGTGTGGACAGGATAAGGTTTGGGGATCGGTTGTGTTGTACTGTTGGAGGTAATGTGTATAGGCTTGTTGGACAAGGGGTGAGGGGTAGCCTTTATCCAGGAATTTCTGGGATAACAGAGCGCTCTGCTCACAGTAGTCTTGTTG